>NC_068932.1:22727272-23030303 GCF_023091745.1 Budorcas taxicolor
AATGTATCTGGTTGGCCTCCCCAGGCATTGAGTTTGAGACCCCTATTCTGGACATTCTTTCCAGTTTGTGAAGCACATCCATGGCTCTCAAAATACACATAATTGAGTGTAATCTATAAGCCACCTTCTCTTCCCTCTCCACCAAACTAGGGAGGATTCTCACTGCAGTTGTACAACCAACAGGCTGAAAGTCATACCACAAGTAATGGTGTTAAATAAATACACTGACTTCATTTCCTCACTAATTCTAGTGTCCCTTAAACTTAAGCGAATCAACAGATCTTAAGAGCTGATGACAAACTGTTAAAGAAGAGAGAGAAAATTAGTGAAATTTGACACTGACTAGAACTGTGGTGCTGGAGAAGACTCTTGAGAGTCCCTTGGACTGCAAGGAGATCCAACCAGTCCATTCTGAAGGAGATCAGCCCTGGGATTTCTTTGGAAGGAATGACGCTAAAGCTGAAACTCCAGTACTTTGGCGACCTCATGCGAAGAGTTGACTCATTGGAAAAGACTCTGATGCTGGGAGGGATTGGGAGCAGGAGGAGAAGGGGACGACAGAGGATGAGATGGCTGGATAGCATCACCGACTTGATGGACGTGAGTCTGAGTGAATTCCAGGAGATGGTGATGGACAGGGAGGCCTGGCGTGCTGCGATTCATGGGGTCGCAAAGAGTCGGACACGACTGAGCAACTGAACTGAAATGAATTGAACTGACACTGACTAGATATTTGATGATATTAAGGAATTACTGCTAATTTTATTAGCTTTGATAATAGTATACTGGTTATGTTTTTAAAAGTTTGTGAAAGAGGGAAGTGGGTGGGTATGTAGCTAAAAACATTGGTCAAGAGTTGATAACTATTACAGTTAGATGATGGATACATGGATGTTTGTTATAACATTTCCCCTCCTTTTGTTTACATTTGAAATTTTTTACATTAAGGAAGGGCTTCCCTGGTGGTTCAGCAGTTAAGAATCAGGATGCCAGTGCAGGAGCTGTGGGTTCAGTCCCTGAACTGGAAGATCCCCCGGAGAAGGGCATGGCAACCCACTCCAGTATTCTTGCCTGGAAAACCGCATGGACAGAGGAGCCTGGCAGGCTACAGTCCATGGGGGTCACAAAGAGTCAGACCCGATTTAGCAACTAAACCACCACCACCACCAGAATAAGGAGAGCTAGCAAGTAAGATGATAGCAGCTAAAAAAAATTAAAAACATAAATACTATATATACACACATTATAAAATACATGTGTCCATAAAATCAGAAAGAAAGGAGCACATTAATTTTACAGTGAGGTTTGCTTCCAGGGTTATGTATGGACCAGAAAGGGTGGGATTATGGATGGGTACAAAGAGCCTTCGATTAGATCTGTAATGTTTTATGTCCTAAAAAAATCTGAAGCAAATTTGGCAAATGACAACATTTATTAAATCAAGGTGGAGGACACATGCTACATAGGTGCTCGTTATATACCTCTTTGAACTTTTCTGTGTGTTTAAAGAATCTCACTTTTCAAAAAGGGGGCCGAAGAAACATAATGACCCCCCAAAACAGTAAAACTCTTAGCTTGAAAAACTTGTAGAGATCTGATATTATTCCTGCATTTAGGCCCACATATTATAGCCAGAAAAGATAATTTTAAGATTGACCATAATGTTGATTCATTTTATGGAAGTATTTAACCTCCCAAAGATCTGAGTTCAGAATATAGTATTCCTATTAAAGTGTTATAGTCCTGGAAGTGGCCCTTCTCATTCTTGTACTACTATCTGTGATATGACTTTGGGAAGAACAACATGTTTAGTTTTTTAAAATACTCATCACTTTTTGTTGTTGTTGTAATCATTAAATCGCATGTGCACATATGCATACACACACCCTTCCATCTTCATTAAATTCTGATGAATTGGTTTGGTCCCAGAATCTATGAAAGGGGTGGTCAACAATTGCGTTAAGACTAGGAAAGGCTGTGAACTGATAATGGGGCTGTTCTCTCTTTTCCTTGCTTTCTTTGTTCTTCTGTCTTTTAATTACACTCTACTTAGCCCAGAAATAAAACTATGGCAGCATGGTAAACTATGGGGCTGTTAAATCTGCTAGAGACACGTTATCCTCATAATATAAAGCTGGCTCAAATATTTTAAATGATCTAGTGGGAAAATTACTTAAGTTTCTCCTACTTCATCTTTTGGTGAGATTGCTGGCATAATAAAGGAAATGTTTTCCCAGAGAAAAAACAAGTCTATTCCTTAAGTATTCAAACTGAAAAGGTACCGCTGCTTTGATGCATTTCAAATACACTCTCAAGAATGAGAAAGAAGGAACTAAGAAGCATTTGCTTAAGTGACATAAAGAAAATGGTTGGAGATAGCACTGCAGCCCAACAATTCTAGAAGCAAAAGGTCTGGTGGGATGGACAGACTGCTCTTTTTGCACTGCTGATGAAAACAGGAAATTGTTAATTTCTATTTTTTCTTTCTTTTTAAAACCAAGAAAAAGGCACATGAAGCATACACAAACTGGCTGAAGATAGAAATAGTAGTGTTCTCTGAAAATTAACATCAAGAACAAAGAGTCCTGCTCAACCTTATGCAGTAACTAGTCCTTCCTCCCATCCTTTTATTTAGGGACATTTTTGTTACCGTGAGAGATTTTCAGCCATTAATCCCCCCCACCCATAAAAATTAAAAATCCAGTGTGCACCTAGTGGTGCCAGGCCCTAGATACTGTCTGTGTGGAGGAAACTGGGGAACGAGAGACTAAGGAAAAATGAAGGACTACCAAGCATCTTTTCCCACCCGGATTCAATAGCCCAAGGAAGGAGATCCGCGACCCTCCCTGCCCTGCCCGCCGATCAGATCCTCCCCAAAATGAGGTGTCTCACTGAGCTCAACCTTTTTCCAGGAGAGAAGGAAAGAAAGCTAGCTAAAGAAGCACCTTTCCTTGGAAGAAGTGAGGAATTAAGAATTCAATCTCAAATTGAATCTTGGCTCTTCAATTCATAAGCCAGGTGGTTTGAATACTGTTATTTAACCTTTCACGTTTCATTTTTCTGGATATTTCGAGCCCTATCTACCAATCAGTGTTGAAGCTTGAATAAGATGATGCAAACGAAAGGACCTTGCAAGTGCCAACCGTCCCAAGGACTGAATCAAGAAACCGAATCTGAGTCAGCTTAGGACAGAGGGAATTCGCAATTCTGCCTTAGTAGCGGGACTCAGAGGGGACTAGAAAGGTAGCAACCAATCTCCGCTGGACTAAACCTTTGAATGGAAGACAGACATCCACTTTTTAAATAACTGCCTCCTTCCGCCAGAAATAAGAGCTATATTTAGATTCTTTCGATTTGTGACTATTGATACATTTGCGTAGGTACTATCAGGATGAATAACGGATAAAGCACTGGATTAAAGTGCGACCTTGGACTCACTTTACATTTTTGCGCTTCAGTTTTGTCATTTGTAAAACGAGGATCAAAATTCCTGCCTTAACTATTCACCTTGTGAAGATCCAACTGGAATGTATGCGAACCCCTCCGTGTAAGCGCTGGAGCGCCTGGCAAGTATTATGTTTAGTAATTTTTACCCCCAGCAACTAGGCGTTTCAAAGAGGAAGGTACCTCCCTGCTTGCTTTGTCATTCTCCTTTCTTCTCGAGCTTTATTAACGGTATAATTTATAATCACAGAAGTAACTGAAATCCTCAGGCCATTTCTGGCATTACTCTCAGACCCCACCCATATACACCGCTAAGCCGCCCTGCCGGCTGGGACCGAAGGAAACTTAGCCCTGCTCCACCCGCCGCCCTAGCCCGTCTGCCCCCTCCACTGGGAGTCCCCGAAACCAATCACAACAGCCCTCGTGCACCGCACCGCCCTTAGAAAGAGGAAACACTATGGCGGCCCGGAAGAACGGCAAGGGAACGAGCCAATCACTGCAGAAGGCTGCCCCCATCCGGCAAGGCCCAGAGGCGGGGTCAGCGGTCAAGATGGACAGCCAGAGCAGCCAATAGAGTTATCGAAAACTGGGGAGGGGCGGGTGCCGGGGACTCACAGAGCGGTTAAGGACCCTCGAGTCAAGGGCCCAAGGACCCTGCTAGGACTATAACCCTTCCCTTTATCCATCCCAAGCTTCTCCATCTCATGGTTGCTGGCCAGCTGGTCGCCCTATCTACGGACTTCGGTTCGAGGGAGGAGAGAGGCGGCGGCGGCTGAACCCGCCTGACAGGCCGGGCCAGTGACAAAGAACCGGCAGCCCAGACTGAAACACGGGAAGCGATCCCTTCGGGGAAGAGAGCATAAGCCCTGCTAGGGGGATGCAACTCACGTTGTCGATCACGACAGGCTGGTTGGCGATTACATCGTAGGACTCCATGGCAGAAGAACCTCTCCTTCCGAGGAAGGAACTGCCAGCCCGGTCCGCCGCTAACGCCACTGACACGCATGCGCAGTCTAGCCGCCGGCACTGGGCAGCCGGGGAGCGGCCCGACCTCACTTTCGAAGAACTACAATACCCAACATGCCTTGCACCTGAATTAGCGAGCCAGGCTGCTTTGGAACCCCGCCTAGTTTAAGGAACGGAGCGTCGCGTTTCGACGCACAGTACCCTGGGCTTTGTAGTTTCTGTAGGTAAATGGAAGGGTACGCCTATTGATGGTTGCAATCTCGCGTCTGGATCTGTAGACCCTTTGAAGGGATTCTCACTCCATGCTGAAGTATGTAGTCTTCAGTATTGTCTGTAGTTCGGTTTGGATTGATCAGTAACTCGTGAATGTTTGGATTTTACAGGCTAGTCCTTCCACTTGCCACCACTTCCACTGGACAATATGAGGTTGCAATGTTTTCATATGGGTCTATAAGGCATTAATAAACATCTACCACCTGTATGCAGGTCAGGAAGCAACTGTTAGAACTGGGCATGGAACAACAGACTGGTTCCAAATAGGAAAAGGAGTACGTCAAGGCTGTATATTGTCATGCTGCTTATTTAATTTATATGCGGAGTACATCATGAGAAACGCTGGGCTGGATGACGCACAAGCTGGAATCAAGATTGCCGGGAGAAATATCAATAACCTCAGATATGCAGATGACACCACCCTTATTGCAGAAGGTGAAGAGGAACTAAAAAGCCTCTTGATGAAAGTGAAAGAGGAGAGTGAAAAAGTTGGCTTAAAGCTCAACATTCAGAAAACTAAGATCACAGCATCTGGTCCCATCACTTCATGGCAGATAGATAGGGAAACAGGGGAAACAGTGGCTGACTTTATTTTTCTGGGCTCCAAAATCACTGCAGATGGTGATTGCAGCCATGAAATTAAAAGATGCTTCTTCCTTGAAAGGAAAGTTATGACCAACCTAGATAGTATATTCAAAAGCAGAGACATTACTTTGCCAACAAAGGTCCATTTAGTCAAGGCTATGGTTTTTCCAGTGGTCATGTATGGATGTGAGAGTTGGACTGTGCAGAAAGCTGACCACCGAAGAATTGATGCTTTTGAACTGTGGTGTTGGAGAAGACTCTTGAGAGCCCCTTGGACTGCAAGGAGATCCAACCAGTCCATCCTAAAGGAGATCAGTCCTGGGTGTTCATTGTAGGACTGATTTTGAAGCTGAAGCTCCAATCATATTTTGGCCACCTGATGCTAAGGGCTGACTCATTTGAAAAGACCCTGATGCTGGGAGGGATTGAGGGCAGGAGAAGGGGACAACAGAGGATGAGATCATTGGAAGGCATCACCAACTCAATGGACATGGGTTTGGGTGGACTCCAGGAGTTGGTGATGGACAGGGAGGCCTGGTGTGCTGTGGTTCATGGGATCATAAGGAGTGGGACACGACTGAGTGGCTGAACTGAACTGAACTGAACCACCTTCTTAGTCTAATAAAAGGAAATTTTAGTATACATACAGCTGAGGAACATATTCCTAGAACAAAGGAAAGTATATTGCATAAGGCTTGCTTTTTTTGAAAAAAAAAAAAAAAAAAAAAAAGGTATATTTTTGTTCAGTTCAGTTCAGCTCAGTCGTGTCCGACTCTTTGCGACCCCATGGACTGCAGCACGCAGGCTTCCCTGTCCATCACCAACTCCTGGAGCTTACTCAAACTCATGTCCATTAAGTCAGTGATGCCTCCAAACATCTCATCCTTTGTCGTCCCCTTCTCTTCCCACCTTCAATCTTTCCCAGCATCAGGGTCTTTCCCAATGAGTCAGTTCTTCCCATCAGGTGGCCAAAATACTGGAAATAATGAACAAAATATTTTTGGTTGATTTTCTCATGTTTTTCCTGGAAAGGTGTAAACTTGGCAACATACTAGTATTGGTCTGAAGACTGACATTTGGAACTACTGGTATAGATGATCTTTTGGTCATTAAAACATCCTTCATCTAATAGCTTCTGAACTGTTGTCTCTCTCTCTCTCTTTAGTCGCTAAGTCGTGTCCGACTCTTTGTGATCCCATGAATTTGTAGCCTGCCAGGATCCTCTG
Source organism: Budorcas taxicolor (assembly GCF_023091745.1). Lineage (NCBI taxonomy): Eukaryota > Metazoa > Chordata > Mammalia > Artiodactyla > Bovidae > Budorcas > Budorcas taxicolor. The sequence goes on from NC_068932.1 coordinate 22,733,767, forward strand.
TCCATGGGGTTCTCCAGGCAAGAATACTGGAGTGGGTTGCCATTTTCTTCGCCACAGGATCTTCCCGACCCAGGGATCGAACCCAGGTCTCCTGCACTGCAGGCAGATTTTTACCGACTGAGCTGCGAGGGAAGCCCAGGAACTGCTCTAGTATATCTTTAATTTTCATGGGGAGCTAGAAATCCTAGGGATGGGGGAACCTGGTGGGCTGCCGTCTAGGGTTGCACAGAGTTGGACACGACTGAAGCAACTTAGCAGCAGCGGCAGCAGCAGAAATGACACTGATGAATGAGAAAATGGAATTGAGAGATTATGTGTTACTGCTTTCTAAGAAGCCCAGTGCATTTTTCTCTAATAAATTATTTCCTCTTTTCCTTCATGTTGTGGGGATCTTTAGTTAATAGCCAGTAGTCAGGACTTTCCGCCAGTAGTCAGGACTCTCTTCTATCCTTTTCTCTTGAAATTTCAAGATTATTGAGTGGAAGACATTACTATAAATAAAGTTATTGCAGGCAGGAAAATAATTTCCAACCCGGTGCCTTAGAAACTAAAAAATTCCGTTTTTAATGCTACATGGACGAAGGAAGCAGTCCATTGTAGCAATCCATTGTAGCAATCCATTGTTACATTTATGTTTAAATCCTTCTGAAATAAATTAAATAAATCCTTCTGAGCACCGTGTTAGCATAACAGTGACATGCTTTTTGTCGGCGCACTTCCCAAAGCTTTCTTGGGTCCCTAGCACCTCAGAGGATGTCCCAATATCTTTATTTAATCCTGGGCTCCTCCTAACGCTAGGGGGAAGCGAAGAGCCTTGGAACACCCCCACAACTCCGGGAGAGAGAGGGAGGAGGGACCTATTGTCAAGTCACGCCTTCACTACCTGTGACTGGCACAGACATTAGCCAATGGAACCGGAATAGGGCGCGCCGGCACCCCGCCCCCTGAGCGCCCCGCGGCCCCCGAGGCACCCTCTGGCCGTCTCCACCGCGGCGACGGCCTGGGCGGACAGTGCGCCTTGCGCAGGCGCGGAGCCTAGACCTCGCTGCAGCCCCCATCGCCTCCGGGAGTCGCACCCAAGGAGTTCGCCTGCTGGCGCGTCAGTGCTCTCCCCCTCGTCTGCCCTCCCCGGTCCCCCCAGCACCCTACGCGCCCCGATGGCGGAGTTGCGGCCTAGCGGCGCCCCCGGCCCCACCGCGCCCCCGGCCCCTGGCCCTACTGCCCCTCCGGCCTTCGCGTCGCTCTTCCCCCCAGGACTGCACGCCATCTACGGAGAGTGCCGCCGCCTGTACCCAGACCAGCCGAACCCGCTCCAGGTTACCGCTATCGTCAAGTACTGGTACGTCTTGGGCCGCGCGGAGACCGACAGGGGCGGGCTGAGAAGGGTTAAAGCGCCAGGGGCGAAGTAATTTGCCAGGGAATTGGAGGGGAAAGGAGAATGGTTAAAGCACTTGGAAGAGGGCTTCCTGCTGTGAGGGAAGAAGTTAAGGCTCAAGTTAGGAATGGGGACAAAGGGGTTAACGAAGCCTGCGGGTAGCGAAGGGTTAGCAAGGGAGGGGAGGATGAAGGGTTAACTGGCATTAGAAGAATGGAGTGAATTGGGGGTGTCGGTAGAAGCTGAGGGGGCGACGGTCGGAGAGAGGGAACTGTAAACGTGGTGAAAGGAGGGGGCGTCTGGAGGGGGTCATAAGTGGGCGCGGGGAAGCCGAAGGGGGGCGGCTGAAGTGAGATGGGGGAGGCGAGGCGGGGCCTGAGGAGCATCTGAGAAGGCTCTGGAGCCGCGCGGCCGGAGGAGCTCGGAGCTCGGAGGGCACGGGACTGCACAGGGTCGGGGCGGGTGTGGGTCTGTGGGTTAGGATGTGAGCGTTGAGCTTGTGAGGGGATGAGGGGGAGGTCTCATTTTGATACCTTCCGGATGAGCTCAGACATTCATATCAGTGCAGTGCTTTTGCGTTTGAAGTTTGATGGAGCAGCTTCTCCCGATCAACTTTCTGCTTACTCTGCACAGTTCTCCTACTCCATGCAGAGCTTCCTCTGGCTCCGCGGCTGCTTTGGTCTAGGTCACTGGCTAGAACAGGGGCAGGCTGGGTCAGGGAGATCCATGGTTTGGCTCAGGATTGAAGGAGGCTGCTGTTAACGACGAAGATCCGGAACTTGGACACGGGAGGATCCTTCAGTGAGATATTAAGAGGAACTTTGTGGGCTGGAGCGCCCAGATGTAGGCAACAGTTCCTCAGGGGAGCTGAGAGTAATCCCCAAGTAACTCTGTTAAGATCAGACCTATGTACACATGGACTGCCCCTGGGGAAGGAATGGTCTTTTCTCGTTTCCCATTCTTTTTGTAACCTGTTTCTTCGTGCCACCTCTGTTATGGGGACTCCTCTTCATGGTCTTGCTGAACTAAAAGTTGACTAAGAAACTAGTTGAATCTGTACAAAACCACTTTCATGCAGGCACTGTATTAGATGAACTCCTTCATTGGCTCCTGAAAGACTGTTCAAGGCAGGCACTTGGGGTGTGACCAAAGGGGAGGTACCCCCGAAGGGGGAATGAGTAGAGTGGATGTCTTTACTGGTTACCTTCCTTTAGGGCTGAGTCTTTTCCCTCCGTGGCAACCACTTACTTCTTCTGGAGATGGCAGGAGCTGGGCTGCCTAGGGCGGAGGCCAGCTCCCTATGTCTGTGGGAGGATGTGGAGAGGCTGACAGTGTGAAGGGCCTGGGGAGCAACCACCTGCTCCGTGGGGAGAGCGGCAGGAGCAGCCTGCCTCTGTCTGGTAGCCAGAAGGAGGTGTGGCCAGCAGCACAGTTTTCTCTGGCAGGCACGATGTTCTTTGGTTGAGAGGAGTTTTTGAAGAGGTCTTCTGAGTAAAAAGCAGCTCTTGATAACTTAATTACTCATTTTAAACTTTTTATTTATTTTCATCTACAAATTATGGCAATTTTATTTCATTTTTATCATTTTTAACCATTTACTTCTTTTTCTTGACTTATTGCTATCTGGTATAATTTACTTTCAGTACATAAACTTTTTATTTTAAATTGGTATATAGCCGATTAACAATGTTTGTGATAGTGTCAGGTGAACAGTGAAGGGACTCAGCCTTACATACACATATAGCCATTCTCCTCTGAATTCCTCTCCTCTCCAGACTGCCACATAACATTGAGCAGAGTTCCATGTGCTATACAGTAGGTCTTTGTTGGTTTGTACCACTATACTTAAATATGTACAGTGATGGACTCTATTGGCATACTTCGTGAGAAAAAGGGGACCTGCCTCTGGTATGCTGTTTGTTCAGGCCTTGTTTGAGTATAAGGAGAAATCCCCTCTCAGACTTGGGCCACTGTTATTATGTCACCCAAGTGGACATGAAGGATAGAGTTGTAAAAGGTGTTGAACACAGGCTTCCCTGGCGGTCCAGGGGTTAAGACTCTGTGCTTCCACTGCAGGGGGTATGGGTTCGATTCCTGGTTGGGGGAGTTCCACAAACCATGAGGTGTGGCAAAAAAGAAAAAGATATTGAACACATGCAAAGGACTAAGATTAGTTTGGGAATCTGCTTTTTCCTCCATCTCCCTGTGAACCTTTTTTCCCATGTTGCTGCAAGTTTGTTAACCAGGTCAGGACTTATCTTAAAAGATGGGCCAGCATCTAATGATGAATAAAAACGATTGTATAGCACTTTGTGAAATTAGAAATGCTGCCTGGATGCAGAAATAAATGAGAAGAAACAGCCCAGGGACTGGTTCTTTCTAAAATTCAGAAGGGGTTGCGTAATTAAGTCCTGAAAGTGGTTCACTGATAAACCTTCACATTTAGGATCCTGTAAGCCCTCTTCAGTTTTCATAGCAGGATGACTGACTGAGGCTGCCTCAGTTTGGCTGTGGCCCAGGGTATGTTGAGATTCTTTTTTCTTGTGACAGAAGGATGACTTTCTTGACTAGTAGTCCCTAGCCAACCGGGACATCATGGCTGAAAGCTGAGGCTTTACTGGTCAGGGAGCTGAAGTAGAGCCAGTGCCCTGGGTCACTCTGGCAACTTCCCTGTGAAGTCAGGTGTTCAGGGACTTACACTGAGGGATGATCTGGGTCCTGGGATAACATCTTTTTCTAAGTGCAAAATATGATGATTTTCCACGTACTCATCTGCTTCCTATCAGGTCTCCGAGTGAGTAGAACAGAACACTATGTACTTAGAGAAAAGGCTAATTTTGTTTGACTCTCGGTCCTTTTCTGCAGATGGAGTTTTGAGGTAAAGCCTCTCTCTTTGATGAAATGCCCTTTGGGAGACTTGGCCAGGGCTGTCAGGGATGTGGTAGATGGGGAGCACAGAAGAGTGGACACAGTTTTGCCCCTTGTTGCTGGAGGGACCTAGGCTGAAGGCCGGGCAGGACTGGGACTCGGCAGCAGGGAGACTAGAGCAGATATGGAGCCTGTAATCATTCCCACCTGTTCCAGGGCTCTGCAGTTATCATGAGGTCCTTGCAGGGGTAACCACCCTTTCTTTCTTCTTTTCCCCAACAAACTTTTCTAAATCCAAATGATTGTAGAATTAGTCAAATGGTTTACCCACTCACTCCAGTATTTGTGCCTGGAGAACTCCATGGACAGAGGAGCCTGGTAGGCTACATTTCATGGGGTTGCATAGAGTCAGAGATGACTGAGTGACTAACTTGGCAAAAGCAGAGTTAAGGAAAGACATGGAGATTTATCTCTTTTCCTAATCCAGTCCGTTGAGATTCTAAGCTATTTGTAGCGACTTTCTTGCAAGTCCTATAAATAACTTAGCATTTCCCAGCAGAGAATAAGGACTTATGCAAAGGCAAATAATGTCCTGGCAAAAGAGGGTGAAACCAAACCTACTGATTTTAAATAGTGTTTGCATCGTGTGGTACTGGCATGTTTGCTGGGATCACATACGTGTAACATCTTTTATTTGGTTGGTTGTGTTCTTTCAGCATATAATCCCCAATGCCAAGTGTACCCCATCCTTGTCCCAGGGTCAAGCAAAGTTTTTGCAGTCTGTGGAACCGTCCGATGTCCAAGGCAGCTCAAGTACAGGGTTTGGGGGCTAAATGCAGACTTCCTTGTGCTAATGGTTTCCATTTAGTCTGTCTCTCGAGTCTACCACGTTTCCTTCTCCATTATGAAGAAAAGCAGGATTCTTTTAAAAAGATCACTAATTACTCTGCTAAAGGGACCCTTCTTGAATTAAATCCTCAGGGTGAGCTAATGACTGATCTCTTCCTCAGCTGCCTCTCTGTTGGAATTATGGGGAAGTCTAATGTGGTCCTCAGAGGCCCTGAATCATTTAATGTTCCAGCTCTACCTTTCAGGCAGCCGTCTCCCGGGATCATCTTGCAGTTGCAAGACCTCACAGGGCTCAGCCGGGCTCCTGCTGCAGTTCTCTGTGCAGAGCTAAGCTAGCCTAAGTTTGGCCTTTGTCACTTGCATGATAAAAGACCAGCTTTGGTCTGGGGTGTTCAGGCTGGGATCTGGAGGCATTGGGTCTGTTTAGAACAAACTATAATTAACATAGGGCACAATATGGTCTTTCAGGAATTAGCTGTCTAAGAGGCAGGAGTGGGGCTGAGCCTCTGCTTCCAGTAACAATGCCCATTGGAGATGCTCAGGATGGTCTTTCAACAGAGGCACATTGATTGACTGATGCACTTGTTGCCTTGAAGCTTGGCGTGTTTACAGGCACCGTGGAGGAGAGATAATCCCTGCCAATCCCACTTGGGGTTGGTAACTTGAAACAGAAGGAAGTCAAAGGGAGCAATCAGTCTGTTTTATTTCTAAAAGAGGTTCTACCTGAGATAGGAGAAGGGAGCCTCTTGTGCTTGTGTAGCTGGGCTACCTCCAGCTGGCCATCCTTTGGTCTTAACCTAGAGAGGTATGGCCCTCCCTTTAGTTTTCTTTTACCCCAGATTCGTCCAGGATGGGGCCTGTAGGTTTGTAAGGCAGAGCCCTTTAGCTTCACATTGTCTGCTTTAAGGTTTACGCTGACATCCCTGTGTTTTGTCTTTTGCAGGTTGGGTGGCCCAGACCCTTTGGACTATGTTAGCATGTACAGGAATGTGGGGAGCCCCTCTGCCAACATCCCTGAGCACTGGCACTACATCAGCTTTGGCCTGAGCGATCTCTATGGTGACAACAGAGTCCATGAGTAAGTGTGTACTCTTGCCTTCTATTTCCCTCTTCCCTAGCCTTGAGCCTTATTTCTGAGTTTTGTTTTGCCGAAAGTGTTACTTTCATTTTAGGTTTGAGGGGTTCATTAACAAAAGAAACCACTCATTACATACAAATAAATAATTTCAACTTTTAATAGATTAACTTAATTTCAATATACAGTCATTAGAAGGAAAAGAAATAGAAACAATAGAGAGAAGTAACAGCATATACATCACCGAATTGAGCCGACACCTGCATCCAGAGTTGAACAGTGCTGGGAAGTCCCGAATGATAGCAATCTGGAGTCCCAATTGGGAAAGGGTACCGAGCAGTGTATCCACCCCACAGGTGAGACTTCATATTGCACTTCTGGGGGCTCCTGCTTATAATCCCAGGCCGTAAACTGATATCATCATCAGTTTGGGTGCAAAAAGGCAGCTCTGATTTAACTTTTACAGTGGGGTTTGTTTCACCTTGTGAGTCACAAGACTTCTTAGACCCCAGGGGGCTGCTAGGCCTTTAGGGGCTTACGAGATCCAAGACCCACTCCCTTTCTTACCTAAAGTGCCACCTGACTGACTGTGCTTGTCGCTTGGAACCTGGGCAGTGTCCATGCAGGTCAGAAGAAGGTCAGAGGTCCGCCCTCCTGCTTCCGAAGCCTGCACAAGACTTCCTCTATTTTGATTTCCCTAGCAAAGTTTTCCTGAGCAGAGAGGATCACGTCAGAGTCCCTTGAGTTTGGCATTTCTCACGTGGAACATCTGGGTTTCTGCCCTCTGCCTGTAGCCACTTGAGCCGATGTGGTCCAGATCAGGACCTGAGCTCTACTCATCTGGTGCAGGAAAGCATCAATGAGAGAGAATTCCAAAACTGTTAGGTTTCTCCAAGCTTGTTGTGATGTTTGAGCTCAGAGTACAGGCAGCATAGCTGTGACCCAAAAGTTGAGTTGATTCCTCTAGGTCTACTTCCTTTTGCCCCCTCTGCCGCTGCTGCTGCTAAGTCACTTCAGTCATGTCCGACTCTGTGCGACCCCATAGATGGCAGCCCACCAGGCTCCCTCGTCCCTGGGATTCTCCAGGCAAGAACACTGGAGTGGGTTGCCATTTCCTTCTCCATTTGCCCCCTCTAGATTATTATAAAAATTTTAAAAGAAGCAAAGTTGAAAGAGTTTTACAGTGAACAATCAATCATATACCGCTCCCTGGATTTTACCATTAATATTTTATTCTACTTGCTTTATCATGAATATGTACATCTCTGTTTCTCTGTGGATCTTACCTACTTCCTTTTTACCTCTAGTTATCTGTGCTCAGATCAGCTGCAGTACATTTTTTATTCTAGTCTATCTTCCGTTTGCTGCCCTGTGATACTTCTCAATCCTACCTGCCTCCCCTACTTCCCTTTCTAATCACTGATTTTAAATACATTTTAATATTAAGTTAAACATTGTCAGCTGAAAAAATAGCAACAAAATAATAAAACCTAACAGTTGTTAAGCATTAATTATTAATATGAGCCAAGTACTCTTCTAATCACTTTATATGTATATGTATTAACTAAATTTCACCACAACCCTAAAATACTGGTAGGTACTGATATTTGCCCCATTTTACTGTTGAGGAAACTGAGATACAAAGAGATTCTATAATTTGCTTAAGGTCACACAGATTGGAAGTGCTGAAACCAGGATTCTAACACAGGCAGTACTCTTAATGACTATACTCCATTGCCTCTTAAACAATTATATCATGTTCTCTAATAATTTTAAAATAATGTATGATAAAAATTTTTTTCCATCTATATTCTTTTGAGGGAAGGGTTCTTCAATTTTAATGTAGTTTTCCCTCCCCCTTATTAGCATGGTTAAGCAAGAGCCAATTTCTATTATATCTTTTCCTATTTTTCGCTTTGCATATTATCTTTTTATTGCCATCCTTTTGGTATCTTGGTGAAGGCTGCTTAGTGTGTGTAAATTGAAAGAGTAGCCAGGCTCTTCCTGCCCTGCTTCAGCATAAGAGGCTGATGCTGGAGATGATTCTGAAGAAGATGATAATATTCTTCTTTTTTTGCTTTGTTTTAGTTCTTCCTGTGTTTCATATCAGTGTGTCAAATGCTTTACAATCTAATCAGGTCTTTTTGTTATCTCTGTTTGGTACACGAGGAAACTGAGTCCCTGGAGGGGTTGAATGAATTGTCGAAAGTCACACATCTAGGCTATAAAAGAGCTAGGATTGACTTGAGCTGTTCAGAGTCTGAGCTCTTAACCACTGGGCTATACCACCTCTCTGATCACAGGCTCAACTCAACTTCCTCTTCACTCTTGTTAAGTTCAGAGGCCCAGGCCCCATCTCCTCACTGATCACGTGTTGGGAGCAATGCCTGGGCCTGCCCTTTATAGCCTTCCAGACATTCATTGCAGTGTCAGCAGAAGGCTTTGGGAACAGGGAATTAATCTTACTTGAATCAAGACCCTGCATTACATTATTAATAATGGAGATAGAATAGCAAACAGATGCGGGAGTAAACGGACTGTGCTGGACTTTAGTTTATATTTTTAATAAGAACCTGCAGAGGATATTTAGTGCCGCTAGCCTGTACCTTTTTGTTGACAGATTTATTCCAGTTAAAAAAAATACTGTTTTCTACGTGACCTAAAGATTCGTACAGTCTACCTGCCACTGAGATATGAATCCAAGGCCCAGTTGACATGAAGAACATAATTGAGAAGGTTCTATGTTTCAGGAAAGGCAACCTCTCAATTTGAAAAAGGGCCTTTCTGTGTTTAGCAGTACCCCTGTATATGTGTGTCATTTCTATGTGATAAAACACTTTGATATTCAGATGTCATTCATGACAATGGTGAGACCTCCCTTTGGGCTTTTATCTCACCATTCAAGCCTAGGATTTTCTGGTATTAAAACCTGTCACTGGAAGGACATGGGAGGGACGTTCTTGGATAGTTACTGAGTTCTGGTCTATGTTGCAGAAGTCAAAAGTACCTTTGTAATTGGTCTTGTGCTGGTGTGTGACTGGTCTCTTCTTGATCCTGGTAAGTTTCTTGAAGAAAAGTTTGCTTTTCCGAACATTTCATGTGGCAAGCCCTCTTTAAAACTGGTTCATGAATTCTCATTTAATTTAGCGCTTGAAACTAAGTTCAGAAAGATGAGTGTTCTCTCACTCAGCTTAAGAGCTAAGAGGTGTTGAATTGGAATTATAACAAATGAATTTCTGGCAACAGTCTTCTTACACTGTCTTTTGACTTCTCATTTAGTGAAAAAAAGGGCAGAAGCCTTGGTTCATTTATTCAGCATTCATCATGTGCTGAAGTTCTATTTTGTACTGGACACAGATGTCTTAGGGATAAGATGTCTTGAGGATAATATGCCAAGGCAAAATTCCTGTCTCAAGGAGTACTTGCTGTAGAGGGAGGATAAATGTAAAGATACTGAGTAAATAAATGCTGTGATCCATGATGTGGAACATGATCTGGGAGCACAGTGGAGCAAGCGACTTGTAGTCGGGCTGCTGGATTGGAAGAAGCTCCAGGGAGGAAGTGAAGTTGGAGAGGAACCTTTTAGGGAGGGACTGGGGGAGATCTGCAGTCTGACACTCTTGGGCACAAACATTCGCTTTGGGAACTAAGAGGAGCTTTCAAAATCTTCTAGCCCAGTATTTCCAAAATTTTTACTGCTGCCTTCATAATTTTTGTCACCTGTAGTATATTACCTACTTTAAATGGTAATATTAAATGAATATTCTCTTTAAATGAATCTCCTTTTAAAAAACTGATATCTTTTTAAAAGTTAAATCACACTGGTGGTCCAGTGGTTACAACAGCAGGGCACATGGGTTCAGTCCCTGGTTGGGGAAAGTTCTCACATGCTGTGGCCAACAAAAAAAGAGTTAATTCATTACCATATATGGGAAACCATTATCACTTGCTGTAATTTAAAGGTACTTATTAAAGTAAACATAGTGATAACAAAGCAATGTTATTAAATTCTAGCTCAATTCTGGTCTGTCAGAGAAGATTCTAAGCCTGAGGTCAGCTTTCTCTGTCCAAGAGATTAGTATGAGTGAAGTATTATGGCAGAAAGTGAAGAGGAACTAAAAAGCCTCTTGATGAAAGTGAAAGAGGAGAGTGAAAAAGTTGGCTTAAAGCTCAACATTCAGAAAACTAAGATCACAGCATCTGGTCCCATCACTTCATGGGAAATAGATGGGGAAACAATGGAAACAGTGGCTGACTTTATTTTTCTGGGCTCCAAAATCACTGCAGATGGTGATTGCAGCCATGAAATTAAAAGACGCTTACTTCTTGGAAAGTTTGACCAACCTAGATAGCATATTAAAAAGCAGAGACATTACCTTGCCAACAAAGGTCCGTCTAGTCAAGGCTATGGTTTTTCCTGTGGTCATGTGTGGATGTGAGAATTGGACTGCGAAGAAAGCTGAGTGCCAAAGAATTGATGCTTTTGAACTGTGGTGTTGGAGAAGACTCTTGAGAGTCCCTTGGACTGCAAGGAGATCCAACCAGTCCATCCTAAAGGAGATCAGTCCTGGGTGTTCATTGGAAGGACTGATGTGAAAGCTGAAACTCCAATACTTTGGCCACCTCATGCGAAGAGTTGACTCATTGGAAAAGACCCTGATGCTGGGAGGGATTGAGGGCAGGAGGAGAAGGGGACGACAGAAGATGAGATGGTTGGACGGCATCACCAACTCGATGGACATGAGTTTGAGTGAATTCTGGGACTTGGTGATGGACAAGGAGGCCTGGCGTGCTGCGATTCATGGGATCGCAAAGAGTCAGACACGACTGAGTGAACTGAACTGAACTGAACACCAAATAGAACCTGGCCATAGGAATGATTAGAAAAGTTGAAAGACAATTGAGAATAGAATTTTTTTTAAAGTATGAGTCAGTATTATTTAGTCACAGACAAATGGGAAACACTGATTTAATCCTTCTCTCTTAATTGTGTAATTGAGAAAGTACAGTAGCCTACCAAAGGCCATATAGCAAGTTAATGTCTCCTGACCTGTCAGCAGCAGGGTCTCCTGACATCTAAAATGTTCTGTGTAACAAGGTCCTGCTGTATATAGCTCAGGGAACTATATTCAATATCCTCTGCTGCTAAGTCACTTCAGTCGTGTCCGACTCTGTGCGACCCCATAGACAGCAGCCCACCAGGCTCCCCCGTCCCTGGGATTCTCCAGGCAAGAACACTGGAGTGGGTTGCCATTTCCTTCTCCAATGCATGAAAGTGAAAAGTGAAAGTGAAGTCGCTCAGTCATGTCCGACTCCTAGCGACCCAATGGACTGCAGACTACCAGGTTCCTCCATCCAAGGGATTTTCCAGGCAAGAGTACTAGGGTGGGGTGCCATTGCCTTCTCCAATATCCTCTAATAAACCATAATGAAAAAGAATATATGTGTATGACTGAATCACTTTGCTGTCTACCAGAAACAACAATGTAAATCAACTCTACTTCAATTTTTTAAAAAAAGTGTGAAAAGTCAAAAATAAAATGTTCTGTGTGTTCTCTCCTGATTGAGGAGAAAGGAATATGTACAGAGCATTGTTTGTCTTTAAGGTAATAATATAAGCAAACTTTTTTTTCTTTTTAGTTTTGACTAGAGTAGTGCTAAGTTCTTTATATTATCCTTATAGTAATTATATGACATAGGGAATTCTTATTACCTCTTGCTCATAGACACAGAAATTTACACTTAGAGAACTTATTGCACATGTGGTAAATTAGCAATCAGTTCTAGCAACCCCAAAGCCTGTGTTCTTAGCTATTGTTCTGTATTGCTTTTCCATTTTAATCAGTCAGCAGCATTTATTAAATGCCTACTGTGTACCTCTTCCCATTAAGGTCTTACTTTATCCTCATAGCTTATGGAGGACAGGGACAGGACAGGCAGAAGCCCAGGGTGGGGGTCCCCTGGGTTTCTTCTTGCTCTTGGCAGGCTTTCTTCAGTGAGCAGGAGGGGATCCCCACCCTGGTAGCCCTGAGAGGGGTGAATGGCACACTGATTGGATGAGCCCTGTGTTGGCCAGTTTTATCCAAGTTCTTTCCCTGTTCACATTCACTAAAGAAACAGGACAAGAGAGCACTTGTTTGAATTAAAAGGTTCTCAAGAGGTTATTTCTAAAGTTGGAGAGCTGGAACAAGTTCCACCTCGGGGCAGCCACGTGGGAGATGGGCGTGCTTTTCTAGGAACCCTAAGGCCACCCTCAGCTGATTTCAGTGGCCAAGATTGTCCTGGTCCCCCACCCCCATCCTCCACCCCCGCACCTTGAGAGGTGTGAGACAGCTGAGCTTCAGCTGCCAAATGCCTGTCGGAAGCCTGCAGCTCTGGCTCTTCTTTTTGTGGCCGGGCAGCTGCGGACTGGAATGTGGGGCTTTGCAGGGCTGTGGAAGAAGTGGCTTCAGCACCCCTCTCCGTGGGAATTTCTGGCTGTCCCTGGCCCTGCCAGCAGTCCCAACAGGACCCAGGCTACAGGGGGCTGACAGGCGCAGGAGGCTGGCTAGTTTCAGAGTGTGTTTGTGATCTCAGGCAGACTTCCCTGGTGGGATTCCACTGGGCAGGTCATCTGCTGTTCATGCCGGGCTGGTTCCAGAGCCAGCCTTTGTGTGGTGTTGGCTTGCAGACTGGCAGCTCCAGAGGGCAGAGCCCACACCGCGACTCTACCTCCACGGTTGATCTGGCTCTGCCCCACAGACCCTGGCTTCTTGGCAGATGTGTCATAGAGTAGAGAGGTGTTCTCTCACCCCAGGGGCCTGGAGCTGCTGCTAACTGGCTCCCCATGGCTGCCTCTGCTGGGCTGATGGAGAACCTTCTCTTCCCTTTGGGTTTCTCCCATCTGGGCTGTGCACCGAATGAATTATTTATTAAAACACTGGATACAGATTAACTTTTCCACTTGTTGTTTTGCGTGGCCTTGGTCCCCTGCAGTTGGGAAATGCTCATTTTCCTCTCTCAGAGCTTGGTTGGCAGGAACTTTTTAACATGCCATTTCATCCCCTGGGGTTTCCAGTGGAGATCCTGCTCGTTGCCATAACATACCTGTTCTGAGAGTGTGGGTCCTCTGCTAGTTGGCCTTTGCTTTCTTCCCAGGGCTCTCCAGAGGCTGACAACTGGATTGTCTCTCTAGACACCCACAGATGGCAGGCCCTCTCCCTGGCTGGGCACAGCAGGCTGAGGAAGTCCTTTGCAAGTTCAGTGGAAGGCAGGCCTGCTGATGCTTTGGTTCCTCTCTCTGTCTTTCATCTCAGAGGTGGTTAGTTTCAGTATGACCGTGTGAAACAATGATGTTCTCTGCTAAGGTCAGGGGACGTGGGCTACCTGGAGAGAGTGGGGTGTCCTTGGTCTTGGCCCAGGAATGGGCAGAAGGGCCAGCAGTAGGAATAGAGCTCTCCCTGAGGCAGAAACTACTGCTCTGGGCTGGATCTCAGGCCCCACATCTTGAATTTTGAAACTTTGAGAATTCCTTTTCTTTTGTAACCACGGAAGACCTGAGGCATTGTGGGGTTCTTAGCAGATCTGTGTGGGTATGTGGCTTTATCCTCTGTAAAGCATTTCATTTGCAACATGGATTCTCTCTTCCTTCATGGTATAAAGTTTCTAAATTTTCCAGTTCAAGGAGTCCTTCAATAAGGCAGCAGTTGGGAAGAGATTCCTTGAACTGGCCCAGTCAAACTGACTGAACTGTCTAAGAGGCCTGATTAATCCGGGGTGACTGCCAGGCTGGTGTGGTGCCAGGTTGGTCAGCATTGGGAAGTTTCCTCTTCCTGCAGGGAGAGGGGAAGAAACTCAGAAGCCCTTATGGGTTTGACATGATCAGATCTCGAAGTCCCAGCATTCTTCTCTGCTAGCACATGCTTTTCAACTCCCATCTTCCATGCCGCAGTTTTTCCCAAGTATGCTGGTCCTCACACCTACCATGTTCTGGGTCTGGGTTTGCCAGCATCTCCCTTGCCCAGTATTCTGACTCAGAGATCCTGACTCAGGACTCTGGTCTTTGGCTCCTAAATTCGTTCCTCTGTCCTGCCTCTTGGGTCTCCCAGTCAACTACATTTCCTGTTTTCAGTAGCTCTGTTCTGCTGTCTGATCCTAAAATGTGTGTGGAGAGGTCTTCTCCTCACTGACCTGAGCCCACTGGGAGTGCGCTCCCCGTCCCTGCATGTCCCTTTGCAGCTTGCTGACTGCCTGCTGAGCTCTCCACAGAGCACCAGGCTGTGCCGCACACTCCAACAGCAGAGCGGCACAGAATCCCAGTGACGGCAGAATGGACTTCCCCAGGTGGCTCAGTGGTTAAGAATCCCCCTGCCAATGCAGGAGACATGGGTTCCATTCCTGGGTCAGGAAGATCCCCTGGAGAAGGAAACGGCAACCCACTCCAATATTCTTGCCTGGGAAATCCCGTGGACAGAGGAGGCTGGTGGGCTACAGTCCACGCGGTCACAAAAGAGTTGGACACAACTGAGCAACTAAATAACAAGAACAACAGGCAGAACACTGGAGAAGGTGATGTGTTTGGGTAATGGTGGAGATCAATGAAAAGCCATACGTAGCTCCTGTCCTTGAAATACCCACTGTATATACTTGGTAAGAGTTGCAGAGTCCCTGGCGAAGAGGCAACAGTGAGAATTAGGGCTGGGAGGAGCTTTTGGCTTTACCTGACTCTGAGGCTTTGCGGCTGTCTCCCCTCACCCTGTAGTCTTCAGTGCTTCAAGAATCTTAAACCATGTAATGATAATTGCAACTCCTTCTATGTGCAAGGCACTCTTTTAAGTGTTTTATATAAACTCATTGAATCCTTACAACAGCTCTGGGTGGTAGGTGGTATTAAGCTTATTTTACAAGGAAACTGAAGCACAAAGATGTTAGAGAACTTATCCACCCAGCAAGGGAATGCTGGAGCTGGGCCATCAATCCAGGCAGTTTGGCTCCAGCAGCCCTCACCCTTTTCTTCCTCCACATACAGGGAGTGTGGTGGGAGGTCCTCCTCAGACCACTATTACTATCATGCACCTCAGTTCAAAGCTATCTTGGATTAATGGAGTGTGACTAGGGAAGCAGGAAGTGCTTTGCAGGGGAAATGTTGACCTGGGTATTGAAGCAAGTTTGTAATGAAAGAGTCCTGCCAGGGAATGGCAAGGGGGTGGGTGACAGGATCCTTTGTCAAATTTAAGTCAAGGCTTCTGCAGCCTTACTGTAACCATTTTTAGTAGGTTTCCAGCAAAGTTTGAGACCCTTAAGAACACAAAGTTGATGCTTCTGACTTGGATGTCAGGTTCACGTGGTCGTGCTTCCTGTGTGGTCAGGGATGTGCCCAGCATTCCAGTAATGCAGAGGATATCTTGCATAGAATGTGTGGACCATCTGATCATTCTTTCTGGGGAGAGGGTGTAGAAATGAGGAACACTTCAAAGCGAGGAGTATTCATACCTTCTAGCTGAGGTGTCTGTAGTGTCAACATGGGAAGGATTTTTGGTCTGAAATGAAGTTGTCTTATCACTCTGCAGAGGATATATTTTTTCTCTGTCATTGTATTCAATGCAAACTGTCATATCATTTTTTAAAACATCTTAGTCTCTGTAATGTTTATTTTTAATTAATAGGCTTTCTATTTTAAAGCAGTTTTAGGTTTGAAGAAAATTGAACAGTCCAAAGAGTTCTCATATACCCCTTCTTGTCTCTGCATGTAATTTCCCTGTTACTAAATTGCTTTTGTTAGTGTGGCATATTTGTTACAATGGATGATCCAGTATGGATACATTATTACTAGCTAATGCCCTCTAGTTTCCATTAGGGTTCATTCTTTTTGTTATATAGTTCTGTGGGTTTTGACAAATATATATCCTGTATCTACCCTTAGAGTATCTTATACAGAATAGTTTCACTGCCCCCAAATGCCCTGTGCTTTGCCTTTCTATCCCTTCTTCCCTCCTCCCAGACCCCTGACAACCAGTGATTGTTTTCCTCTTCAGTTTTACCTTTTCTGAAAAAGCAAGAGAGTTCCAGAAAAACATCTATTTCTGCTTTATTGACTATGCCAAAGCCTTTGACTGTGTGGATCACAATAAACTGTGGAAAATTCTGAAAGAGATGGGAATACCAGACCACCTGACCTGCCTCTTGAGAAATCTATATGCAGGTCCGGAAGCAACAGTTAGAACTGGACATGAAACAATAGACTGGTTCCAAATAGGAAAAGGAGTACATCAAGGCTGTATATTGTCACCCTACTTATTTAACTTATATGCAGAGTACATCATGAGAAACGCTGGGCTGGAAGAAGCACAAGCTGGAATCAAGATGGCCAGGAGAAATATCAATAACCTCAGATATGCAGATGACACCACCCTTATGGCAGAAAGTGAAGAACAAAAGAGCCTCTTGATGAAAGTGAAAGAGGAGAGTGAAAAAGTTGGCTTAAAGCTCAACATTCAGAAAACTAAGATCATGGCATCTGGTCTCATCATTTCATGGCAAATAGATGGGGAAACAGTGGCTGACTTTATTTTTCTGGGCTCCAGAATCACTGCAGATGATGATTACAGCCATGAAATTAAAAGATGCTTCTTCCTTGGAAGGAAAGTTATGACCAACCTAGACAGCATATTAAAAATCAGAGACATTACTTTGCCAACAAAGGTCCGTCTAGTCAAGGCTATGGTTTTTCCAGTGGTCATGTACGGACTTTGAGAGTTGGACTGTGAAGAAAGCTGAGCACCGAAGAATTGATACTTTTGAACTGTGGTGTTGGAGAAGACTCTTGAGAGTCCCTTGGACTGCAAGGAGATTCAACCAGTCCATCCTAAAGAAGATCAGTCTTAGATGTTCATTGGAAGGACTGATGCTGAAGCTGAAACTCCAATACTTTGGCCACCGGATGCTAAGGGCTGACTCATTTGAAAAGACCCTGATGCTGGGAAAGATTGAGGGCAGGAGGAGAAGGGGACGACAGAAGATGAGATGGTTGGATGGCATCACCGACTCAATGGAAATGAGTTTGTGTAAACTCTGGGAGTTGATGATGGACAGGGGGGCCTGGCGTGCTGCGGTTCATGGGGTCGCAGAGTCAGACACGACTGAGTGACTGAACTGAACTGAACTGAAATGTCATGTAGGTGGATTCATACAGCATATAGCCTCTTCGGATTGACTTCTTTCCCTAAGCAATATGCATTTAAGGGTCCTTCATGTCTTTTTGTGGCTTGATAGCTTATTTCTTTTTATCACTGAACAATATTCCATTGTGTATATATACCATAGTTTATCCACTCACTTATTGAAGGACATCTTAATTGCTTCCAGTTTTTTGCAATTTTTAATAAAGCTGCCATAAACATTCATATGTGAGTTTTCTGTGGACATAAGTTTTCAACTCATTTGGGTAAAATTGCTGGATCACATGGTAAGACTATGTTTAGTTTCACAGGGAACTACCAAACTGTCTTCTAGAGTGGCTGTACCATTTTGCATTCCTGTCAGCAATGAATAAGAATTTCTCTTATTCTGTGTCCTCTCCAGCATTTGGTGTTGTCAGTTTTTTGGATCTTAGCCATTCTAACAGGGATGGTAGTGATATCTCATTGGTATCTTAGTTTGTAATTCCCCAATGACACATGATGTTGAGCCTCTTTTTATACGCTTATCTGCCGTCTGTATCTCTCTCTATGTATGTGTTAGTTGCTAAGTTGTGCCTGACCGCTTTGTGATCCCGTGGACCGTAGCCCACCAGGCTCCTCTGTCCATGGAATTCTCCAGGCAAGAATACTGAGTGGGTAGCCATTCCCTTCTCCAGGGGATCTTCCCCACCCAGGGATCAAACCTGGGTCTCCTGCATTTCAGGCAGATTCTTTACTATCTGAGCCACTAGGAAAGCCTGTATCTCTTCTCTGGTCATATATATTTGATTTTGTTCTTCACCTTCTCTCCTTCCCCATTTTACCCCTGACCACAAACTCCTTTTTCTCACATCATGGGTGCAGACAGTGTCTTCTGGCATATTTTCCTTTTGGTCACTTCTCAAGCTATTAAGTGAGTTAATTCCCTTGAATAGGGGCTGGCTCCACATCTGAGGGCTTCCCAGGTGGTGCTAGTGAGTAGTAAAGAACCCGTCTGCCAATACAGGAGCCACAGGAGACGGGGGTTTGATCCCTGGGTTGGGAAGATCCCCTGGAGGAGGGTTCCCACTGGAGGAGTGGCAACCCACTCCAGTGTTCTTGCCTGGCAAATCCCATGGACAGAGGAGCCTGGTGGGCTACAGTCCATGGGGTCACAAAGAGTTGGACATATGACTGAGCAACTGAACACATACGCACACCACATCTGCCTCCTCCGTCCCTCTGGTTTTTAACTGGGGCTGGCCCATGTATTCTGTACCCTCTTTTCCCTAGTGACACCTTCTTTTCCCTGGTGTCTTTTTACAAAGTCTGTGGCTGGTATTGGATAGGCTGATAGCCTGCAACTTCAGTCCCAAGGTTCAAGATTGATTTGCTCTCTGGTACAGATACTATAAGGACTGGAGTACAAACTTGTCCACAGCAGACCTTGGCAAACTTAATCTCACCTTAGATGAGAAATGAGTATACCAGGTTCCTTGAGGCCCCAGCCAGACCTCAAACTCTCTTAGTTGAACCAGCATCAAGAAGTTGAACCAGCATCTATTAAAGTCCAAAACTTTCCTGTTCTATTCATTATTGTTGTCACTTTTTAGTTACAAATTCACTTTTTTTTTTTCAATTGAACCATTTTACCAAAAAATGTTGGAATTAAGGAAGAAAAGAAACTGCTCATAATCCTATCACTTTTTGTTTGTGATCCTACATCTATCCTCATTATGGCTTCTGTGAACAGTTCATTGTGAATGATGCTATGCCCAGATAATGCAAGGATTCTGTCTTGTGTGAGTTTCTCAGTTTGAGGTTAACATCTTCCAAGGCTTCCCTAGTACCTGGCTTACACTGTTTTCTAAATTCAGCTGGGCCATGGCTGCTTAAACTTCCAGTTTCTAAAAACAGCACTTTTGCTTGGGATGATGGCTCCTATCCATTGTTGGGTTGCATTAACTCCATCCGTTAATGTTGCTGCTTGACTTCTCACAGAATTGAAGAGTAGAGCTGAGGTCTGTATGTATCAGCTGTGCTGGGACCTTTTTAATGCAAGTCACCCTGCATGGTGGTGGTAGTCTTGAGCATGTGTGCTGTTCTTTTTGTTGTGTGCCCCTTAGGAAGTTGATCAGCAGTTAGATTCGGTGATCATTGTCACCTGGAAATTAAGCACCACGAGCCTCCTTGTCTCTCCCTTACCTGGGTGTGTGGATGCAGAAGACTGAGACTGACCTTACAGAGTACCCTAGGGTGTCAGCACCCAAGGTACTGATGACAGATTCTCAGAAATAGGTAAGATCCTTTTCAGGTAATTACCTGAAATAAATGGGCTACTGTTGAGGACTTTGGAGGCTTTCTGCCATACATAGGAATCAAATCAATAATATCATAATACTCCTGTGTTGCAGCGAGATCTCATCAGTGGATCTAGGAGAAAGGATGGTCTATTGTCCTTTCCTGGCACTGGGTCTACGAGGTGATGGGTGGGCACACTTAGTTCTCATCCAGCATTAATCACTGGCCACTCTTGTTTGCTTGGAGGGTCAGCCATTCACTCATTTCAGAGATAGTCATTGCTGGGATAGTTGTGGGCATGAGGTATGTAGTAATGAAAAGGATACTCCTGGTCTGGTCTTGTCTTCATGGAACCTCCAGTCTTTTGGCTGAAGCATCCTTGAGCAGGAAAAGTTTGGGGAGGTGGACTTGTTACAGCCTCAGAACCTTAGGTATCAAACAGAGCCTCCCTGCCTCCTTTTCTCGGAGAAGGCAATGGCACCCCACTCTAGTACTCTTGCCTGGCAAATCCCACGGATAGAGGAGCCTGGTCGGCTGCAGTCCATGCGGTCGCTAGGAGTCAGACACTACTAAGCGACTTCACTTTCACTTTTCACTTTTATGCATTGGAGAAGGAAATGGCAACCCACTCCAGTATTCTTGCCTGGAGGATCCCAGGAACGGAGGAGCCTGGTAGGCTGCTGTCTATGGGGTCACACAGAATCGGACACGACTGAAGCAACTTAGCAGCAGCAGCAGCAGCCTCCTTTTCTGCAGTCTGTCCCTTGAGGCCTAGAGGGGGGCTCTTTGTGAGCAGGAGTCCTGAATGAGGCCAGGCCTTTGTTCTTGGCTGGGCCAGTTGCTCATCTGTAAGTGAGAATGTGGATTCATAGCAGTTACTCAGAGAGATGTGGTTCACTAGACTCCAGGACCTTAACTAGCAGGTTAGTATAAACTGGTGGCCTCTAAAGATCCTTTACCTTCCTACTCCCTCCCACGTTACTCAGGCTTCTTGAGTCCCCGTCATAGAACCAGCTTTGCTGCAGTAAGACCAATCAAGGAGTTATTTTTGTTATTCCAGTGCTGTGTGATGCCTGGAGGTACTTGGAGGCTTGCCTCTGCTACCAGTTTCCCTGACTCTGATCTCAGGCCTTTCAGCATGAGGTGAGGAGCTCAGGAGCCTTGCCTGTGGAGGGGGCTAATGGAGGGTAACTAGCAGAGAATGGAGCCTGGCCCAGGCTCCCAGTCCCAGGGGGTCAAGCTGGCTGGCTGCACTCTCTGACTGTGATGGATCTGACTCCTAAATGCTTCTGAAAAGCTTGTTTGGTTTGAGGAAAAAACTTAGTGAAATCTGACAGATAACACCATGGCTTGTCCTAACCCCTTCTCCTTCCTGACCTAGCTTTTTCAATATATCAGATTGCAGACATGCTGGATTGCTGCCCTCCTGGAGCCAGTCTGACAATTTTTCATTCCTATAGCCACGGGTTTTGCACAGAGAAAAGGCCCAGAAGGAAGGCACTGGCTAAGCAGGGAGCCTTTGAGGTTGGAGCTTTACAGGAGCTTTGCTACTGTAGAGCCCTTAGTCCTATCCCAGCTCTGTGGTTGATGGCAATGTTCATACCATGTCCCTCCCTGCCATCCAGTGACCTCCTGTCTCAGTAATAGCCAAAGGCTATTGCCACCAAGATTCTTTAATCCACCTCATCCCCTGCTGTTCTTCTCCTTCCTCACTCTGTTCTTGCAAAACCAGGCACTCTGCTGCCTCAGGGCCTTTGCACCTGCTCTCCCCATGTTTAGAAACTCTATTCTCAGATAGCTTCATGCCCTACTCCCTCATCTCCTTAGGTCTTTCCTCAAATATCACCTTTTAGTGAGGGCTTACCTGACCTCCTTACTTAGGATGGAAACCCTGAGCCCCCTCCATGAAATACTATCACCCTTTCCTGCTTAATTTTTTTAAAGCACTTATCGCCATTTACCTTATTTTATTTAATTGGTTTGTTTGTTGTCTGTCTGCCCTTCTTCCCACTAGAATGTAAGCTCCCCTAGGGTAAGGATGTACATCTGCTTTATGCACTGATGTTTCCCCAGTACATCAACAAATATTTGTTGCGTGAATGAGTAAATGAAAAATTTAAAAACCTTGCTTTGGGGTTTCTTTGGCTATTGGGAAAGCATTCTCACAGCAGAGGCAAAGAATTCTTCTGGTCCAGCACCAAGTCTGAGCGTTTAGCTCATGCAGGGAGATTTCTTCAGTTTGGACCTATGTACTCATAATGGGGTTGATGCTCAATGGGAATTTTCATAAGAGTCAAGAGCCTTTCTTTGGGAGGAGGTGTGTGATTTCAGTAGAAATCCTGGAACCTTGCTTTATCGGGGTGGGGGAGAACCTCTAGCACCTGGCATGGTACTTGGTGTATAATAAGCCCATAATTGGTTTCCTGAAGTGTTTAGTGCACTTTACGTTTTAAATGCTGGGGATATCATAGGAGCAAGACAGGTAGGGTTTCTGTTCTCATGGATTTTACATTTTAATAGGAAAAAAACCTGTTGAAAAGTTTTAGGTAGTGCAAGTGCTGTGTTGAAAATAAGGCAGAGATGATGTGCTAGAGATATCCAGGTAGAAATTGAGGTTGAGGTAGGTGGAGAGGTTACATTTACCAGGTAATCAGTAGTGGCTTCCTTGAAGACACAGCATTTGAACTGGGAGCTCAGTGACAAAGTAGCAACCAGGTTGCCACCCCCTGCAACTCTAGGGGCACCATTCATATTATTCTGTGCAATTTGTGCTCCCTGGAGTTGTACAATGCTCTGGTCACTCAATTATGTGAAGATTGTAGGCAGTGAAAATTGCTATTTCAGAGGCCCTGTGGTAGTAAGGACCTTGACATGTTCAAGGAACAAAAAGAAGGCCAGTATACTTGGCGCTTGGTAAGAAGAGCACAGTGGAGCCAGATGAGGTTGGAGAGTTTGAAGGCAAGACAAAGATGTGACATTCAACAGATTATCTATTATCTGTTGATGAGGGGAGCAAAGGGATGATGTGATGGGGCAGAGGTTTTAGGAAGCTTTTCCAGTAACGTAGGAAGTCAGCACTGGTGTGAAGTCAAGAGAACAGAGCTGAGTGACAGTTTTATTTCCCTAAAAAGGAAACATCTGTACAGTGATTCCAAGGAAATGCCCTTAAGATATTTGAGTCTGACTTTGGTAGTGACTGAGAGGAAAGCTCATTGCTTTTTAATACTGTCTTATCTTATTTGTCATTGAATATCTCAGCCTGATTATTTCTTTGGACGGCAATGGGAATATTACTACTGTTTAGCATTTGCTCAGCTGTGACACTTTGTGCCCACGTACAGAACACACAATAAGTACTGTCCTTGCTCTCGGGGAATGGAGATGCTGAAAAGATTTGTTCCTCCCCATTACCCTCTTTCAGGTGTCTCGATCTGGGGTGTCTGACTTCCCAGAGTCCTGGAGGCAAGTGGGTGAATAGAAAGTCTTTGGGCAGAATGCCGTGGATCTTTGGGTTTGCAAGAAGCCCCAGGCTGTACACCTGTCTGCAGACAGAGTCTTGCTTCCTAAATCTGACTGTGATCTTGCTGCTGTTGGCCTAACCTTTTTTTTTTTCTTAATTAAAAAAAAGATCTTAGTATAGATCCTGCTTTAGCCCAAAGCCTAGAGTTGGGGCTGTCCTAGTGATGCCAAGTAACTCAAGCACCAAGCTCCTCTTTGGCCTAGAATTCCTATAGATCACCAAGTGGGCTTGGAATCCCTCTGGGGACTGACCTTTGGGTTCTTTGGTGGTGGTTGGGAGTAGAGGGGAGAAGGTATAGTTGATCTCCACTAGGGGAGGATGAACTCTCAGCTTTTGCCATCTTGCAGAGAAAGGGTCTGCTGCTCTTGGCTCGGTGCTTTTCTTAGATTCAGTTCTCAGGCTGGGAGGCTGTTTGCTCACTGAAAGCCGGGGATAGAATTAAACCACCCTGAGCGTTGGGAGTCAGGTAGATTGTTTAGCTGGGTTCTCAGCTGAATCAACCTGAGAGCTACTGTTTTTAAACCTGAGGAATGCTGTGGGAACGTGCTAGTTGACTCCCAGCAAGGGATCCGAGGAAACATCTACTTGAGTGAGGCAAGTGCATTCCATGAGTCTGGTTGGATGGCACGAAGCAGAAAGAGCATCTGCTACTCAGAGTTCAAGCTCAGAGGTGGCGGCCCTGCACCATAGCCTCATTAGAGTCCCAGCTCAGCATAAGGTGCAGAGTCTCAACTGATACAGTTTTTTCTTTCTTTCTTTTTTACTTTCTTTAAGATTGTGCAAAATTAACGTGATATAGCTGGAAATGTTTTTTAAAAAAACATAGCTATGTCAGAATATTACCATATAGACACTGGAAAAGAATTTTACCAAGTTTTATTACCTCACTTAGTCTTTGTGTAGTCACCAAACAGGATTTCAAAATAAGTCATGATGTATCAGTACTTGTGAACTGTTCAAAATGGAAACAATCTTTGCAAATATTTAGTTTGTAATTGTTTACTGAATTCTGTTGTAATGGCTGTCACTCAAAGCAAGGAAGCAGCCAGGAAGACTCTTGGGCATGGTTTGAGGAATCCAAGGTCAGGAACTTCGGCAAAGTTGGAAGATCCAGCACCTCTTGAAGGATGGGGCTGGTTAAGCTTCAGAGTCTAGAGGGCGGGGAAGCTGGAAGCGTCTGCTGCTGTTCTCAGGGAGAAGTGATGACCGGGGTTGCTTCTGCTGAGCACGAAGTAAGGGGAGGTTGGCTACTGGCTTCTCTGTATGGGCACTGGCTACTGCTGGGCTCTGTGCCACCCACTAAAAGCCTCCCAGCTGCCCTATGAGGCAAATATTCTTATTCCAGCTTAACAGGTGAGGAAACTCCAGGGCACGTGGAAATTAACTTGCCCAAGGGTCAGCTGGAAAGTGGTGGAGCTGGGCTTTGTGTCTTGTCTCCGTCACTGGACTCTTCTCTAGCATCTTATTAGGACCATAAAGTGGGATAATTTTTTTGCAGTTTCTGCCCCAAGTTCACCTTGGTACCTCCAAAGTGTTGAAGGAGCCCAAGACTGAGACTGTCTTGTGTTTCCCATCCTCACTTCCCAGCCTCCCTGCTCTGCTGGCAGATTTACTCTGCCTAAGCCCTTCAGCTCATAACCTTGGGCTGGCATTTGCCCCCTTATACCTTGCCCAGTGTTCTAAATTCTGTAAAACTTTGCCTTTTTTCTCAAATTTAGTCTCATTAGTAAATATTTCAGTCTCACTCTGTTCCATTGTTCAGCAAGCCTTCACTGAACACTTCTTTGTCAGTCACTGGTGGTGCAAAAAGGGGGCAACTCCAATCCTAATGGGAGAACTAGGAAGGCAGCTACCAAATAGCAAGGAGGGTCCTGTGGTGGAGGCTTGCACAGGAGTAAGGAAGAGTGGTAGGTGCCCTATACTGGTCTCAACAAGAGAGAGTTTGGCACCTTCAAAGCAGGATGGCTGGGGAAGGGTTTGTTTGTAAAGAAGAGAGTGCAGTCACACAAGGCTAGTCATTGGCTCAGCTGCTACTCTCCTAGCGCTGAAGGGACCAGAGGAGGGAGTGAGATTTGAGGACCCAGAGGAAGAGAGTTGTGTAAAGTGTTGTTCTTCAGTGTGACCTTAGCGGTAACCTTCAATTGAAGGGTCTCCCTCCTCCCTCTGATTTCCTGTTAGAGTTTCCACTGGCTGAACCCAATTGAATGCCAGAAGGTTCAGGAGCCCCACAGAGGTCAGCCTTAAAGGGCAGAGAGCAAGGTGGGTGTGTTGGTTTTCTACTGCTGCATAGCAAATAACCACAAATTGAGTAGCCCAAAGCAGCACACATAGTCTCACATCTCCTCTGGGTCAGGAGTCGCTTATCTGAGTGTTCTCTTTCAGTTCAGTTCAGTCGCTTAGTCGTGTCCGACTCTTTGCGACCCCGTGAATCACAGCACGCCAGACCTCCCTGTCCATCACCAACTCCCAGAGTTCACTCAGACTCATGTCCATTGAGTCAGTGATGCCATCCAGCCATCTCATCCTCTGTCGTCCCCTTCACCTCCTGCCCCCAATCCCTCCCAGCATCAGAGTCTTTTCCAATGAGTCAACTCTTCACATGAGGTGGCCAAAGTATTGGAGTTTCAGCTTTAGCATCATTCCCTCCAAAGAAATCTCAGGGCTGATCTCCTTCAGAATGGACTGGTTGGATCTCCTTGCTGTCCAAGGGACTCTCAAGAGTCTTCTCCAACACCACAGTTCAAAAGCATCAATTCTTCGGCGCTCAGCTTTCTTCACAGTCCAACTCTCACATCCATACATGACCACTGGAAAAACCACAGCCTTGACTAGACGGACCTTAGTCGGCAAAGTCATGTCTCTGCTCTTGAGTATGCTATCTAGGTTGGTCGTAACTTTTCTTCCAAGGAGTAAGCGTCTTTTAATTTCATGGCTGCAATCACCATCTGCAGTGATTTGGGAGCCCCAAAAAATAAAGTCTGACACTGTTTCCACTGTTTCCCCGTCTATTTGCCATGAAGTGATGGGACCGGATGCCATGATCTTCGTTTTCTGAATGTTGAGCTTTAAGCCAACTTTTTCACTCTCATCTTTTACTTTCATCAAGAGGCTTTTTAGTTCCTCTTCACTTTCTGCCATAAGGGTGGTATCATCTGCATATCTGAGGTTATTGATATTTCTCCCGGCAATCTTGATTCCAGCTTGTGTTTCTTCCAGTCCAGCATTTCTCATGATGTACTCTGCTTAGAAGTTAAATAAGCAGGGTGACAATATATAGTCTTGACACACTCCTTTTCCTATTTGGAACCAGTCTGTTGTTCCATGCCCAGTTCTAACTGTTGTTTCCTGACCTGCATACAGATTTCTCAAGAGGAAGGTCAGGTGGTCTGGTATTCCCATCTCTCTCAGAATTTTTCACACTTTATTGTGATCCACACAGTCAAAGGCTTTGGCATAGTCAATAAAGCAGAAATAGATGTTTTTCTGGAACTCTCTTGCTTTTTCCATGATCCAGCAGATGTTGGCAATTTGATCTCTGGTTCCTCTGCCTTTTCTAAAACCAGCTTAAACATAGGAAGTTCACGGTTCACATATTGTTGAAGCCTGGCTTAGATAATTTTGAGCATTACTTTACTAGCGTGTGAGATGAGTGCAATTGTGCAGTAGTTTGAGCATTCTTTGGCATTGCCTTTCTTTGGGATTGGAATGAAAACTGATCTTTTCCAGTCCTGTGGCCACTGCTGAGTTTTCCAAATTTGCTGGCATATTGAGTGCAGCACTTTCACAGCATCATCTTTCAAGATTTGAAATAGCTCAACTGGAATTCCATCATCTCCACTAGCTTTGTTCATAGTGATGCTTTCTAAGGCCCACTTGACTTCACATTCCAGGATGTCTGGCTCTAGATGAGTGATCACACCATCGTGATTATCCGGGTCGTGAAGCTCTTTTTTGTACAGTTCTTCTGTGTATTCTTGCCACCCCCCTTCTTAATATCTTCTGCTTCCGTTAGGTCCAGACCATTTCTGTCCTTTATCAAGCCCATCTTTGCATGAAATGTTCCCTTGGTATCTCTAATTTTCTTGAAGAGATCTCTAGTCTTTCCCATTCTGTTATTTTCCTCTATTTCTTTGCATTGATCGCTGAAGAAAGCTTTCTTATCTCTTCTTGCTATTCTTTGGAACTCTGCATTCAGATGCTTATATCTTTCCTTTTCTCCTTTCCTTTCACTTCTCTTCTTTTCACAGCTATTTGTAAGGCCTCCCCAGACAGCCATTTTGCTTTTTTGCATTTCTTTTCCATGGGGATGGTCTTGATCCCTGTCTCCTGTACAATGTCACAAACCTCATTCCATAGTTCATCAGGCACTCTATCAGATTTAGGCCCTTAAATCTATTTCTCACTTCCACTGTATAGTCATAAGGGATTTGATTTAGGTCATACCTGAATGGTCTAGCGGTTTTCCCTACTTTCTTCAATTTAAGTCTGAATTTGGTAATAAGGAGTTCATGATCTGAGCCACAGTCAGCTCCTGGTCTTGTTTTTGTTGACTGTATTAGAGCGTCTCCATCTTTGGCTGCAAAGAATATTATCAATCTGATTTCGGTGTTGACCATCTGGTGATGTCCATGTGTAGAATCTTCTCTTGTGTTTTTGGAAGAGGGTGTTTGCTATGACCAGTGCATTTTCTTGGCAAAACGCTATTAGTCTTTGCCCTGCTTCATTGCGCATTCCAAGGCCAAATTTGCCTGTTACTCCAGGTGTTTCTTGACTTCCTACTTTTGCATTCCAGTCCCTATAATGAAAAGGACATCTTTTGTGAGTGTTAGTTCTAAAAGGTCTCGTAGGTCTTCATAGATCCGTTCAACTTCAGCTTCTTCGGCGTTACTGGTTGGGGCATAGACTTGAATTACCGTGATATCAAATGGTTTGCCTTGGAAACGAACAGAGATCATTATGTCATTCTCTTTAGGGCCTCACAAAGCTGCTATCAGTGTCAGCTGGGCGGCATTCTTATCTGAGGCTCCACTGGGGAAGTATCTAGGACCTAGTACTCACCAGCTGGGCCTTCCTGGGTGGCTCTGATGGTAAAGAATCTGCCTGCAATGTAGGAGACCCAGGTTCGATCCCTGGATGGGAAGATCCCCTGGAGAAGGGAATGGCTACTCACTTCAGTATTCTTGCCTAGAGACTCTCATGGACAAAGGAGTCTGGTGGGCTACATTCCAGGGGTTGCAAAGAGTTGCACATGACTGAGCGACTAACACATACTTACTCAGCAGTTAGAGGCAGAAAACCCGTTGCCTCTCAAAACTCAGAGATTAGTCTTCCTGCTTTGAAGAAATCTCGTTTTTAATGACTGTGTAATGTCCCACCACACAGTGCGCCAGAACTGGTAATACCCCTACTTGTAGAACATTTAGATTGTTTCTAAATGTTTTACTCTTATAAATACCACTGAATGTATTTACAGAAAAGGCTTTTTCCAAATACAAGAGTGAAAAGCTGCTGTCCCTCATATATATATATATATATATAAAATAAGGCATTGACTCATGTAATTATGGAGGCTGGTAAGTCCCAAATCTATAGACCCAGTGTCACTAGGTCCATTATAATCAGTATGGAGTCAATAGAGTCTTAATTAATAGGTTATAATTTGTTAATACCATTCGTTTTGATGCTCAGATTGTCCTCAATTTGGCCAGTGGGAGCCCTTAAGTTGGGTTCTCTTTACTGTTGACTTAAATGTTCCCATCATTCTTTAAGTCCTTCCTTACCTTCTGATATAACAAAAAGTTCCAGGGTCATTTTGTGCTTCCTGGAAATCAGCCATTTCTCTGGAATCAGCCATTTCTCCAGTGAGCTCTGGTCTTTTTTAATGGCAGATGGTATTTAGAAACCAAGATCTAAGTGCTGTGTGTTATCATTGCTTTTGAGGTGTTACTCAGTGGAGAGAGCTAGGAAATACATCTGTATCACACCCACACCCACATCTTTTATTCCATTATTAAATACTATACCAATACCTCCAATTCCAAAATCATACCTATGAGGCTCGTTCTGTCCTTTGTTTTTTACATATTTTTAACTTTGATATATGTTTACCAGTTTTTTATCATTTCTTACAGTGAAAGTAACCCGGCTCTCATTATCCACAATACATTTACACAGAAAGTAGTTTCAGAATTACCAACCCATAACACTGCATGCTAACTAGAGTTCAGTATTTGTTTACTGTTCTTTCTGTCTTTAGTCTGAGGACATATGATCAACAAACTGTGTACATAAGGTATTTGGGTGACTTTTTCCCCCCTCTTCAGTGTGGTAATATTATTTCAAATACAGTTAAGTTCATTAATTTATATCTGTATTACATTTAACATTTTCCTCCATCCTTGTTTATTTTGAGTATGTGAAAGCATTATCATTGATCCAGAAATGATAACCATACAGAAATGTATATTCAGAGAAATGTCACACTCGTACTTCCCCCACCCCACAGTCCTTTCCACTTGATTTCCACCTACTGCCTGTAGGTAACCAATCTTATGAGTTTCTGATTTATCCTTCCTGTGTTGCTTTTTGCAGAAATGAGCAAATACAGGTACATTTTCCTGTATTCACTTTTCTCCTTCTCCAAAGGTGGCGTGGTATAGTCCTCTTTTGCTGTTTTTACTTAACAATATCCACTCAGTGTTTAGAGCTCTTCTTCTTTCCTTCTTACAGCTGTGTTGTACTCTTTGGACCACTGTCCTATGAACGGGCATTTAGTATTTTGGGATCATAAACTCTTAGAGTTTGATTGCTGAGTCAAAAAGTAAACAATATGTGGGAGTTCCCTGGTGATCTAGTGGTTAGGATTCTGGGCATTCATTGCCATTGCTCCGGTTCAATCCCTGGTCAGGGAACTGAGACTGGGCAAACTGCTGTGGTGCATCCAAAAAAAAAAAAAAGTAAACAATAGGTGATTTTGTTAGGTGTTACTCACTTCCCCCCAAAAAACTTGTGCTGATTTGTATCCCCACCAGCAATATATGAAAATACCTCCTTCCTCACAGGCTCATCAATGGAATATAATGTCATACTTTAAAATTTTTGCCAGTCTAAGTGATAATGGTATCATTGTTTTTTTAATTTGTATTTGAGTTGCATTTCTCTTACCATGAGTGAGATGGACCTTCTTGTTGTTTGCTCAAGAGGAAAATATCTATAGCTCTGTTTGTGAATTTTTTTACCATTAGGTCTTTGGGGTTTCCGCCCCCACCTCAGTTTTTAAAAACAGCTTTATTGTGATAAAATTCACTTACCATACAGTTCACTCACTTAAAGTATACAGTTTAGTGGTTTTGAATATATTCAAGAGTTACATAACCATCACCATAAACTAATTTTATGATTTTTTTGTATCACCTCAAAAGAAAGCCCACACCCATTAGCAGCGACTCTGCCTGTGTCTTTAGTCTCCCAGCCTGAGGCAATCACTGATTTGCTCTCTGTTCCTGTAGATTTGCCTATTCTTGATATTTTGCATAATATAAATATATATTATAAATTATTTATTGTATCATATAAGTGAATTCATACAACATGCAGTCTTTTGTAACTTTCTTCTTTGACTTAGTGTAAGTGATACAATGCTTACAGTGTTTCAGGCAGTTTTGAAATATTTTATCCTCCTAACAACTCTGAAATAGTTAGTGTTATTATCCTCATTTCAGAGATGAGGAAGCTGAGGCATGGAGAGGTTAAGTATCTTGCCTGAAGTCACACTGCAGTAAAAAAATGGGCTTTGGAGTCAGACCTCAAGTCTGAAGTCCATCACTTGCTTACTGTGTGACTTATAGACTATTACTTAAATTCTCTCGAGTGTCTTTTTCTCATATATTAGTTAAATGAGGATAACGATGGCTGAGTCACAGGGTTGTTGGGGAATTAAATAATACAGCATCAGGAAAGTGCTTAGTGCAAGGCCTCCAGCTTAGTAGGTATTCAGTTAATTGTAGTGGTTATTTGTAGATAGAGCCAGGTAAAGGCCTGGCTTATTTGGCATGGTTGGCTCTGCCTCCCCTAGCATAGAGGTGTATCTGAGATGCCAACTTTCTTTTTTTAAAGATGTAATCCACATAGCATGAGATTCATCCTTTTAGTATACAATTCAGTGCTTTTTAGTATATTCACAAGGTTGTGCAATCGTCACCATTATTTAATTCCAGAACATTCCCAGCACTCCAGAAAGAAACTCTATACCGATTAGCAGTCATTCCCCATTCTCTCCTTCCCCAGCCCCTGGCAACCACTAATCGTTCTGTCTCTGTGAATTTGTCTATTCTGGACATTTCATATGAATGGAATCATATGATACGTGGTCTTTTATATCTGGCTTCATTCACTTGGCATAATTTTCCAGGGTTCACTCATGTTGTAGCAGATAATCAGTACAGCATTCCTTTTTATTGCCAAGTAATATTGCATTGTATGGATATTCTGTGTTTTGTTTATCCATTTATATGTTGACGTTTGGATTGCTTCCACTTTTTGGTTTTTTAAGACTAATGCTACTGTGAACATTGGCCTTCCCTGGTGGCTCAGCTGGTAAATAATCTGCCTGCCATGTAGGAGACCTGGGTTCAATCCCTGGGTTGGGAAGATCCCATGGAGAAGGGAAAGGCTACACACTCCAGAATTCTGGCCTGGAGAATTCTGTGGACTGTATAGTCCATGGGGTCACAAAGAGTTGAACACGACTGAGTGACTTTCACTTCACTTCACTATGAATATTAGCGTACAAGTTTTTGTGTAAAAACTGTTTTCAGTTCTCTTGGGTATATACCTTGGAGAGGAACAATTGTATCATATGGTATGTTTAAATTTTTGAAGAAATTTTTGAACAGTGTTTTCCAAAGCAACTGTGCTGTTCTATGAGTGTTCCAATTTCTCCACATCCTCGTCAGCACTTGTTACTGTCCATCTTTTATTTTGGCCATCCTAGAGAGTGTGAAATGGTATCTCATTGTAGTTTTGATTTGAATTTTCCTAGTAACTAATGGTGTTGAACACAAGATGCCAGCTTTTAGGTCAGCTTTTTCTGCCTGTCCATGTCTTGTATTTATTCTAGGAAATCTCTCCCAAGTTCCTGTTTGTCTTCTGCCTGGAGTTTGCAGTCATTTTGGTCTCTCTGAGGCTGATTGGCACCTTCTTAATCAGGTGCTTTGGGGGAGACCTTTGGGCAGGTTCCAGTGGTTGGGATTGGAGGCACATGTTTTTCCTGTTGGCAGCTTTGATGTGACTCCTGAAGCTGGCACAGCCATTGCCTGGGTTCCCCAAACTGCTGAGACAAAGCCAGCCTCTCCCTAGGGTGCCTTAGTAGGCAGGATCAGATGTTCTTGAGCTGGAAGCAATTTTGGGAGGCCATTTCATCCAGCCTTCTACAACAAGACAGTTAGAATCCTTCACCCCTCCCTACCAGACTGGGGAGGGGAGGATCTGTAATGTCTTCCTTTAAGAATCTCTGTAGGAAGAAATTCCACTGGGTGCCTTTACCACTAGCCAGTGTTTTAGCAGCCTTCTGTGTTAGTAAGATTCTTTGCTCTGACCCAGATCCCACCTTCTCCAGCATGTGCTAGTTTCCTCTCATGCGTTCCTTTCTCAAGAGGATGCGCGAGACAGCCGCTCTCCAGGAGGGGCTCCTTCCTCTGGTCAGATCAGTCTGCTTTGGCTGGAGAAGCCCTCACGTGAGGAAATGCAGACCAAGCCAGGCCCCTCCAGGGGACGTTAAAGACTGAATGACCTTGTCATTCGGCTATTGCCTGGGCAATCTGCTTTGAAGAAGAGGCGTCCTGACAGGCCCCAGGTTGTGTGTTTATCCCGGGGCTAGGCCATTCCAAACTCATGTTTCAGAGTTTAGAGGTTGCGTCCAGCTAGCCTGGTGGGTGGTAATCAAATGCAGGTGGAGACCATCTGGCCTGGACTGTCCCTCCCAGCCAGTCAAGTGAGGGCCGGCCTGCCCACCACAGAGCTGGCCCAGAAAGCAGCCTGTGGAGGCAGATGGTGTCCACGTGCATTTATGCGCATACACACCCATGTTTGCGTGTGCATGTGTGTGTGCGTGTGCATGTCCCTCCTTAGAGAGGCAGTACTGCTTGGGTGGATGTGGCTCCTCTCTCTGCATCGGAGGGTTCTCCCCTTTGCACAGTCTGAGGAGCGTGTTTCTCTTAGTCTCTTTCTCAAGTTTTTGTGGTTAGAAATCATGTATTTTTCTTGGCCCAGGATGAAAGCCTGGGAGTAATGGTCTAATACATTTTACAAAGCAGCCTCTAATTGGTGGCTGCTTAAAATCTTCCCCTTGCCCTAGTGACCCATCTCCCTTTGCAGGGTTTTGACTCCAAGTCAGTCTTGCTTTACCCCGAGTTTTCACACCCCCTCGCAAGCCTACAGCCTCAGCTTGCTTAACTCTTCCCTCAGCCTTTCTGCATAGAATTGCTCCCAGCCAAGACAATTCAGCAAGGAAAGAAAATAGCTTACACTGTATCCTGCCAAGCGTCTTCTAGCCTGGTCTCCAAAATTCTAGATGTATATCCCCAAGTGGAATCTGCCTCCCCATTGATACTCAAAGAAAATGGTATCTAATTAAAGATCTAAATGTAAGACCAGAAACTATAAAACTCCTGGAGGAAAACATAGGCAAAACACTCTCTGACATAAATCACAGCAGAATCCTCTATGACCCACCTCCCAGAATAATGGAAATAAAAGCAAAAATAAACAAATGGGACCTAATTAAACCTAAAAGCTTTTGCACAATGAAGGAAACTATAAGCAAGGTGAAAAGACAGCCTTCAGAACGGAAGAAAATAATAGCAAACGAAGCAACTGACAAAGAATTAATCCCAAAAATATACAAGCGGCTCATGCAGCTCAATTCCAGAAAAATAAACAACCCAATCAAAAAATGGGCCATAGAACTAAACAGACATTTCTCCAAAGAAGACATACAGATGGCTAACAAACACATGAAAAGATGCTCAACATCACTCATTATCAGAGAAATGCAAATCAACACCACAATGAGGTGCCATCTCACACCAGTCAGAATGGCTTCTATCAAAAAGTCTACAGACAATAAATTCTGGAGAGGGTGTGGAGAAAAGGGAACCCTCTCACACTGTTGGTGGGAATGCAAACTAGTACAACCACTATGGAGAACAGTGTGGAGATTCCTTAAAAAAACTGGAAATAGAACTGCCATATGACCCAGCAATCCCACTGCTGGGCATACACACCAAGGAAACTAGAATTGAAAGAGACACATGTACCCCAGTGTTCATTGTGGCACTGTTTACAGTAGCCAGGACATGGAAGCAACATAGATGTCCATCAGCAGATGAATGGATAAGAAAGCTGTGGTACATATACACAATGGAATATTACTCAGCCATTAAAAAGAATGCATTTGAATCACTTCTAATGAGGTGGATGAAACTGGAGCCTATTATACAGAGTGAAGTAAGTCAGAAAAACACCAATACAGTATATTAACTCATATTTATGGAATTTAGAAAAATGGTAACGATGACCCTATATCTGAGACCACAAAAGAGACACAGATGTATAGAACAGTCTTTTGGACTCTGTGGGAGAAGGCGAGGGTGGGATGATTTGAGAGAATAGTACTGAAACATGTATATTATCATACGTGAGAAAGATCGCCAGTCCAGGTTCAATGCATGAGACGGGGTGCTCGGGGCTGGTGCACTGGGATGACCCTGAGGGATGGGATGGGGAAAGAGGTAGGAGAGGGGGTTCAGGATGGGGAACACATGTACACCCATGACTGATTCATGTCAATGTATGGCAAAAACTTACAATATTGTAAAGTAATTAGCCTCCAATTAAATAAATTAATTTTTAAAAAAAGGAAATGATGTCTAAGTATTCTGTGGTATTATAAGGGTTCCTTTTCAGTCCTTTAGACGCTAAAATTTAGAGAAACTTTAGAGAACTTATCAGAGGTAATCTCACTGCAGCAGGTGCAGGTGGGCTGGACCCACTCATGTACACAAGCAGGGCTGGCCTTGGTGTCAGAGCTTCTGAGTCGTTGGAACCTCTTTATGTCCAGTCTCCTGGCCTGGCCCCTTGGAGGCAGTGATGATGATGATGGAGAAATGATGTCACGTGGAATCCCAAGGTTGGGCACTGACCACCTCATTCTGATCTTCAGCATTCTCCTCTCTGACCACCTGTTCTAGTAGCTTGGCTCCAAGAAGGTGTTGGCTGTCATCTTATTTTATAGCTTGGATTTGTATGCTCAGGAGTTTACATGTGTATAATCATTGTGGCTCATGTTTGTACAAGATATAATTACTGAAAATTATATCATGAACATATTTTAACTTTTAACCCTTTCCGGGCTGGCAGGCCTCCTATACCTCTCAGCCGCCCCTCCCTGGATGTTTCCTTCACCCCAGGAGGTGCCACCACCAACCAGCCTTCCTCTCTAATCTACATCATTTCCCTCTCTGGCAGAAGCCCATTGCATGGACTCCTCTGGAGATTTGGGCTCCTGAGCGTTTCCAAGCAGGAACTGCTCACCTGCCTCATCTTCCTCTGATGTGTGTGACCGTCATCACTCTGGGCCATTTGGGGCCAGGAGGGGAGGGCAGACTGCTTCCTCCGGGTGCCAGTGATTGGAGAGTGCACATGGGGTGCCAGGGTTCAGAAAGATCACAGGCCCTCCCAGTATTTGGAGTCTGCTTTGAGACCCTTCCTCAAATGCTGAATTTGGAGGCCAGCCAGCTCAACCCAAGGATTGTCCCATCATGGGGCAAGGTGGAGGTGGAAGTGGAGAAGGGTCTCATCCTCCTAGGGCATACAGTAGGACGTATATTCTTAGCAAACTAAGTAGGTGCTTATTCATAGCTTGTAGGAATAAAGAATGTGAATAAGGACAATTTTCATTATTGGAGCCTCAGTCATACAGAAAGGAATATTCCAGAGCCAAATCTGGAACTTGTAATTCAGAGTACCAGCAGGCGAATTCGATTGGCCAGGCTGAGGTCATACACATGTATGGTAGCTAGAGGGCAAGGCTAGCGTTCTGGTTCCTTACCCCCTTTCAGGGTCCTCCCTCCCCTCAAGGCTTATTCCCTGAGATTCTTCCAACTAGGGGGTTTGGATGCTGAGGCCACCAAGAAAGGAGAACTTTAATTAGGCAACAAAACAGTGTTTTCCCTAAGGTAG
This sequence comes from Budorcas taxicolor, assembly GCF_023091745.1. Lineage (NCBI taxonomy): Eukaryota > Metazoa > Chordata > Mammalia > Artiodactyla > Bovidae > Budorcas > Budorcas taxicolor. Next base: position 22,770,129 of record NC_068932.1, read on the forward strand.
TTAAACTAAAAACATTTGCTTTTTATTCCTTCCAGATTCACAGGAACAGATGGACCTAGTGGTTTTGGCTTTGAGTTGACATTTCGTCTGAAGAGAGAAACAGGGGAGTCTGCGCCCCCAACGTGGCCAGCAGAGCTAATGCAGGGCTTGGCCAGATATGTGTTTCAGTCAGGTAAGAGCCCCAGAAGCTGGCTGGTGTGGGTGTCCTTTCACCATGAGCCTGCTAGGGTTGGGACCTACAGGTATATTTTGATGTCTGTGGAGGGAGCTTTCCTGGGAGTGCTGTGTACCCCATTTGCACCATGAAGGTGGTTTGTTTCCTGGTGTTTCCCAAGTGGAAAGCTGTCTGGGCCATGGGAAGAAAGGATATGTCATACGACCTCCAACAGTGGGAGTCGCTAACACCCAGAACCTCGGTCGCAGTCTGCTAGCCTTGCTTCTCATTCCCAGGGAGCCAAAGGCCAGCCCTGCATGGAGCTGACCAGTGCTCTTCCTGTTTGTCCCGTTTCCCACAATTAGCACGGTCCTTCCCCCCGATGCTGGAGGCCTAGCCATCTCCATTTGTGGGGGCACACATACACATGTTAATCTTAGGTAAGGGTTAGCAGTAGAGCATAGGGCAGAGAGAGAGAATGAATTGCCATGAGCTTGCTCCCTCGCAATAGGAATGAGAAGCTGGAATCAGGTAGGACCTTGACAGTCAGATATATTGTTTGATTCAGATGATTCAGGTGCCCTCCAGGGGATGGTCCAATGCCCCTGGTGCCCCTCTGGAGCTCCTCTGCTAATATGGAACCTGAAGAGGGGGCTTTGTGCTGGGAGCCTTGGTCACATGCTCTTGACTTAGCTTGCCAGTAGTCCTCCAGTGGGATGATATGTTGGAGTGGAAGTCAGTATTTTTTATGGATGGTTTCATATCATCTAAATGTTTCTGAGTGGTTAATTAATTGCTCAGAAACCTTTCCCATATGACTTCACATTTTGCTTCTTTGGTTTGGTAAGTAGCCTTGAAGTGAAAGCCAGCACAGCAGAGCAGACCAACATCCAAGCCAGGATGTCTCAAAGTATGGTCCTTGCACCCATGCATCAGAATCATCTGAAGAGCTTGTTTCAAGCACACATCCCTGGGCCCCAGAGGAGATCTCTGACTCAGAATCTCAGGGGGGTGATGTTCCCAAATGTTCTGCTAGAAGCTAAATTTGGAAAACCATAGACTTGGCAGCTTCTCTAAGTATAGTCGCTTTTTTTCCCCCTAGCCTTGAGTAGGCTCTAAATTGAGGGTGCAGTTGACCGTCTATGTTGAAGGCCTCTTCCCTCGTTCCAGACCCCTGACTGTCAGTTGTTGGCTGGATGGCCATCATGTAATGGGACTGATCCTTAATTACCATCTACCATTGTGTGGCCTATGGGATAGTGCCCCTTTGGAGGCTATAGTGGGTCTTCTGTAAGCAAGAGTTCTCAAACCTGGCTACTCATGAGATTCTCTGGGATCTCAACATACTTTAGTCCCAAATGCCCTGCGGGGCTCTGATTCAGTTGGTCAGAGGTGGGACTGGAGCATCTGTTTCTTAACCAGCTTCCTGGCGATTCTTATACAGTAGTCTGGGATGTCATTTGGACTCTAAATGACTGTTGACAGGAAGGAATATCATTCACTGGGGCAGGGGAACCCAGGCTGTTGGAAGTAGACCCATGTTATTTGGTCCTGTCCTAGCGTCTTTTAACATTGTGCCAGGAGTCCACTGCCTGAACCCATTGTGTCCCCTTCTCTCCCTTCTTGGGATGCCTGAAACTGATGCTGATATAGAACTGTCTTTGAGAAAATAGACATTTCTTCAGTCTCTCCCAACAGATATTTCAGCTCCTAGAAAATAGACATTTCCTGACATGGAATTTGATCCATTATGGGAAGGAGGGCTCTAAAGACTAGGCAATCTCTTGCTTGTATAGACAGGTAGCTTCCTGCCGACTGCTTAAGCCAGTGCATTTATACGTTTGTTTGCACTTAATGTACCTGCTCAGGTGGATCAAGATCAGAGAAATGTAAAACAGGTGTTATGAATCACTGTCAGGTGGAGTCAAGCAGATGAACTTCTGAAATAGTTCTGATGTTATAGTTCTGAAATAATAATGCAAATGAGGGAGAAAATAGGATTTGATTTGCAAAGGTTCATTCCAACTACAGAGTAACCATCACAGTGACTGTTTTGCAACACTAATGTAGTCATTGATTCAAGCTCATTTGTCAACAGATGTCAAAACCATTGGACTAAAAAAGATTGTTGGGGTACAGGATGTTCACAGGAACTCAAAGAATCCCTCCACAGGTTACTTATTTGCTACAAAGGGAAAAGAATACCTTTACAATGGTTTGAGTGGCCATCACCTTAACCAAATGATCAAATGTAGCGATGCAAAATGGAACAAATGACTACCATGCACCTCCTTACATGATACACTGTGAAGTATGAAACATCACACATGTAGCACTTTTCCAAAAAATGTTTCATCTGAATTGAATCCGGAGTGTATAGTCAGGCAAGACCAGATTGTAAGATATTTTATAAGACAACTGCCTGGACCCTTCAAAAATGTCAGTGCTATGAAAGGTAGAAGGGCTGGGACTTGCCTAGATCAACGAAAACATGACTGTTTAAATGTACTTACAGTCCTCGACTGGACCCTGGATTGAAAAAAAGGTTATTTTCAGAGCAATTAGAAAAAATATAGACTGTATATTAGATAATAGTACTGTGCAACTGTGAAATTCCTTGGGTGTGATATGGTATTATGTTCTGGTATTATATTATGATAGTGTCCCTGTTCCTAGGAGATAGGAGCTGGATTATTTATAAACAAAATAACATAATGTCTGCAGCTTAACTTTTGAATGATTTGGCAAAACAAAGTGGGCTGGAGGAGAGACAGAAGAAAAAGCAGATGTGGCAAAATGTTAATAACCGGTGAATCTCGGTGAAGAATGTATGGAGGTGAAGGATATATTGTACTCTCCTTCTAACTTTCCTATGGGATTGAAAACTTTGAAAATAAAATGTTGTGGCTGTTTCTTGAGTGTACATTGACTGGTGTCGCTCCACAGCATTGTCTGACCTGACAGGCCCTTTCGTGGTGTCTGCAGTGTAACAGCTGTGGTTGGTGTCTCCAGGTCACTTCAGGCATTTCACAGCAGCGACAGGATAACTTCACTCTCCAAAGTGTAATACCTGATTTTCTGATTTCCAGATTTTCGTAATATCATGGTATTCTTGAATAATAGCTGAAACAAATCTATCTTAGATTTTTCTTGAAACATGGCAGGAAGTAGTAATTATCTAAATAATGGGGAAATGATGAAGAAAAGTATATGGCAGCTGATGTAAGAGAGAAGACCATGGCCAGGAGCTGAAATAGTAAGGACAGAGCTAAGATTCAGTAGTGTGTTCTGTGTGCCAGGCACTACTGTAAGTGCTCAGTCAACGTGCAGTGAAGCCCTGCGAGTTAGGCACCGTGTGATACCAGCTTTTCAGCTGCAGAAAGCAAGACAACACGGAGAGGGGAAGTAGATTGTTGAAAACCACACACCTGGTAAGTCCGAGGGAAACTTTGAACCCAGATGTTGTAGTTCTTACCGCCACTCTCTTAACCATGATCACTTAGTTGACGTTTGGGCTGCACATGTCTCAGGTTGGACAGTGAGATTTGAGTCGTCCACATAGATGATTGTACTTGTACGTGTAGTCTCTAAACTCCAGCATGCCTTGCTTAGGCATTCTAGAACATTTGGAAAATAGAGGAGGGCCAAAGCCATTTGTAATGTTATCCAAGTCCTCTTAAATACATACTTTCATCTTTTAACTTTTTATTCATGAAAATATGTATATGAAAAGTGCAGCTTGCTGAGAGTTCATACCCCACGTAACCAGCACCCAAACCAAGAAACTTCCCTTGTGCCTCCTCTCAGTCATCTTTTCTTTTCCTTTTTCCTTCCTTCTTTCTTCCTTTCTTCCCTTCCCTCCCTCCCTATCTCCCTCCTTTCCATCCTTCCTGTTTTACTGCATAGTACAGGCTCTCAGCTCCACGTGCCTGAGCTTGTTGGTAAGTTAGGTAGGTAGCTATAGACGAAGTAGCCCCCATTTCTGCTTCTTTCCCTGGCACGCTTTGCCATTGGCACATTTCGCCATCTGGCACATTACTACTAGATCATGGGGGACAGCATAGTATGATGGTACAAGCATGGGCCCTGGGCCCAGACTGCCTGCATTTTATTTCAGCTCTGCCAGTTATTGCCTCCTGACCTTGTGCAACATAACCCATTTGCTCATCTATAAAGCAGAAATAATAATAGTAACTATGCATGAAGTTATTGAGATGATGAAATAAGTTAATACCCTCAAAGCACTTAGAATAGTGCTTCTCTCTCTCTCTCTCTCTCTCTGTGTGTGTGTGTGTATATATATATATATATATATATATATATATAAAACCTCCAATTATTATTATTCAGTCTTCAAAAACTTTATATGAATAAAGAAGGTGGGTACCTTGATCTTTTTTTTTGCAGTGTTAATAAAGACCCCATTTACAGAAAACCCCTGGTTGTCCCATTGCCTGTTTCTGCATCAGATGCCTGCCTTAGCTGATATGATAACATTTTTGGTGCCGTTATCCTTCTCCCACACCGAAAATCAATAATAGTGATACAAGTAAAATCACCTCATTTTATATGTATCACATTGTAAAACAGAAAAGCAAATTCAGTTCAACTGTGGCTCCTTGATTTATGTAGTTGGCAGTGTCTGTAAAGTCTTAAGCAAATCAAATCCTATTCTAAATGTACTAGAGCCCATGTACTTTAGTAGAACCTTATAAGTAAATCCTTCTTTATAAGGTGAAAAATCTTTTTATAGTTTTCTCGGAACAGGGCACACTTTCCTGATGCTGCAGAGAACCTCCCTTGTGACGTGCAGGCATTGCTCTGCCCTGACTGGTTCCACTGTACAAGGATCACACATATGCTGTTACACAGAACATGTATTTTATGTCTAATGTGTACATAGATAGACCCACATGTGTACCTACCAGCATAGTTCTGTGTGATGGTCTTGCCTCACTTGGCTGTCCACCTTAAACTCAGTGACTTACGTGAAGCACCCTGCCCATTTGCATGTGAGAACATGTTGAGCAGTATCCAGTAAGTGGAGTGCTTAGACCTGCTTTTCCAGGTCTGAACGGCATCCACAGCGTTGCCATCCAGACTTAGAAACAGCATTAGGGCAGTGGGGAGGGCAAAGGAAAGAGACAAGACTCTAAGGGGTGTGATGGGGAGTGGTGGTGCCCTCACCCTGCCATGGGGCTGCGTGGGGCGGTCTCTGAAGCTTGCTCTGAAGAATGACTTAGACGGGTTCCATAACTTAGCCCCGGTCTGCTAGAGGGCAGTCATCTTCTGGTTGGTTTGCTCAGAGATGGGAAGCTGAGCTGTAGAGAAAAGGAAGTAGAAATGTGAGCAGCCTGGGAAAGAAGAGTAGCCAGAGAAGGTGAAGAAGTCAAGGTGTGGGGGTGGGGTGGGTCAGTGTTTATTTTAGTCTGGATGGTTCCAGTCATAAACAGATAACAGAAGCCCAACACAAACTACCTGAAATAAGAACAGATTTCATCGGCTCAGGTTACTGGGACGCCAAGGCTTCAGGCATGGGTTTACCTAGATGTTTGAAAAGTGTCCTCAGGGCTCCTACTTGTGTGTTGGTTTTGTGCTGTAGCCTGACTCTGCCCACGGGCCAGGAAAGATGAGCACCATCAGCCAGAGTATCCAGTTCTCCCAGTTTGTACCCGGCAGGCAGAAGACTTTTTTCTTCCAACATCTCTCCATCAGTCCTGGGGAAGGACTCAGATTAGTTCTGTCTAGGTAAATGAGTTCCCCCAGTTGAGGGTGGTCCAGATGGGGGCACCAGGATTTATGTGTAAAGTCTTCCTCACTCCTCACTTCTAACTATATGGAGTGGGAGAGAAGTCCTCTGGAGTACAGGGCAGAAAGCACTGGAGAAAACATGCAGGTCTAGCCCTTGGCTGGCAAAGTCAGGTGCTCTCACAGCACTTTAGGGGCATCTAGGACCTCAGACCTGGTGTGCAGTTAATGGAAATTAGGTCGTTAGAGGATGCAGGTGGAGCGAGCGCCTTTTGTTGTTGTATCTGTTGGGATGGTTTTGACTACAAGTAATAGAACACACCATGACTAAAATGGCCTAACAATAGTGCTGTTATCTTACATAGTAAGTCACCTGGAGGTGGGGAGTTCCAGGGTTGGTTATCATCTGTTCAGCAATGCTGTTAAGGACCTGAGTTCTTTCTAACTTCCTGCTCTGTCTTCTTCAGTGCTTTGGATTGTCTTTTTAAACTGGGGTTCCCTGATGTTCTAGAGAGAGCTGCTCGAATCCCTACCATCCTGGAATTACACTTGACAGAGGCTACAAGCAGCAAAAAAGACACTTCTGTCCTGTGTCTCTTTTCAAGACCAATCAAAACCTTCACAGAACTGCCCTCATTGCATCTCATTGGCTAGAGTGAGTGAAAGTCGCTCAGTCATGTCCGACTCTTTGCAACCCCATGAACTATACAGTCCGTGGAGTTCTCTAGGCCACAATACTGGAGGGGGTAGCCTTTCCCTTCTCCAGGGGATCTTCCCAACCCAGAGATCAAACCCAGGTCTCCTGCATTGCAGGTGGATTCTTTACCAGCTGAGCCACAAGGGAAGCCCAAGAATAGTGGAGTGGGTAGCCTATCCCTTCTCCAGCAGATCTTCCTGACCCAGGAATTGAACCTTGGTCTCCTGCATTGCAGGTGGATTCTTTACCAACTAAGCTATCAGGCAAGCCCCTTATTGGCTAGAGTTGTCAGGAAAGTGAGACAACCCTGTTGACTTACTGATCAATATCCACCTTCTAGGGCTGGGCCAGGGGATGGACCCTGGTTCCCTGAAAGTCATGGCCAAGGAAAGGCAGAGGAGGAAAATTGGAGTTCTCTTAGTAAGAAGATGAGTGGCCAGCAGATGGGCAAAAGAGTTTTCTGTCCCCATACCCAAGTGGTACCTGGGGTCAGAGGATCCTTGTATATTGATCAGGATGCCAGGCCAGTATAAAACTGTCATGTGGAAAGAGAATGTGAAAGGGTGGCTGCTGTTGTTTCAACTGCTACAGAGATTTAGAACAAAATCCAGTCACCATCATGAACCAGAAAGTTCTGCAGTAACTTCACCAGTAGACTTCAACTTCTTTCCGTCTTACTTTACAGCCAGTTTCTCTTACTTCCCCATTCCCTTTTATTTTTGTGATCAGCTCATTCTTTCTTCTCAGATTGCCAGTGATTGCTCCCTTGCTCCCCTGCCCCCGCCCCCCCCCCCCACCCTCTGGGTTTCATTAAAAAGAAACCATTCCCCAACTCAGCGGGGCTTGATTTCTGAGCTGCACTTTAGAATTCTGCTGGAGAGGCTGTCTGCTCTCAGTTCTGCCATTGGTAGACCTTAACCACAAATTCCAAGGCAATTTCACTTGAGTTTTAGGAGAAACATGGCCCTCCAACCTTGTAACTGACACTGGAAATTCAAGTGCCTTTGCTTGCTGCTGTTTAATGGCAACCTCATGACATGGGCTAAGTCGGCTCACTTTGTGATTCAGGCCCAAGCAGGGAGATGGGGGTGGGGGTGGGTGGCATTGACTGAGCATCCTGAGGTCTGTGGTATGGACAGACTAATGCCAACAAGAGATTTTTTTTTTTTTACATTTTTTTCCTTTTCCCATTTATTATAGAAATACTTGTTCATTATAAACCCGAAACATAGAAATACGTGACAGAGTGAAGTCCTTCATAATTCATTCCCCCACTGAGAAAACATTGGTGTTCTATTTTTTAATTTTCTTTTTTAAAAATTTTTTTGAATTGGAGGAAAATTGCTTTACAATGTTGTGTTGGTTTCTGTCATACAACAATGCAGATCAGCCGTAATTATATTAATACATATATCACTTCTGATTTTCTTTTCAATGCATATATCTAGAAAGAATTGTCTTTATGTTATAAAAATAGACCATGTTTTTCATACTGTTTTTCAACTTGCTTTTTTTTTAACTTAATATCTTTTGGATATCTTTCCATGTCAGTATATTTTTTCTAACTGTATTCTTTTTAAAATTATCTAGATACACTGTACTTTAACCACTTCCCTAGTGTTGAGCATTTGGGTGATTTCTAGTTTTTCCCTGCCACAAACTTGGAGTGTGCATCCTTGTCTGTGTGTGTCTTTGTACTCTTGCCTAAGTATTTCTGTGGGATAAATTCCTAGAAGTTGGATTGCTAGGTTAAGGGAAATGAACGTTTTATATGGTAACAGCCATTGCAGATGAATGATTATATTATTTAAGAATACTCTTGTGATCATCCATAAATGTTATAATTGTTTTCAACAAACAACAGAATGATTGTTATATAAAATTACTTTCATAGCAACAAAGTACTCTTCTGAGTCCTTGAGAATGGTCCCCTTCCTTAGGTTACTTGGCCTGAGGAGGCTTGTTAATACATGTTAAACGGCATGCATTTGGGGTTAGGAAACGTGCGAGCTCTTATGTGGTTCTTATACAGTTTAGATTTAGCCTGGGAACCCATCCATCATGCTTCCTGTCTCTGAAGCTGGAAGTGGTGAGGGACACGGCCTGCTGCCTGAAGTCAGAGACTTTTCCAGGTATTGACAGTGGATCAAGTTTTATTAAAGAATCCCAGTGAATTATGGAATTTTCTCAAGTTTTGCCTCCTCCTACCTTTCCTAAAGTTAAAAATACTCATGCAGTTAAAGTCTTTTCCTGTTGGGATCTTCCTCCTGCTGCCAATAGTTAAAAGTAAGTAAATAAAAACAGTAACTATTGAGCACCAAGCTATCCTAGGCACTTGCATTCTCTTATTTAGCCTCTGCAGTAGGTGGCTTGATGACGAAGATGCTGATATTGCCACTTTTCACTAAGGAAATGGGCTCAGAAGGAGGTGGGCCTTGGAGAATTTCCTGCAGCTTGTGAGTGGCAGGAGCTAGTCTCCAGGGCCACCCTTACCTGTACTGGTTTGCATACTCTGGCCTCTGAGCCTCCAAGGATCCATTTTAAATGACTAGAGTCCTTGGGAGAAAGGAGCACTTTTTCTTTGGTTGTGTTTTTTATTGAAGTACCTGCTCCATGCCAAGGATGCTGTCAGATGCTGGGTAAGCCGCGTGGAACAGACAGATAGGATCCCTTCCCTCAGGCAGTGGAGAGAGAGACCGAAAACAGGCCAGTAAATACTGGATTCCGTAAGATGGCAGAACAGGAAAGCTCAGGGTGCCCCAGGAGAATAAGGTGGTGGACTCCCTTCAGATTGTGGAGTCAGGCAAGGACAGGACTAAAGGCAAAGAATGAGAAGTTTTTTGGCAGAGGGACCCGCATGTGTAGGCCCTGGAGGAGAGAAAGAGGTTGAGGAATATGAGGAACTGAAGGGAGGGAGAGGAAGGGGCTCAGGAAAAGCTGGAGGCTTGGCAGGCTTGGAAAGGTGCTGGGTTTTGTGCTTGTACTCGGACTCAAAGTCGCGATCAAGAGTCTGGTTTTGATTCTAAGGGCAGTGGAGAGAGAGCTACACAAGCATTTTGAGGAAGAAGGGGGAATGACCGGTTGGGGAGTGAAAACACTTTTTAAAAAAGGAATTAAGATGCGTTTGAGGTGTTCTGAGGTGTCCTGCCTGCATTATTAGAATGGCTCTTCCCTAGGAGGTGCTGGGGCCGCTGCAGTCCTTGGAGCACAGCATCAGAGTCATGGCTGCTTCACAGCCCAGACATTCTAACCCTTGGGACCTTCCTGCAGTCCAGTCCTGCCTCCAGCCAGCCTCTGCTAAGGCTCTCCAGCCTTGGGAGGGGAACCTCTCTTCTCTCTGAGGGGTTGTCAGCAGCCTTGGCATCCTGTGCCGGCAACACACCACAGGGCTTTCTTTCCAGATCCAAGAGGTGGACCGGGCCTTGCTTCCTCATCCCTGCTCTGCAGGTGAGTGAAAGAAGTCAGGAAGATTGAGTGAGGCGCTTAGAGCACGTCCCCAGGTGTGAGATGTTGCTAGGCTGCAGTTCAGTTTCTCATCTGCCGCTTACCTGGCTGGCCTCTCTCTAAATATCCCAAGTGTATTCAATCTTAATATCTTTGCCTCAAGTAAAGTTTTCTGAAAGGAGATGCTCCATCATTACCAATGAGAGCTGTCGAGTTCTCTCGTTTCCTGGTTCCATTGCCCTAGTAAGTTAACTGAAGCCAAATGGAGCTGCCTGGTTATATTAATATCATTTTTCTTCCTCATACTCTTTTTGATTTTCCTGACGTTTTCTTTCCCTCAGCCTGATTTATCCTCTTTTCTGGTTGCTATGGATCTGTAAAATATTTTCCCTTTCATCTGTTAGTAATACTGACCAACTATAAGGCAAAACAATTCCTGGTTTCTCTGCACTTTTCCAAGATCTTAAGATTGGTGATTGAAAGATTGTGTTTCTACTTCACTGAAATAAAACAGTCAACTCCTCAGAAATGATCTTATGGCCTAAAATTTAAGTGGTTTGCATGTAAATTGTAATTTATTCAGTATTTAAATTTAAGTGTTTTTAGGGAAGACTTAAATCCTAGAAAACAAAAGTTGGCAACACATGGCCTTTACGTCGAATCCTGATGGACATCTGACTTTGTACATAAAATGTAACTGAAACACAGACATGCCTATTATGTATTATCTATGGCTTCTTTTGTGCTGCAGCAGAACTGAGTAGCTCTGACAGGGACTGTATGGCCCTCAAAGCCTAAAATATTTGATATCTGGCCTTTCACTGAAAAAGTCTGCCAACCTCTGTCTGAGAGTGTTTTCCACTGCTGAATAACCACCTAAGCGGAGTGGTGGCCATCCTTACATCTCTGTGATAGATTCAGAGGTTCTGGGAAACACCTCGCCTTAGCTGGGGCCTGTGCCTCTGCCCAACACAGAGGGATCACAGTACCAAGAGGTTTGTTGGGGGAGGAGGAATTTGATGCAAACTCCTTTCTCTTCTGTGGGTTGTATCTTACTCAGAGAACTGCGTGAAATGAGCTTCTTTTCAGAAAGGAATTCTTTGATACAAGCATTAAGCTAGGCTATTCACCCTGAGATTAGTGCTCTCTCCTGTGGCCCCCCCATGGAGTCTTAAATGGTTGGCTCTTCCAGCAGAATGTGGCTCCTTTGTCTCTGCTGCTAAGTCACTTTAGTCGTGTCCGACTCTGTGCGACCCCAGACTCTGTGTGACCCCATAGACGGCAGCCCACCAGGTTCCCCCGTCCCTGTGATTCTCCAGGCAAGAACACTGGGTGGGTTGCCATTTCCTTCTCCAATGCATGAAAGTGAAAAGTGAAAGTGAAGTCGCTCAGTCATGTCCGACTCCTAGCGACCCCATGGACTGCAGCCCACCAGGCTCCTCCATCCATGGGATTCTCCAGGCAAGAGTACTGGAGTGGGGTGCCATTGCCTTCACCTGCATTTCAGGAGTGCTCCCTGAAGGGAGCGGTGAAGGCCTCTGGCAAGCAGAACAGAGCAGCTGGTACATTCAGAGTAGACCCAACACCTCGACAGTAGATAGAGCCCTTTGCTAACTTGAAATGGCTCATCACTGAGTGTTCAGTGAAAGGACTGGAGGAGAGCACGGGTAGGGGCAGGAGCGCAAGAGGCAGGCTGCTGGTTTGGCGATGTGGGACCTGTGACACCTGGGGTCAAAACTGAACATTGCCGAGACTTGGTTACTTAATCTGTGAAATGAGTTAATCAGGATATCTATAATATGGGCTTCCCTGGTAGCTCAGTTGGTAAGGAATCCGCCTGCAACACAGGAGACCCCGGTTCGATTCCTGCATTGGGAATATCTGCTGGAGAAGGGATAGGATACCTACTCCAGTATTCTTGGGCTTCCCCAGTGGCTCAGCTGGTAAAGAATCCATCTGCAATGTGGGACACCTGGGTTCGATACCTGGGTTGGGAAGATCCCTTGGAGAAGGGAAAGGCTAGCCTCTTTGGTATTCTAGCCTGGACAATTTCATGGACTGTATAGTCCATGGGGTCGCAAAGAATCAGACACCTGAGCAACTTTCACTTTATAATATAGTCAGTGTCCCTAGTACAGCACATGGAAGCAACTGATATTATTTATGTGGTTATTTAAGAAGCATATTGCAAAAAAAAAAAAAAAAAAAGCATATTGGAGGAGGCAAAAAAGGTAATAAGCTTAAAAGAACAAAAATGGTGCACCTTACAACTCTACCGAGTTGGGTCCTAATCTTGTGAATATATACACATCTACAGAAATGCCTGGAAGAGATGCATGAAGATACTCACAGAGGCCATCCCAAAGTGATAGGGTTATGAGTTATTGACATTTTCCTTTTGGTACCTTCCACTGTGATAGAATTTTCTGCACAGAGCATGGATTTTATTATCAGAATAGAAAAGCCAAAAGGACACCTGTGACTAAGTTTTTCAAAGAACTTCCCAGGGGACAGGATGGTGAGCCCCGAGAAGCAGTCCCAGGCCAGTGCTACAGGACCAGTCACCCACTCAGGGTGTGCCCCCTGCTGTGGTTACTGGAACAGCTTTGAATGCCATGCAAGGATGGGCCAGTGCAAGCGGTTCTGCTTTCTTGTCCAGTCTCTTCATAGCTCTTTCAGTGGGAAAAAGTTACTCGTAAGCCAGACTCAGTTCTGCTCTGGCCTCTCTAGCATTGGGTCTCCACAGCCAGGCCTGTCTTCCTGCTTTTCAGAGCAGACATGGTGACAAGCTTGTTGTTTGGTTTCTCTCCAGGACTCAGAGGCCAGGCAACTAGCCTGCTCTTCCCCACGGAGCTCTGATGAGGTTCCAGCAGCATTTCTGACCCCTCACAGAGCCCTTCTCCAGGAATATGACAGTTGAAACTAGAACCAGAGGATGAAAAGAGAAAGGAGCTGAAATACTTTTCAAGAGTGGCTGCAGCAGGCCCAGGCCATACTGGGTGGTTGTACCATACTGTCACGGGGCCTCCAAAGTAGCTGTTGGGTAGCCATCCACGGCCTTGTCTGGGTTTGCCTAGTGGAAGCTGAAGCCTTGGGCACTGCACTGGCATGGAGTGTGTGTCTCTGGGACAGGCTGCAGCCCTGCCTGTGTTTTCCTGAGCCCTGGGCCCAGCTGTAACAGTCCCTCTTTGGATTTGAAAATTTAGGAAGAATAGGACACTTATTGACTTCCTGGGCCAACTGGGCATGTCTGGGTCCCCACCTGGACTGGCCAGCCTGGTGACCTGAGCTCGAGAAGCCTTTGTCCTATGCCTCTGTGTACCGGGCCACTTAGATCACATGTACATTGTGATCCATCTTGGCTAATGCGCTTTTATTCCGCCAAACAAAAATAACTTTATGTGACTATATGCGTGGGTTTTTTCACACCAAGTAATTCTCCAGTTTTCTGTAGACATCAATTAGGTGTCTTGCAATTCTGTTCAGTTCTGACATTTAAAAATTTTTTTTAAGATCTGATTGATTTTATTCAATGTTTAATGACTTTGGGAGCATCCCCCTGGTAAATAGAGGTGTGCTCCCAGTTCTGACACTGTTTACCTGGAGTTAGCATCAAGTCCTACAAGTAAGGGTGCAGTCCCAGAAGATTGCTCCCACTTCAGACATCAGCCCCAGGTTGTCAACTGTCCTTCTGACCAACCATCTATAAACTGGGGTTCGCATGACTCCCTCTTAGGGTTTGATAACTTGCTAGAACAGCTCACAGAATTCAGATTACTGGTTCATTGTTACAGGATACAACTTAGTTGCAGCATTATTTATAATAGCCAAGACATGGAAGCAACCTGGGGGCCCATCACTAGATGAATGGATGAAGAAGGTGTGGCATATATATATATATATATATATATATACATACATACATACACACAGTGGAATATTATTATTCACCCATAAAAAATGAAGACATTTTACTATTTGCAGAATAGTGCAACATGGGTGAACCTTGAAGATACTGTGGTAAGTGAAATAAATCAGAGAAAAAGCCACTACTCATATATCTCACTTATATGTGGAACTGACCCCATCTCCTCCCCAAAAACACTCATAGAGAATAGATTGATAGTTGCCAGAAGCAGGGGAGTGGAGAGTGGGGGAAATGGATGTAGGCAATCAAAAGGTACAAGCTTCCAACTATAAAATAAATGTCATGGGGATATAATATACAACATGGTTAACATAGTTAATACTGTAGTGTATATTTGAAAATTGCTGAGAGTATATCTTAAAAGTTCTCATCACAAGAAGACTAATTACTATGTTTGCTGAGGAATGTTAACTAGACTTATGGTGATCCTTTTGTAATATATACACATATTGAACCATTATGTTTTATACTGGAACCGAATATAATGTTATATGTCAATTATATCTCAATAAAAAGAAAGGAAAAAGGATACTACTCAGCAACAAGCAGGTGGGAGAGATGCAGGGGTCACGGCTTGCGGGAAAGGGTGCAGAACTTCCCTACCTTCTTCTGGTGCGCCATGCTCCCAGCACATGGTCACCCACCCAGAAGGTCTCTGAATCTCATTCTTTAGGGATCTTTATCAAGGCTTTATCACATAGACAAGACCATTTATTAACTCAGTATCCAGAGCCTCTCCCCTCCCTGGAGGAAAGGGGGTGGGGACGAGGTTGAACATTCCAAGCTTTTAACCATGGCTCGGTCCTTTTAGAGACCAGCCCCAACCCTGCAGCCATCCTGGAGCTCAGCAAGAGTCACCGTATTAGCATGCTTCAGGGACGAGGGAGCCTGGCGGGCTGCCGTCTGTGGGGTTGCACAGAGTTGGACACGACTGAAGTGACTTAGCAGCAGCAGCAGCAGCAGCACTTTTATCACTTAAGAAATGACAAAGATTTTAAGAGCTCAAAATAAGAGCCAGGGAGAAAAACCAAAATATATGTTTCTTATATTGCAGCATCACAAATAGTAAGATAACAGACCCTGCCAGTATAAACAGACTTATCTATGAACTTTCAGTTTCCGGCTTTCCCCCACTTTAGACAATACTCTAAGGAACATTTTTATGTATATCTTGGCGACTGTGTTCAATTGTTTCAGAATAAATTTCTTTTTTTTGGCATAGGTAAGTGTTTTGTTTTTTTTTTTTTCTTTTTCTGGCTAATGTACGTATTCCTCTGGTGTTTGCCATGGAAAAGACCCACCTAATCTTTAGGCTACGAGGAAATCATTCAATCATATGGAACTCAATTAAGTGTTCTCTGGGTTTTTTAAATCTTGCATTTTTAACTTCTGTGGTGACTCTGACCTCACCTCCTTCTCTGTGGGTCTTTCCTTATACATGCTTCTAGAGGCAAAACAGCTGAGAAGGCAATGGCACCCCACTCCAGTACTCTCGCCTAGAAAATCCCATGAATGGAGGAGCCTGGTGGGCTGCAGTCCATGGGGTTGCTAAGAGTCAGACACGACTGCGACTTCACTTTTACTTTTCACTTTCATGCATTGGAGGAGGAAATGGCAACCCACTCCAGTGTTCTTGCCTGGAGAATCCCAGGGACAGTGGAGCCTGGTGGGCTGCCATCTATGGGGTCGCACAGAGTCGGACACAACTGTAGCGACTTAGCAGCAGCAGCAGCAGAGGCAGGACAGAGGAGTGTATCAGATCCAACATTGTCAGCAGCAGAGACTTTTTTTGAACAAGTGAGATGAGAAGATGAAATAAGGGGGCCCTTTCAGAGTTGGTAAAATGGCTGCTTTTGCTGGAACTCATGTCTAGGCTGGTTTTGCCTGTGCTGCCCACTACTTGGAACTGGTTCTTCCAAACACCAAAGTTCTCCAGAGGGGCTCGTTGGGAATTTCAGAGTTCCTTCAAGTCCTGTCCTGGGGGAATTTGGACTTGTGCCCTGGAAAGGATAACGTCGGTAGTAGAAGAGTTTAAGGTCTTTATGCTGTTGACACATTTGGATGTTGATTCTTGATATTGATGAGCTTGATTATTTCCTGCTGGTCTTGGAGGGTCTCCTGGGGAGGTAAGGGGTGACTGTAGCTCTCCCTGGGGTCACAAAACCTGGTAGTGGACACAGTGGAGTGTTCATCCATGTGAACCCTGGCTGGAGGCAGACATCTTGGGTCCTTGGCACCCAGAATAAATTTCTAGAGTGGAATTTCTGGGACACAGATCTGCACATTTTGTAGTTTGGTACATGTGCACGGCTATCCTCCATGAAGATGATTCCATAAGGCTGGGTGAGAACATCACTACCTTGTGTTCTCTCATCTGTAGTTATGGCCAGTTGGCAGCCCAGGCACTGAGGAAGCACTTTGTAGCTTCCGAAGTCCACAAAGTGAGTCACAGGAGTCTTTCCATTTTTGGTAACTTCAAGGTTGCCTTGATTCTAAGGTTAAAGAGTTCTGTGTCACTGGGGCACGTAAGCTAAGCCAACTCCATGGCTCTCAGAAAGCCCAGCTAAATGCACTTCCAAGCTTACCTTCATGACTTAGTCCCTGTTCCACCGCTTCAACCAGGAAGAAATGTCCTGACAAGGAGTCTGGTCTAAGTACCACTCATAATTTGCAGCCTCTGCCGATAACCATATCACACAAAATTTGTTATCCCCAACCTCCTTCCTGTGTCTGAGGGGTAGGGAACTTTGGAAGTGCTTGGGCAGACACATGAATAGCTGGAGGTCTGGTCTTTATACCTGTACCCAGAACTAAGTTTCTGTTTCATGTTCCATCTCCAACACGGTAGAACTTCCTGGGTGCCACATGCTTCAGGGGACATTGACAACTCGGTGTATCCAGAGAGCAGTGGTTCTCAGACTGACAGAAGTTCTCTAAACTGTGGTTTATGAGAAATAGCTTTAAAAGAGAGGAAACTGGAAACATTTTACTTTGAAGAAGAGAAGACTTTGGGATGAGATGTGGAGAATGGTGAACTATGACCCACACAGGTGTTTTAAAAATATCTGAGGTCTTGCCATATGGAAGAGGGATTTGACTTTTCTTTGTTATCCAGAGAGGATTAGAAAGCTGTTGACTATTCTTTGAGATGTGGAAGCATTTTCTAAGGAGGCAGTAGACCTTCCATCTTTGAAGTTGTTCTAGTCAAGTCTGGCTTCAAGTAGAGAGGCTTTAAGTGCTGCATGTGGGGTTGGTTATCTGGCGGCTCAAACCACTAAACCCAAAGGCCACTTAAGACATGCTTGTTTCCTTCTAATCCAGCTTCCAAATGGTTCTGCTGTGTTCTGGTCTGGCTTCCTGCAAACAGCCTGCCTCCCCACTTTTTCATGCTTTTGTCCCAGGTCTGACCCTGCTGGGCAATCTCTGAGAACACCCATAAGTACTGTAGCTGTGTTTCTTGATGTAAGCTAAGGAAGAGGAGGCTTCATTTCCTGAGGTGAAAATTCGAATCTTGGCTCTCTTAGGAATTTGTCTGCTCTGCTACAGTGGATGGATGAACTCTGAGGGTCTCACCTCCCACTATGCCCTTCCACCTTCATTCTTTTTCTTGTCAACAGTGGCCATGTTTTCCAGTGGTAGAATCTTTCAAATGTGTAGAAAGTGAAAGTGAAGTCACTCAGTCGTGTCTGACCCTTTGTGACCCCATGGATTGTAGCCTATGAGGCCCCTCCATCCATGGGTTTTTCCAGGCAAGAATACTGGAGTGGGTTGCTATTTCCTTCTCCAGGAGATCTTCCCGAGCCAAGGATTGAACCCGGGTCTCCCACAGTGTAGGCGGATGCTTTACCATCTGGGCCACCAGGGAAGATGGCTCAGATGTGTAACAGTTCAAATGTGTAACAGTTCCTTAATTTGTACCATACTTTCATCTCAAGACAATTCTTACTTATGTTAATTCTTTTATTTGGTTGTAAAAACTACCCTGCAAGGTAGACCATATCATGTTTTGATACATAAGGAAAGGGATGCAGAGAAGTTAAGTGACTTCTTTAAGGTTGCACAACAAAGGAAAATCTATCAGAAAATAAAGTATGATTACACGGAGACTCCTCACTTGATGCCCTGTTTTTACCTTGGACACGAGGGTAAATCCATGATTCAGTGGAGGAAAACTGACGAATGCTGAGTGTTGCTTGAACCTTACGCTGCGGTGGCTAGTGACAGAGCCAAGAGAAGTCAGTGTTTTATTAATTTATCTCTTTTTGGGTTGCTGGAGATGAGGCCCACCAGAAAGCTCTCTGGCTTAAAAGTTGATGTTTCAAGCAAATGGCCCATAAACACATGAAAAGAAAGATGTCCACCTCATAATAAGAAAAACGCAAGTTAAAGTTAAACTACCCTGAGGTACCACTTCCCACTAGTCAGATTGGCAGAAATCCACATTTGATCACATAACCTGTTGCCAAATTGTGAGGAAGCAGGCACTTTCAGGGATTCATGGTGGGATGCAAAATGGTGCTCTCTTGGTGAAAGAGAACGTATCACTGTCTAGCAAAATGCTTATCTGCTTACCTTTGCTATAGCAGTTTCAGTTATAAGAATCTGAGACATAGATGCAAAAATAGGAAAAGATATTTACAAATGGCTACCAATTAAAGCAATTTTTTTACATGTTTGAAACATTATGTACTTGTCATAACAAGTGCAGGCGTCTTCTCACAGCAGTAGTGGGCGGGTCCATGGGAAGACGAGGAAATTTGTGCATGCTTTGTCATGCCTCTGCTTCTGTTTGTTGCTGTCCCCTGGGCCAGTGGAAGCCCCTGGCCAAGCCTGGGGTCAGAGAGTTAAGGGTCTGCCAAGTTACAGATAAAATGCCTGTGTTAATTGGGACTGCCAATGCAGTTAGTTTCAGTTCAGTTCAATTCAGTCGCTCAGTCGTGTCCGACTCTTTGCGACCCCATGAATCGCAGCACACCAGGCCTCCCTGTCCATCATCAACTCCCGGAGTTCACTCAGACCCACGTCCATCGAGTTGGTGATGCCATCCAGCCATCTCATCCTCTGTTGTCCGCTTCTCCTCCTGCCCCCAATCCCTCCCAGCATCAGAGTCTTTTCCAATGAGTCAACTCTTCGCATGAGGTCGCCAAAGTACTGGAGCTTCAGCTTTAGCATCATTCCTTCCAAAGAAATCCCAGGGCTGATCTCCTTCAGAATGGACTGGTTGGATCTCCTTGCAGTCCAAGGGACTCTCAAGAGTCTTCTCCAGCACCACAGTTCAAAAGCATCAATTCTTTGGCACTCAGCTTTCTTCACAGTCCAACTCTCACATCCATACATGACCACTGGAAAAACCACAGCCTTGACTAGACGGACCTTTGTTGGCAAAGTAATGTCCCTGCTTTTCAATATGCTGTCTAGGTTGGTCATAACTTTTCTTCCAAGGAGTAAGCATCTTTTAATTTCATGGCTGCAGTCACCATCTGCAGTGATTTTGGAGCCCAGAAAAATAAAGTCAGCCACTGTTTCCCCTGTTTCCCTATCTGTCTGCCTCGAAGTGATGGGACCAGATGCCATGATCTTCGTTTTCTGAATGTTGAGCTTTAAGCCAACTTTTTCACTCTCCTCTTTCACTTTTATCAAGAGGCTTTTTAGTTCCTCCTCACTTTCTGCCATAAGGGTGGTGTTATCTGCATATCTGAGGTTGTTGATATTTCTCCCGGCAATCTTGATTCCAGCTTGTGCTTCTTCCAGCCCAGCGTTTCTCATGATGTACTCTGCATATAAGTTAAATAATCAGGGTAACAATATACAGCCTTGACATACTCCTTTTCCTGTTTGGAACCAGTCTGTTGTTCCATGTCCAGTTCTAACTGTTGCTTCCTGACCTGCATATAGGTTTCTCAAGAGGCAGGTTAGGTGATCTGGTATTCCCATCTCTTTCAGAATTTTCTACAGTTTATTGTGATCCACACAGTCAAAGGCAGTCAGTTTACTGTAGGGTAAAGTACAAGTACTTGTAATTCATACAGCATGGTTTATAGATTTATGATCTTGGTTATGTAAATAGAATACACTGTGTTAGCAAGATGTCTCTTAAAATGTGTAAATTCAACCGTTTCAGATATTTCAATATATATTAAGGAGTTATGTTTAAGAATATGTATGCTTATCATTCTGTCTGTACAATAAAAGATTTGGTGGTAATAAGGATAACACTCTTGAGGATAATCAGTGGAACTGCCTAATGCAGAAGGCCGGGGCAGTGGCCTCAGAGTTGTTACTCAGAATGGCAGGCAAATGTGTCAAAGCAAAGCAATTTATTTTTCATGTAGCATAAAAAGTTGTTGAATATTCAGGGATATAGAATCAAATATATGGTAATGTTGTGACCAAAATAAAACTACAGGCTCTGCAATCTTAAAAATAAAAAAAAGGAATGCGGAGAAAAATATGTATAGTAAGTTATTTATATAAGAAAACATGTTTTTCTTTATATGTTTTAAGTGGAAGGATAAACCATATTATTTTTTAAATGATGATCTATGAGAAAAGGAACAGAATGGAGAGGAAGCCAGATTTCTCTAAATAGACTTTGTTTTTAGGTTTTTTACTTTGGAGTGATGTAAATTTTATTTAATTACAAAGCAAACAAACAAAAAAGCCTATAATATTACCAAAATACTCCTTATAAGATAGAATGTGATTGATCTATATTTCACATTGTATAAATTTGGTAGTTTATAACCAGATGTATTTGATCTTCATTCAGTTCAGTCGAGTCACTGAGTCGTGTCCGACTCTGCGACCCCATGGACTGCAGCATGCCAGGCTTCCGTGTCCATCACCAGCTCCTGGAGCTTGCTCAAACTCATGTCCATCGAGTTGGTGATGCTATCCAACCAACTCATCCTCTGTCGTCTTCTTTTCCTCCTGCCTTCAATCTTTCCTAGCATCAGGGTCTTTTCCAATGAGTCACTTCTTCGCATCAGGTGGCCCAAGTATTAGAGCCTCAGCTTCGACATCAGTTCTTCCAATGAATATTCAGGACTGATTTCCTTCAGGATTGACTGGTTTGATCTCCTTGCTGTTGGTCCTCATTATATTCTACAAAAGCATTGGGGAAATTTGAGTAAGAAAGTGTAATAATACAGTGAAGATTTCTAGATGAGAAGATTGTCTTGTTTGCTTTGTTTAAAGATTGTTAATGCACATCAGTAATGGAGAAATGACATTACTACTTAATATTGAAAAATGAAAGGTGTCTATCTTCTGAAAAAAATTATAAAACAAAAACCAAAATGAACATTTTTCCTGTGTTGGTTTTCTGTGCTATAAAACTGATTTTCACAAAGTTAATCGCTTAACACATGTTTATTATTAGTTTCTTTGGGTCAGTGGTGTAGATCTAGCTTTGACAGGTGCTCAGCTTAGAGTCTCACAAGGCTGATATGGAAATGGCTGCAGGCTACATCCTTATTTGGAGGCTATACTGGGGAGAGATTGCTTCCAAGTTCCCTCAGGTTGTTGGCAGAATTCCTTTCCTTATGGCTGTAGGATTCAACGCAGCTTGCTTCTTCAAAGCCAGCAGTGCAGAGTCTCTGGTGTGTGTGTGTGTGTATCTCAACAATCCTTTTTTTTTTTTTTTTTAAGAGTTTTCACCTAATTCACTCAAGTACACCAAGAATTATCTCCCCTATAGTTAAGTCAGAATCATTTGGTTGGGCCTCATATCCATTAGGATGACAACTGCTAAAAAGAAAAAGAGAACACCAGAAAATAATGTGTTGACGAGGATGTGGAGAAACTGGAAACCTCATGCACCGCTGGTGTGAATGTAAAATGGTACAGCCACTGGGGAAAATAGTACAGAGGTTTCTTGAAAAATTAAACAGAGAATTACTATATGGTTAAGTAATTCCACTTCCAGGTACATACCCAAAAGTATTGAAAAGCAGAGTCTCCATGAGTTAGTCATACACCCATGTTCATAGCAGCATTATTCACAGGAGCCAAAAAGTAGAAGCAACCCAGTGCCCATCAACAGAAGAATGGACGGATAAAATGTAGTGTGTACGTAGAGCAGAAAATAAAGAGCCTTAAAAAGGAAGGGAATTGTGACGCTTTCTACAACATGAATGAGCCTTGAGGACATTATTCCAAGTGAACTAAGCCTGTCACAAAAGGATGAATATTGGATGGTTCCATTTATATGTGGTACCTGGAGTAGTCAGCTTCACAGAGACAAAAAAGTAAAATGGTGATTGCCGGAAGCAGGAGAGAGTGGAGAATTGGGAGTTGTTGTTTAATGGGTACAAAGTTTCAGTTTTGCAGGAAAAGAGTTTTGGAGATTGTTTGCACAACAAGGTGAATGTACATAGTATTGAATTGTTCACTTAGATTGTTCAGATGGTAAATTTTATTTTACGTGTATTTCAGTACAAGAAAAAAATTAAAAAATCAAATGATTATAGATCTTAATAATGTGTAAAATCCCTTCACTTTCATGTTCTCTTGGAAACCAACAGTTTGCAGGTCTTGCCCATGCTCAAAGGGAGAGAATACAGGATATGGACACCAGGGGGTGGGGAATCATGGGAGCTTCCTTAAAGTTGGCCTATAAATTCAAAACAAAATGTAGCAAAAGAAATTCACAACATATCCAACTAGAGAAAAGCCTGCGCAGCAGCGAAGACCAAGCACAGCCAAAAAAAAATCTTTTAAAACATCTGTGTTCATAGTAATAGTTAAAAAGGTAAACAAACAAGGTCCTGCTGTATAGCATAGAAGCTATATTCAACACCTCTAATCTTGAATATATCAGTGTCAATATATTTATGTATATATGTATAATCAGTATATTCAATATATATACATATATGTATAACTAAATTAGCTTGCTGTACAGCAGAAATTAACATAACATTGTAAATCCACCAACTTCAGTAAAATAAATTTTTAAGAAAAGGCAATCAAACCAGAAGAACCTCATTTGATCATCTTTTTAGAAGATACGACCATTTATCATTCTGAAAACTAGCAAAAAAAGGAAAAGAGCCACACATTTGATCTGCCTTTCCTGTAAAAATTACCTCAAGATAACTTTAGAGATTATTTCCAGCTAAAAAAGCTATAAAGAATGATGGAATAGTTTTTGCGACCTTCTAATGAAATATTAGAAGGTCACAAAAACTGTCTGCTAACATCACAATCTAGCTCTAACCTTTGGTGCTTACAAGAAACATCAAGGGACAGAGCAGCATGCTGAATAATACCATGGGGATGCAAACAGCAAAATTCTGACTGGGAAATTCTACTGGACAAAAAACCTGTTTCCTTCACCAAGGAGAAAAAAAAACAAACCAACTTTGAGATTAGAAGGCTTAAAAAGTAAACCATCTAATGGGTTAGATCCCTGAGTTGGGAAGAGGAGGAGGGCATGGCAGCTCACTCCAGTATTCTTGCCTGCAGAATCCTCATGGACAAAGAGGAACCTGGTGGGCTACAGTCCATAGGGTCACAGAGTCAGACACGACTGAGTGACTTAAGCACAGCACAGCGCATCTAAATACATTGTGTGGTCCTTGTTTGAATAGTAATTTGATCAAATCAACTGTCAAAGACATTTATGGAAGATCAATTTGAACAATAATATGTGATAATCAGAAACTACTGTCAAATTTTTTAGGTTTGATGCCTATAATTGTGATTGTGCTTTTAAAAGTGTCCTTAGCATTTAGAGACCAAAACTAAGATATTCATGGGTGAATTGATATAATATCTGAGATTTACTTCAAAGTAATCATATGAGGTTAGGGTGGAAGCTGGGGGATTGGTTATAGATGATTTAGACCTGCCCATGAGAGTTGATAATTATTGTAGCTAAGTGATATTTGGGAATTTATTGTATTATTTTCTCTACTGGTTGAAAATTCACCTTGACAAGTTGTTTGGTTTGTTTCTAAGCCTAAGTTTCAGACCAGGAGTTGCAAAAATATATATGTAAATATTTTAATGTAGTTTGGAGAGATTTGAAGTACAAAGCTATACAGTGGGCTGGCCAAGTCTTAGCAGATTAAGTAAGAAAGAACTCCTTGAAAATTATGTTCTCTAATACTCAGGTCATTGCTGTACTGTAATGCTTTCCTTTCTCCTGTTTCAGTGTGGTTGGTGGTTGGGAGAAGGGTTGAGGTTCACTGGTTTTGGTTTGATTGATTCATCAGTTTCCCCTGCCGCCTGACTGCGTCTAGTGACTCACTAAGGAATGACTTCTTCCTGAGAGTACTGGGGTGAAGCCTGAGCTCCACCCCAGGCCTGCCGTTGAATGGTTCCACCTTGCTTACATCTGAACTCATAGCTGGGATGAGGGCAGACATGTTTTCTTAAATGAGGATGGCGCTTGAGAGAAGACTTGCTCTTCTTACCTATGTAACTTCTTACCTGATTCTAGAAGGTTTCTCTCTTCATATTCGTTGGAAACCAAATGCTTTATGTACATAAAGCCTGGGCAGAACCAGGTTCTTCCCCTGAAAGGAACTGGAGCCACATCCTGTCTTCACCATCCTCTTTGCTGAAGGATAAACAGAGATGGTTGTTTTATCTGCACCTTCCTAGCCTGTGCGTGCCAACGGTACACCTCTCTGCACTCCCAAAGCAAGTACAAAATGACAACAAAGCAAAAAGGTACCTTAGAGTGTCCCTCCAGGCTTCCAGACTTCTGCAAAGGAGCAAAATGCCCTTCCTCTGGAATTTAGGCAGAATGAGGGCTGTGCTAAAGTTCTTGGACTCAGAGATACGAATGCAGCTTTGTTCCATAGTAAGAGTGCTTCTGCTCTGTTTATCCTAACAAATGAGAATAGCAGGTATGTGTGGTCATCTTCACCTGGGCTTGTCAGGTTGTTGGTCTATAGCTGTGTCTACAGATCTTAGATTTTAGACCTTTTTTTCTTTTTTTTGAAGAGAACAGTTGACTTTATTATTAAAATGATCAAATAGCAAATGTTGATTGTCAAAGTATCATGAACAAAATCACTTAACAGATCTTGTCCTTGTCCCCAGAGATCTTGCATCTCAAAGAGCATAAAAACAGACTATTAATAGAAATTTAAAATAATATCCTAAGATTTTAGACTTCTTAAGAGCAATGTTAACCCTGAGCTGTAAAGCAGTAAGAATGCTAGAAGTGCTAGTAAGAACCAGTGTACAGAAATAGGACTAAGAATAAAAGTTGCAAGGGAGAGAAAGGGGATTGTTTTTATGTAACTGACCATAACCACCAAGAGAAGAAGAAAAATAAAGTAACAGGAAAAGTTTGAAATCTGTGGCAACAGGACCAGCATCATCAGTCTGGTTAATTTAGAAGGTGGAGCATTTATTTAAGAATTTAAAAGCTTAGATGGTGAAAGTGCCACTGGTGACACGTTAGATGTGAGCCAAGGGTGGCCCCCTAGCTTCCTGGCTGGGCCAGATCTGTGTCACTGCACACAGAGTTCCTGAGGCATGTCTGAGGTATCAAGGAGGAGTTCTTTCTGATTTTATTTTTTTAAGTGTATTAATAATATGTAAGTACATTTTTGGAGGCTAAAAATTCAGATTCTACAGATAAAGCCCTCCTTAACCACATAACCCAATCTCAGGCCCCTCCCTAAAAAAAGCCATTTATCTGTATGACCATCTAGACACTTTTTTTCTATGTATTCACCTTCTTCTAGGTACCTAAAGAAATGAAATGGGTTTACTTTTTTTTTTCCTTCTTTAATATAAGTGAAATGGTACTGTTCTTCACAGATAGGTATGTCTTGCAGATCTTTCCATGTCAAAATATGAAGTTTATCTATTTTTTTCTTTTTTACTGTTGCCTATGATTTGGTAGCATGTGTAGGCCATCATTTAACCATTTTCTTAGTGATGCACATTCAGGATGTTTCACTTTTTCCATGATCACAAACAATGCACCGATGCTGCAAGCATCCTTGTTCATTCCTCCTTGGGCAAGTGTTCTGCTCCAGGGTAGATGCTAAGAAGTAGAATGATTGAGTCAAAGGGAATGTATCTTTATTAATAGTTTCTGCCATGTGGCCCTCCACAGTGACTGTGCTAGTTTACATATTTGTTGTTGTTTAATTGCTAAGTTGTGTCCAACTCTTTTGTGACCCCATGGACTATAGCCAGCCAGTCTCCTCTGTCCATCGGATTTCCCAGACAGGAATACTGGAGTGGGTTGCCACTTCCTTCTCTAGAGGACCTTTCCGACCCAGGGATTGAACCTGCGTCTCCAGCATTGGCAGGAGGATTCTTTACCACTTAGCCACCATGGAAGCATTAGCAACTAAATGGATTTTCCTGTGAATTTCAATACTATTCTCTTTAGGAAAGAGGCAGAAGGAGTAGAAACATGCACTTGATTTTAAAACTTTAAAGCATCTCTTGGCATTTTGAGGAGTTGAAATGTACGTAGGGGTTGCAAGTTTAAAATCTTTTTTGTTATTTTGGCTTTTGGAACAAAGGCGCTTGGAATCTGCTCTGCGTGTAGGTGGCGAGTCCTCTGTGCCAGTTCAGGAGAGTGAGAGGAGCACAGACAGGTTTTGCCCAGTTACTAGCCTCTGGGCAGAAGACTCCGCCTTTACATTCTGACAGATGTCTAAACACATGGAGCTGCTTTAAGAGAGAAGTGAAAGCATCTGCCAGTTTAGGACTCAGGGCTCTCTGGAAGGCCCTGAATTCCTTACAGGAGGGCATGGCCATGGTGGGTGGAGGACTTGACTAGTGACAGCTGCTACCCGTGGCAGATAGATCCCTATGAGCTCCTACTGCAGTCAAGGGCCTCGCCATCTACACAGGGAGAATGAGGGTGTCGCACTGGGACCCTGTGTGTATGGACACGGAGTGTCCAGGATCTGCTGTCGGCCTCTGGGGTCATTCCCACTACCAGACAGAGAGCCCGTCCTGAGACTCGCTTTTGGGGGAGGAACCTGGGGGCCACTGGCAGCCCACCAGCCCCCTCCTGCACTAATTTTGCTGAGTTTCTCTGTTATGAAAGGAATCTTCCTTCCCCTGCACCGTTTGCCTTTGTATCTGTGTCTTCGAGGAAGGGGGAAGAAGGTGGAGAGCCAGAGGTTGTTGAGAAAATACATAGGGAAACAGTTTTGAGTCACCTTGGACTGGCTTTCCAATCCTTGGCAATTCCTTCGATTCTGGACGAAACCTAGAAGGAATATCCTTTCCTTTCCCATTCAGTTTTGTAAGAACAAGCACGTCTCCTCTTGCTCTTCCTGACTTAATCAAGTGGTATGGCACGCCCACTTCCCCAGCCGTGTCTTGCAGCCACATTGAGCCAGATTAATGTCACACAGAACTAGTTGAAGGACTCTCTCTAACCAAACACTCAGGTTCACTTTTCCAGTCTTGAGACACTGCCTTCCGGATTTTTAAAAGGTGGGAGAGGGGGTTCAATTCTTGCCTCCACCCCTTGACCAGGTTGGAAAAGCTTGACACCATCCACCCAGCTATGAAGAACTTTGCCTGCTGGCCACGAAAGCCCGTTAACACATGTACAGGCAATCTGTCTCTCTCCTGCCTCTACACACTGTTTGTTTTGTGGTTATTTCCGTCTTTCTTAAAGAAAGAATCCTGTCTCGGCCTTTCTTTGGAGAAGTGTGATTTGAAGGGCTGCAGCGGGGCGATTGTGCAACCCAGCTCCTGGAATCTCCTTCCTACAGTCTGCTGTGCATGTGTGCTCAGAGGGCAAGGGTGCCAGATTCTGTTGTTCCATATCAATCGAAGCTTCTAAACTCTCGTGTCCTCCTTATACTGTCCACTTACAGCACTCAAGTGTTAAAGGGGAGGTAGCCAGGACGCAGTCAGTTTTTTGCTTCTATGTGATACACATACATATCGTTCTCAGCTGCCATCCAGACTCCCTAGGGTAGGCGAGGTCTCACCAGTGCTGCAGGGCTCCGAACTGAACTCAGCTCTGGCTTGGAGCTGGGGAGTCTGGGCAGGCGGGTAGAGAAATGTCCACTCATGACTTTATTTGGCTCCCTAGAAGAAGGAGAGTTGCCGTTGCCAGAAAAAGGTGAGCGCTGATCTTTCCCAGCAAGAAGGTCCGTTCCCTTCCTTCGGCGGGTGCTTTTGGATGGAGGTAGAGGAGGCCCACAGGAGGCTCTGGGTCTGAGGGTGCTGGGACAGTGAGGGCAGTGCCCTCTGCTTGATGCCTGGGGTGCCCCCTCCCCAGAATGAGCACACATCTCATAGGTGTGTTAAGGGCTCCAGAAATGTAATCTGTGGTGGTGACATCAAGATCTCCTACACTCCATGACCTCAGGAAATGTTGGAGGCTCCTCATTTCTAGAAATCTACCATGACACAAATAGATGAGGCAATATACAACCCCACTCCTTTCCCTACAGCTTGGCTTAGAACAAGCAAGGAGAAAGCACCAGCGCTAAGAAATTAGGACAGGATTATGTGGAGATCCAGTGGGGCCAGTGGGCAGACTAAGTGGCTTCAGTTAGAAGCATCTGGGCTGGCCAGAGGCTGATAGGGCTGACTTTGAACTTCACCCCCTCCACCACCGCGGCTAGGCCTGGGTCATTCAGTAAAACCCCCAGGCTGCCTCTTCCTCCTGCTGGGGCATCTGGAGGCTGCTCAGGCCTGTACAGACTTGTGTTTCTGCCCATTTAATGTATTGCAGTTCATGGGCCTTCAGTTGACTTGAAGGGGCTCTCTTCCAACCTCAGAGGAGGCCTTCTCTGGGCCCAGCTCCAGCAGCCCACAGTGGGCCTTCTCAGGAAGGAGAGTGGGTGAGGCCATTGCCAGATTCTCCCTACCTGGAATGTTGGTTTGATCCTGGGACTTTCTGAGACAGGGGAGGCCACCTGACCTTCCCATTCGGCCATCTGTGTCAGAACATGCCATCTTCCCTGGCATTTCAGGGAAGAACTGCTTAGCTGTCTTAGGAACCAGCTCTGTGTCTTCATTTGGGAGGCATGGAAGGCTTCATCGTCAAAGTGATTTGTGAGTACCAAGAAGATGAGAGGGATGGAAAGATGATGACGGCAACCCCATTGTTCAGAGCCTGCTTTGGGCCACCTTTTGTTTTCCTCCACTCCCTGAAACACCTCTTGCAGACCCGCCACCCCTTTGACACCTGTCCCAGTTCAGTTGGGTTTCCTGCCTTTGCTCTTCATGTCTGGAACACAGGTAACCATCCGCAAGCATGAGTACTTCTGGCATCCTCCACGAGAAACCCTGTCTTTGAGGCTCCAGGAGACAACATTAACCCATTCTCCTCAGACCAAGCTTATGGATTCTGGCCACTGAGATGGGGGGTGGGGGAGACGGGGAGCTCATCCTATACTTCCACACAGAATGGAGACAGTCACTCTCCAGAGTTGGGATGACTTAAGAACTCTTGAAGAACACATTTGTTTCTCAGTGTTTTAAAGGCAGCACTCATTATTTTGCAAACAATAGCTGTTTTCTTCTGCAATCCATTTCCCTAGATTTTGCTAACTTCTATCTAGCACAGTCCAACTTCAAACCACCATGACTAAAGCTGGATGTTCGCGAGGTGGGGTAGGGTGACAGCCAATTCAAGGGGTCAGTTAGAATCTGCACAGCCATACGCGCCCTCCTGTGCCAACCTTTTAAGAGTTCTTGCCAGGGAGTTGTTTGTTACTGGAGAAAGAGACATCCAGTGATGAAAGCTTTCTTTAAACTGAGCAAGGGGCAGAACTGAAGCGAGTATTTTTTGGATCCTATGGCACCCTGGAGTGGTGTGAATTTTCCAAACAGGCTGCAGCAGCGGGATGGTACTGCAACATGGTACTGGGAGGCAGAGTGGAGAGAAAGAGGGACGGAATGTGAAGTGGCCTCCAGGCCTCACCTGGAATTGCCCGCCTTCACACCTCCTGGCAGCCCCTCTGCTGTGCAGTTTGGGTGGGGTTCCCGGGGATGTCTGGGTAAGGACACTTGAGGGGACCAAAGAGAGGAAGGGAGAGGGAGCGAACTCCTCTAACCACTGGGCTGAACAGCTGGGCCTCCAACCGAGGCAGTATTAGCATTTGAAAACCCCTCTGACAGGGCTGAGGCCTTCCCAGGGTGGGCGCTGGGCCTGAGAGCAGAGGCCATGGTGGCTCCACACAGAATGGGGCTGAGCATCCGGGGCATGAAGACCAGGCCGGACTCAAGAATGAGCCCATTGTGGCTTTGTCCCAGGCTTGAAAACTGTGACCAAGGCTCTTTCATTGTTAAGAAAGACCGTTTCTTGGCCACAGCAGAGCTCAAAAGTCTGGTTCCCCCAGCAGGTAGGTCTGGGAGGTTGTTAAATACGTGCTCTCTAAACCTTTCTGTGGGTAGTTAAGACCGTCTCACTCCGGATCACACAGGCTGGTGTGTTGGTTCTGGAACTGCAACCTGGGTCTGTCTCCCAGCTGACTAAAGTCAATGCCTTCCCAAACTGTCTGTACAGAGTTGCTTTTCGTCATTCGTATTTCATTTAAACAGTGTAGCATTGTACAGGATGTATTTTTAAATTGATGTTAATTCTGGTTAATAAAGGTCATAACTCCAAACCTCTGTAGCCTCTTCCCTCTTTCCAGCCAAAGTCTGCTTAGAGGTGGG
Source organism: Budorcas taxicolor (assembly GCF_023091745.1). Lineage (NCBI taxonomy): Eukaryota > Metazoa > Chordata > Mammalia > Artiodactyla > Bovidae > Budorcas > Budorcas taxicolor. The sequence goes on from NC_068932.1 coordinate 22,800,720, forward strand.
GCGCTGGAGGGAGCTGGCCACACTCTTCCTTAATCCAGGAGCAATGGTGCCACCTACTGGCAGTTGCTATTAGCTACAGGTTCTGTGGCCTGTCCTGTTTTCTGGTAAAGGGACTTTGACTGAGATGGAAGTAGCAGTGTTCCAGTACAGGAGTGATAACATGCTCCAGTGCAACACGCACTGAGTAGGCACACTATTTCCTACTTACAGATGTGGAAGGGCTTAGAGACTGTGATTGGGTAAGTTGCCCAGGGTCACAGGGGCAAATAGGCTTCCCTGGTGGCACTTAGTGGTAAAGAACATGCCCACCAGTGCAGGTTAGATGTAAGAGACACAGGTTTGATCCCTGGGTAGGGAAGACTCCCCTGGAGAAGGGAATAGCTACCCACTCCAGTATTCTTGGTTGGAGAATGCCATGGACAGTGGAGCCTGGTGGGCTACAGTCCACAGGACCACACAGAGTTGGACACGACTAAAGTGACTTAGCACGAGCAAGCACGCAGCAGAGGCAAATAGGACAGAGGCTTCCAACCTGCAAAATTAGCCAGTTGGCCAGGGTTGCCAAAGCCAGCAAGAGATTTTAGACGATAACTGGACAAAACACTCAATACTGTGACTAGTGAGGACTGTCTTCCCTCTTCAGTTCTGATTCAATCCTGCTGAGTTTGTCAGTTTGATATGACTCTTTAAACCTTTAACAGTCTTTGATCCTTGTTTATTTCAGTTTTTAACAATGTTAGATAGGTAGCAGTATCAGTTATAAATTATTAACTTTTTTTCGTTAAATTATTTGAAGTTATCAAAATTATCTTCCACTTTATGACGAGCAAGATTGGTTTTCTATTTTCCTTATGTAGTATAGTGATATGACATTTCCTTTTAAAGTAAGTTTGTTGGTTTAAAAAAGTGAGTCAATTTTAGGGGGGAAATACAGGTAGGCAATGGGATGGGTGTACACAGATATGTTGAAAACCCTGATGGATGTTACGGGTGACTCAGAAGTGTGGGCAGTGTTGCGTTGTGCCCATCCTCACTGGCTTGCTCCACAACGTTGGGCAATCTTGAGGATCCTTTCCTTGTTTGTAGAAAATGAAAATGGGGTGGGTGATCGTATAGGTGGACTGTAGAATGCTGTGAAGTCTGGGCACCACGACTCAGGTTTCTCCCAGGTCAGGCCACTTTACCTGTGAAAGTAGCTACCGTCAGGGGCCTTGTTTATTCCACTTTTCTTCTCCTGCAAGATTCTTCCCTTTTACCGGCTGTATTTTCTTTCTTCTTCTTAAAAACCACCTTTACAGAAATATAATTCACATATTCTGTAGTTCACAGCTGTGAGACCATTACCCCAGAAAGCAGCCCCAGACCAGTCACTTCCCATTCCCCCTTACCCAACCCAGCCCTAGGAAACCACTAATCTGTCTATCTCCATAGATTTGCCTACTCGGGGCATTCTGTATAAATGGAATCACACATGGCCTTTCATGACTGGCTTCTCACTTAGCATCATGTTTTTGCTATGTTGTTCATGTTGTGGCATGTATCAATACTTCAGTCTTTTGTATTGCCAAATAATATTCCATTGTGTGGATATACCGCATTTTATTTATTCATTCATTAGTTGATGGGCACTTGGGTTGTTTCCACCTTTGAGCTATTATGAATAATGCTGCTGTGAACATTCAAGTACAAGTCCTTGTGTGGACATGTTTTCATTTCTCTGGGGTATGTACCTATAAGTGGCATTGTTGGGTCATATGGTAATTCCATGTTTAGTATTTCATGGAATCACCAAACTTTTCCAAAGCAGTTCCACTCTTTTACATGGGCTTCCTGGTAGCTGAGCTGATAAAGAATTTGCCTGCAATACAGGAAACCCTGGTTCAGTTTCTGGGTCAGGAAATTACCCTGGAGAAGGGATAGGCTACCGACTCCAGTATTCTTGGGCTTCCCTGGTGGCTCAGGTGGTAAAGAATCTGCCTGCAATGCAGGAGACCTGGGTTCAATCCCTGGGTTGGGAAGATCCCGGGGAGGAGGGCATGGCAGCCCACTTCAGTATTCTTGCCTGGAGAATCCCAATGGACAGAGGAGCCTGGCTGGCTGCAATCTGTGGGGATCAGAAAGAGTCGGACACGACCAAGCGACTAAGCACAGCACAGCACCACTAATGCAGAGGGGATCCAATTTTTCCAAATCCTCACCAATACTTGTTATTTTCTGAGGTTTTTGTTTGCTTTATTTTTTTATTTTTATAATGGCCATCCTAATGTATGTATGAGGGCTTCCCTCATAGCTCAGTTGGTAAAGAATCTACCTGCAATGCAGGAGACACAGGAAGATCCCCTAGAGAAGGAGGCAACAACCCACTCCAGTATGCTTGCCTGGAGAATCCCATGGAGAGAGGAACCTAGCAGGCTACAGTCCATGGGGTCTCAAGAGTTGGACATGACTTAGCGGCTAAATCAATCAGTGTATATAAAGTGATTATTTCCTTGGGGTATTCATTTTCATTTCTTTTCACTTTCTTGAATCACAACAGGTTTTAATTTTAATGAAGTCCAATTTATCTTCTCTTTGTGTGTGCTTTTGGTATCTACCTAAGAACATTGCCTAATTCAAGGATAGATTTACTCTTATGTTTCTTCTGAGAGTTTTGTTATTCTAACTATTATAGTTAGGTTTATGATCCATTTTGAATTAAGTTTTGTTTATGATTTAGCAAAGGAATCCAACTTGATTCTCTGGGATGTAGATATTCAGTTGTTCATCACTATTTGCAGAAAAGAGTATTCTTTCCTGTATTAAAGTATCTTGACTATCTTGTCAAAAATTAATTGACCATAAATTTGAGGGTTTGTTTCTGGACTCTATAAATTCTGTTACCTTGATCAAATGGTATTCTTGTGCCAGTACCGCACTGTCTTGATGACTGTAGCTTTGTAGCAAGTTTTGAAAACAGAAAGATTGAATCGTCCATCTTTTTCAAGATTGTTTTGGTTATTCTGTGTCCCTTGCATTTTCAAATGAATTTTAAGATCAGGATGTGAATTTCTGCAAAAAATGGAGGGGGGGCATTTGGCATTTTGATAGGGACTGTATTAAATCTGTAGATCAATTTGGGGAATATTGCCATCTTAACAATATTAAGTCTCCTGGTTTATGAGCAATTTCCATTTATGTAGGTCTTCTCTATTTTCTTTCAGCAGTTGTTTTATAGTTTTCAGAGTACAAATTTTATATTTCTTTCATTAAATATATTCCCAAGTATTGTATTCTTTTTGATTCTGTTGTGAGTGGAATTATTTTATCAATTTCATTTTCAAGTTGCTCTTCTTAGTGTATAGAAATATACACTTCAGTTCAGTCGCTCAGTCGTGTCCGACTCTTTGCGACCCCACGAATCGCAGCACGCCAGGCCTCCCTGTCCATCACCAACTCCCAGAGTTCACCCAGACTCGCGTCCATCGAGTCGGTGATGCCATCCAGCCATCTCATCCTCGGTCGTTCCCCTTCTTCTCCTGCCCCTAATCCCTCCCAGCATCAAAGTCTTTTCCAATGAGTCAACTCTTCGCATGAGGTAGCCAAAGTACTAGAGTTTCAGCTTTAGCATCATTCCTTCCAAAGAAATCCCAGGGTTGATCTCCTTCAGAATGGACTGGTTGGATCTCCTTGCAGTCCAAGGGACTCTCAAGAGTCTTCTCCAACACCACAGTTCAAAAGCATCAATTCTTCGGCTAGCTGTTTATTATTCTTGTATCCTGAAATCTTGCTGAATTTGTGTTTTGCTGATATTTTTTTAGTAGATTCCTTAGGATTTCAATTATAAGATCATGTGATCTATAAATATAGTTTTATTTCCTTGTCAGTCTATCCAATTGTTTATTTCTTTTTCTTACCTTATTGCCTTGGTTAGAACCTCTAATACCATAGGGGTTTTTGTTTGTTTGTTTGTTTTGTTTTTTAGAACCTAGGGAATGATTCCTTCTTAGTCCTTCTTTTCTTTTTTATTTTATTCTTTTTAAGTTTTACTGATTTATCCATTTACTTTTGGCTGCACTGGGTCTCCACTGCTGTGCACGGGCTTTCTCTAGTGGTGGTGAGCAGGGGCTACTCTCTGGTTGCAGTGTGCAAGCTTCTCCTTGTGGTGGCTCCTCTCGTTGTGGAGCACAGGCTCTAGACACACAGGCTTCAGCAGCTGTGGCTCGAGGGCTCCCCACAACATGTGGGATCTTTTCAAAGCACGGATCAAACCTACATCCCCTGCATTGCCAGGGGTATTCCTAACTACAGGACTACCAGGGAAGTTCAGAACCCCTAATACCATGTTGAATAAAAGCAGTGAGAGCCAGTCTCTCTGTTTTGTTGTTGATCTTAGAGGGAAATAATTCAGTGTTTCATCATCAGGTATGATGTTAGCTGTAGATTTTTCGTAGGTGCCCTTTAACAGATTGAGGAAGTTCTCATCTATTCCTAGTTTGAGTGTATTTGTCATTAAAAAAAAAAGTATTGGATTTTTATGTATGCTTTTTCTGTGTCTATGGAGAGAATCATGTGATTTTCCAGAAAATCTGTATTCTGTTGACGTAGTATTTATATTACATTGATTTTCTCATGTTAAACTAACTTTGTATTTCTGGAATAAATCTCACTTGATCATTGTGCCATTTAATATGTTGTTGTATTCAGTTTGCTGATATTTTTGTTGATGATTTTTGTGTCTGTGCATAAGGGATATTGGTCCATGGCTTTCTTTTCTTGTAACGCCTTTGGTTTTGGTATCAGGGCTTCATAGAATGAATTGGGAAGTGTTACCGTTTTTTGTGTTTGATTTTTGGAAAAGTTTATGAAAAATTGGTATTAATTCTTCTCTAAATGTTGGTAGAATCTGCACTGAAGTCGTTGGGCCTAGACCTTTTATTGTGGGGGGAAGCTTTTAATTACTAATCCAGTCTTTTTACCTGTTGTATTGTTTCCTTCTTGCAGATCACGCATGCTGCTTGTAGACACATACTTCTGTAAAGGGGAGAAAATCGGGGAGGAGCAGGCCGAGGAGGAATTGGGAAATTTGGGGGTTTGTAGTTGACTCTCCCTGTGCCTGACTTTACATGTTGATTGAAAAGTGATGAGATCTTGACAACTGCAGATTCCCAGATCATAAGTAACAGACCACAACGAACCACTATACATTAGTTCTACTGCTAACCATAGTTAGTATGAACTGCAATAGTTATATAAAATATGAGGTAGTTGACTACTTCAGAATGAAGAATACAAACTTACTTCATGATTATTTTAAAAAAATAAGACTAAGAAATGAAGTAGTTATTGTACATAAAACTATAGTAACCAAAACTATATGGTATTAACATTAAAAACAGACACATAAATCAGTGGACCAGGGTAAAGAACCCAGGAATAAAGCCACACATGTGGTCAATTAATTTACAAAGTCAGAAAAAGAAAGATAAGTATCATATGATATCATTTACATGTGGAATCTAAAAAAATAAACAAACAAAAGAAAAAATGAAAACCAAGCTCATAGATACACATAATAGACAGGTAGTTGCCAGAAGAGAGAGGAGGCTGCAGGAGGGGTGGGGGGGCAGGTAGGTGAAATCGGGTAAAGGGAGTTAAAAGGTACAACTTCCAGTTACAAGATAAATTCTATGGAGGTATTTACAGCAGAGTGGCTATGGTCAACAATACTGTGTTATATATGTGAAGGTTCTGAAGAGAGTAGATCCTAAAAGTTCTCATCACAAGAAAAAACAATCTTGTGTGGTGATGGGCTTGTTGTGATAATAATTTAACAATATATACCTATAGCAAATCATTATGTTGTGTACCTTAAACCAATATAATACAGTATTATTTTTATAAATAATAATTTATAATTGAGGGGAAAATATGAGGTAACTTTCTGTGTGTTGATATGAAATGATCTCCAGGATACATAATTTTGAAGGAAATGTGCAAAACAATGTGAAGGGGGAAGAAATGGAAAGGACCTGTAGATGCTTTCAGTCTGGTAAATGCAGAAGACCTGTGGAAGGAAACCCAAGGTGAAAGGCAGGGGAACAGGAAACTTCATAGCGTCTGGGCATTTTCCCCCGTGGCTCTGCTCCTTACGCTTCTTTCTTTAAAGCAGTGGGCCCATGTGAAGGGCAGCAGGGAGATGATCAGGTGGCTGTATTTGCACGTTTCTCTTAGGCAGCCTGGGCCCAAAGCCTGTGTCCTCCAGGGCAGCAGCTGCCCCTCCGGGCTGCATGTCTCTGCCGAGGTGTGTGAGGCATGGTCAGATCTCCATCTGCTGAGGAGCTATTCCCTGAATCTCTCTGCCTGTGGGAAACTCAAAGGCCTTCCGAGGTTGGGGATTCCTATTTGAACAGTTTCAGCTGCACAGATGGAGAAGGCAATGGCACCCCACTCCAGCACTCTTGACTGGGAAATCCCATGGACGGAGGAGCCTGGTGGGCTTCCGTCTATGGGGTCGCACAGAGTCAGACACAACTGATGTGACTTAGCAGCAACAGCAGCAGCAGCAGCAACTGCACAGAAATCCTAGTATGTTTTTCCAAGGTGAAGGGCTTTCACGGCCCTCCAGCCTTCCTGTGGACTTCTGGCCAAATGGCCCAACAGTAAAGCACTTCATTCTTTCTTGGCAGACCTGATCGTGACCCCTTCCCCCACTGAACTCCCCCAGTGAAGGTGCTGGAGAAGTGAAGATTGCAGAAGTTGTTGAGCCCCCCAAGCGAGCAGCCCCACTGGCAGCCTGTCATTTTCCATCGAAGGCTGGCAGGATTGGCAAGCAGGAATGCATTTGATTTTGGGGAAATAGCCATGCTCTTTGCTCTCATCCGAGTGAATGCTTCCCCTCCTTCACTGGGGCCACCTTGGAAGGCTAGGGAGCCTCCCAGCCCAGGCTTCTCAGGCCCCAGGTTGGGCTCCAGGGCTGGCTGCCAGGCCTCAAACGCTGAGGACCCTCACGTCTCTCCACAGAGAACACCTTCTGCAGTGGTGACCACGTGTCTTGGCACAGTCCTTTGGACAACAGTGAGTCAAGAATTCAGCACATGCTGCTGACAGAGGACCCGCAGATGCAGCCTGTGCAGACGCCCTTTGGGGTGGTTACCTTCCTCCAGGTGAGGCCCAGGTTGGACATGGGCTCCAGCCTTCCCTGGCAGGGTGGGAGGGCGGGTGAGAGAATGGACATTTCCTTTTGGTCTGCTCCCTCTTTCTAGTCCCTCTAACAGTCTGTCAGGTGGATTCAGATGGTCCGATTCAATCTGCTGAGATGTGCTGAGGGGGCAGGGGCGGGGCCATTTGGGTAGGAGAGGGTGGCCATAGCTGAGCGGATAGCAGGGGAGGGTATTTCTGTGAACTTGTAAGACCTGGACAGCCGCAGGCCCAGGACCCCTCCGGCGGGCAGCTTGGGGCTGGACTGGACCTTACCCGGGGGAGTGTGCATCTCCCCCATCTGTGACCAGGCTGCTTGCGGTCATGGTGGGTCTCTGTGAAGGTCCAGTTGTTTCCTCTGAGATTTACTCAAAAGTTCAGCCCCTGATAAGGAAGGGAGCTTTTCTGCGAGCTGCTGGCCGCCTCTGGTTGTCTTTCCGAGCTTGAAGGGCCTCAGAATCTCCTCTGTTTACAATTCCTGTGATCTCAACTGGGCAGGAACATCTCCCTGGACCTCCCCTGCTTCCAGAGACATGGGCTGGGGACCCATCCTAAGTCCGCAGGGCCCTGATTATCTCTTCTGCCATCTGGAGCTTGGTTTTGTGTCATCCAGAGACCCGAGCCATCACAGCAGGGCAAGGGTCAGACCTTGATGCCCCTCCTGTGGACCCATCTGTCTCCTAGTCAGGCCACTGTTCCTTTCTAAGGGAACCATCCTATTTTGGACACATCAACCCCAGAGCACAGATGCTGCCTGTGGTCCCCTAGGTTTGGGGACACTGAGAGAGCCTGTGTGGCTGACCTTCTGGATGGGTGGGAGGAATGGCCATTAACGCGCAATGGCATCTTTGTCCTCGGGTCTCAGATTGTCGGCGTCTGCACTGAGGAGCTCCACGCAGCCCAGCAGTGGAACGGGCAGGGCATCCTGGAGCTGCTGCGGACGGTACCCGTGTGAGTGCACCCCTGCGCCAGGAGGTGGGGGCAGGCTCCCCAGGTCAGGGGTTGGGAGCCCCTTCTTCCCCCTTACATTACTGCTCAGACTCTGGGTTTTCACACTGGGCCTCCCTGATCACTACCCCTGGCTGTCCCTTGGCCGCTAGTACCCTGTGTTCTGGGCCTGGGGCAGCGAGAAGGGAAGGCTGTAGACCCCGCCCATCAGCCCCAACCCCTAAGTTACCATCCTGTCCCCTTTCCTGTCCACAGCGCTGGTGGCCCCTGGCTGATAACTGACATGCGGAGGGGAGAGACCATATTTGAGATCGACCCACACTTGCAAGTATGTCTTGAGTGAGGAAAACGTTTCTAGCACACTGTGCCTAGGCCTCTGCCACATAACCCTGGCTTTCCTGCTGGGAAAACAGAGGAGCTGTATTTGTGAGTGAGTAGAAATATGGCATGATATGCGACTTGTTCCCTGAATTCTGCAGAGTACGTAACGGAGCAGAGATTTCAGTCCAGGGAAAACTGTCTAAACACATTTTCCTGCATTTTAAAAGGATTGATTTTATTGAATGCAAATTATACATCAATAAACCTGACCCCAAAATTGGATCACCAGCAAGAAAGAACATCAGTATAATGGGTATTGCTTGTCTGGGATTCATCCTGCCATGTTCCCCTTCTTAGAAGAACATGGGCTTCCCTTCAGAAAACCTCCCTAGTGCCACTGCCACACCATGACAGACAGTGGAACAGGTGGCAGTGACCCCACAGCCCAGCTGTGGGGGTGAGCGCCGATTGGTCTAAAAGATCCTACCCTCTTTCAGATCATTTTCATCTTGGGCAGTCAGACGCCAAGCTCCTCCTGTGGGTAGGTTGGTATCCCTTGATCTAGAAAAGAAAGTCTTTATACACACAGGTTGGCCGTTCCCACTCACTGTGTATGGCCCACCTGTACAGAGCGTCAGTGTCATCTCTGGGATTTTTAGAAGCAGCGCTCTGTTTGTATGCAGGTGAATTTTGAAAGCTGGGTAGAGCATAACTTTGTGTCTTATGCGCCACTCATGAAACAGGAACCGCAGGCAGCCAGTAATGTGCCTGGCACGTGCCTGCCTCCTTCTCTTTTGCCCTTGCCCTTTGCAAGTCATTGCCATCTCTGAACATTTTATGCCTCTGTAGAAATCTCACAGACCACAGGCAGCCTATGTTAGTGCCAAGAGTTAGTGTCCTTTAGGAAGGCTGGGAGGGGGTAGGGAGAGGTAGCAGGCAGACAGGTAGCCTGTGGTCCCTGGGCTCATTACTGCAGACCTGGGAGTTCTCAGGCAGAAGCCTACTCATTCACAGATGATGCTACTCTGTTTACCTAGTGCCTTGAACATTGAAGTTTTCCGATCACTTCCAGGATCCTCTGTTATCTCTCCTTTAACTTGGTTTCCTAGTAGCTTCTGCTTATGCAAGAACCAGAACCACGTGGCTGTGTTTCCCTAGGCCCTTGTTCTGCAGCCACACTGGGATCCAGCACAGGGCACCGTGGGCTGTTGCTTTGGCCCCTGTCCTAAGTGCCAAGTGCTAAGAAAGCACCTGATCTTTAAGCTACTAGGGTAAGCAGCCTGTCCTTGCTCTACATGCTGAGAACAGCTCTCCTCTCTAGTCTTCAGGCGTCCGTCCCTAAGGCCAGCCAGCAGGACCCAGAGCAGTAGTGTTCTTTAAAAGCAACAAAGCACCTCGGTGTGCACCCAGGGGGAGCTGCTCTGTGCTCACTTGTGTCTCTGGGGTCTACTTGCAGCTGGTTTGTTTTAGAGCTGCTCCTGGCCCTTTGCTCCACACTCTACCACTAGCCAGCTGTGTGTGGGAACAAGTCCCCAGACTCCTCGGCGTCTTCACCCTTTCTTGTTTACTCATAAAGTAAGTGGGCTGAGCTCATTGAGCCAAGAGATGTCTTCAGCTTCTTGCTTAGGTGAGGGTCCCCAAGGTGGCCAGTGGAGAAGGAAGAACATAGACTCTATCCTGAGCAAACCAGCACCCACACACCCCTGCCTAGGGCACAGAGAGCCACTCCCTGTTGTCAGCTCAAAATCCCCAGCTTTGCCTGGGCTGATGGGAGCCCTGGAGATGGGGAGAGGGGGGCTGATGGGAAGGAGGCATCAGGCCAGGGCCACCTGCTAACAGTGTCCAGAAACAAGGACCCTCTCTGTAGGCTTACCTTGTGCTTTCTGAACAGGCTTCCTGGCCAAGCAGCAGCCAGTATGGGCCTGTGAAGCCATGGGGAGAAGGTCCCCAGACAGGGAGGAGCAGATTCTAATTGAGGTCCTGACTCAGGAGCTTTATTTGGCCCACATGACTGTTTATGAACAAGGTTGCGGGAGCCTCATCCAAAGGCTTTTGACCTTTCATCCAAAGCCCAACAGCACAACTGTATTTTACCGGAAATCCCAGGATGTTTGTGTTCACCTCTTCCTTGAGACCATTTGGAGAGTGTTTGGTCTCCACAATGTCAAGGCCTGTGTGAAGGCAGGACCTCTGGTGGGGCTTGCAGATGCTCACCGCCCTCCTGGCCGCCAGTTCAGTCTAAGAAATGGAAAAGAATCTCCATCCAGAATCCTTGGCCAAACAAGTCAGCGATGCTGCAGGGAAAGTCCTGCCCTTCTGCTCTCTGGGGGCTCGTCACCATGTGACCACACCCTCTGCTGTTGGAAGAAGAAACTGCAGGTGTGAGGCTGGAGAGGTGGGGCTGAGTCCCAGTCTCTCCTGCCTATGGCTGGCTTCCACACTGGCCTCTGGAGCAGGGCTGGGTGATCAGTCAGCAGAGGAAGAACTGTGCCTTTCCTCCGGGAGGTAGTTCCTGGCCCTGCTACGTCAGCTCCACAGGCCAGCACAGGGTGGGCAGAGTCAGGGCTCTGAAACAGGTGTGAAGGTCACTATACTGGAAGTCTAATGAGTGAGGAGAAGCTTCCCTTGGGATTTCCATTCTCCCCAGCTCCCCTAACTGCTGGTTCTCCTGGAGGAGCCCAGTGGCTGGCAGAGACTGTCATTCATTAGTAACCAGCGCAGAATAGTCAGGAATCCTGTTCTTCTGACACCTGTCCCACGCTTAGCTCTTACTCATGCTCGGGCTTGGTCACGTCCAGCTCTTTGTGACCCCATGGACGGCAGCCCACCAGGCTCCTCTGTCCGTGGGATTCTCCAGGCAAGAATACTGGAGTGGGTTGCCATTTCCTTCTCCAAGGTATCTTCCCTACCAAGGGGGTCGAGCCCGCCTCTCCCACATTGGCAGGTAGATTCTTACCGCTGAGCCACCAAGGAAGCCCTTAGCTCTTATTGAGGCCGAGTAAATATGGGCAAGCAAATATGGGTGGTGACCTTGGGCCACTGGTTGGCTGAAGGAACTCTGGCTCTTTGGTTCTTTCCAAGCAGGAGCGAGTTGACAAAGGCATCGAGACAGACGGCTCCAATCTGAGTGGTGTCAGTGCCAAGTGTGCCTGGGATGACCTGAGCCGGCCCCCCGAGGATGACGAGGACAGCCGGAGCATCTGTGTGGGCGCTCAGCCCCGGCGGCTCTCAGGCAAAGGTGGGGGCCTTGCCTTCCCCTTGCCCAGGCTGGGTTTTAGCATTTCTTGGCAGGGTTTAAGCCGCCAGTGAGATCTCCAGCAAGGTGGAATGGAGGGAGCTTTACTGGCCCATTTCTCCTGGGGTGTGTGTGTGTGTGTGTGTGTGTGTGCATTTCACATTGTACCTCCAGCAGGGACCATTATGTTTTAGATTTGCCCCTTGCAATCTAAGGTCAGGGAGGTGAGTGGAAGCCCTAGAACAGTTACAGGAAACGGCCATAGTCCACCCAAGTGCAGGAGAACAAGCCCTGGCCACCCACAGAATTGACACAGGGCCCAGCTCTAGCCTGAAAGCCATGCCAGACCCGAGGATCACACTGGCCTCAGGCCTGCCCAGGCCTCTGATGGGAAAGGCCTGAGTATGAGACCAGTTTATAGACTTTACCCACCCCCTCCACACACACTGTCTTGCAGATACAAAGTAAGGGGCAGGGGCAAGCACCCTTACCTCTGAACCTAGGGAGTGGGCCTTGGAGAAGGAGGGTATGGCTCTCCTGTTGGAAGCTCACCATGCTAGTCTTGGCTAGAGAAATAGTCATGGTTTTAAAGAAAGGGGATCTCTAACTATCTTCAAAAGAAAAGCAGCCGTATATAAAGATGTGCTTATAGCTGCTCTCTCTACTTCCTTTCTCTATTCTTCCCCCTTTCTTTATCTTTTGAAGAGTAAGATACTTGGTCCTGCATAAAATACAGACACATGTGATAGCACTTATAAAAGGTTTTCTTTCCATAAAGAACAACTTAAACCCCTCATGCAAATATCTGACCCTTTTCTTTCCTTCCTGCTTGTTCTAATGATGTGCCAAGTTCCAGGGAGGCTCTAAGAGACTGTACAGTTATTAGACTCATTCAGTTGCTTTTGTGAAAAAGAGCTAATTTAAGGAAGGATTCACAGCTTTGTCCAAAATTTCAACCATTATTGGCTATTTTTAAAAAATTCTTTTAAGTAAGATCCATGACGCTGTAACAAACAGCTAGAAAAGTCACTAATCATGTTCAGCATCTACCCTAAGCCCACCCTTTGATCAACCAGCATTAATTTGCTTTTTAGTGTGTGTTTGCAGAAATAAGTCTTAGACCAAAATCTCAATATAGGGGACCAGAGTAGTAAGCTTTACCCCCGAAGACCAGCAAAGCATCTTGCAAAGAAATAGTTCCACCAAGAGACTCCTTTCTTACCTCCTGGTCCTTGGCAGATCTATGGAGAGGCAGGGTTCCCTGGGATGGGACCAAGGTGGGAAGATGACTCAGCATCCCACTGACCTGGCCCCAGGGGAAAGGGTGGCAAGACCAGACACCAGCTGACCACACCGAACCCAGAAACTTGTGTCAGGGACGCCTGCCCGTTCACAGCAGAGCACTTGCAGCCGTTACTTACATCCAGTAAGTGGGCAGAATTCCTGGGTGGTCTTGGGCAGTGTCTGTCTTGTGAGTCACTGTCTGGACCCATGTTAGGGGTAAGCCTAGGGCCTGTGACACAGGAAAGGAAGGACAGTGGAGGAGAGAGCCCTGCCTTGGAAGGTGCCCTTCTGTGGTCCAGGGCCTTGTCTTCTACAAACGTGGTGCTCTTTAGACCAGAAGTTTCGGGGGCACACGATGCCTTGTCTGCCCCGTGTCCTCACGCTGCACTCAGATCTCACAGCTGATAGCTGGAGTGGCCTCAGGACCAGCCTTCTCGGGGGCTTTTCCCAGCACATCTGCAGAGCTGGGCTCTAAGGACGGGAATGGGGCTGCTGGGGCCCAGAGAGCCATTGGGTAACTTGGTGATGTCATTGCAGACACAGAGCAGATCCGGGAGACCTTGAGGAGAGGACTTGAGATCAACAGCAAACCCGTCCTTCCGCCAATCAACCCTCAGCGACAGAACGGCCTCACCCACGACCGGGCCCCGTAAGTTGCCCACCCACAGAGGGGGTCAGTCCAGCTTCCTGACAGCAGTGTCCTGAGACTGGGGCATGGGAGCAGTTCTGTCCTTCAGAGCCTGTCCCTATGGCTTGCATGAGAGAGAACAATGCCCAGAGGCCTTTCTGGATGGACTCAGGGTCTCTGGGGCACACAGATCCATGGTCATAAGGGCCTCGGAGGGGACCCAGCAGACCAGAAATATAAACAACAGTAAATATTTACACGGGCTGTGTGAGCAGATGGGAGGCCAAGTTGGGGCGAAATCTGACTTGGGGCCTCCCAGCCTTGTGGGAGCCCATTGTGCTGAGCACCATTCCCCTCCTTATCTCGGCCTCGGCCAGAGTTGCCCTTCCTTCCTTCCTGGAGCCTGGTCTCCGGCTGATAGCTGCAACCCCAGGGGCCTCCCTGTCTGGCCAGCCCCAGACTGGACGCCTGCTGCTGAGGCCCTTCTTCCTGCCTCCCTTCCAGGGGGCCCAGGGAAGGGAAGTCCTCTCAGGCCTCTGCTATCTGTCCACAAGCTCTTTGGAGAGACTTTTGACCACCCGAGAGGTCAGATCTACTTCCTGCTGACCTCTCCTTCTCTGATGGGGACAAATGGTGGGCAGAGCTGGAACTGGACACCCCCCGCCTCTGCCCTTGGTCCCAGGGCAACTCCAGGGAATAGCTGCTGGCAGGGGCAGCCTGGGAACTGGCAGCCCAGAGCAGGAACCCTGCCTGCCAGAGAGGAAGTTGCTGTGTCCTGGGCTAAAAGGGAGGCGGACCACTCCTGCAGGTCCAGGGTGATCCGTCCTTCTTCTGGGAAGTCTTTATTACACATTCACTGTGTGGCAGGCTCAGGACCCAGAGGGCCATCTGGGGTGTAGGCTCTTTTGGGAACACATGAACTGAACGAATTAATTAATTGGCATGATTCTGGCTGTGGATGTAATTTGTTGGAATTAGTTACTTTGAATTTTCTATCTCCAGTTCCTCATCCATGACCCCTAGAAGCGGTAGTGATTTAATGTGCTACAGAAGGGACAAGTCAGCATGATCTTGAGTAGTTAGGGAGGGCTTCCTGGAGGAGGAAGTACATGAGATGGGCCTTGAAGGTGCCCTAGAATTTTAACAAGCAGGAGATGGAGCTGACGGGGATGGAACAGGGAAGGCCTGGCTGGTTAAAGTTGAGGCTGGAACCTGGGAGCAGATTGTGGAGTAAGGAGAGCTGCTCTGGCTGCCTGAGGTGGCCCACCTGGCCAGTCTGCCATCCAGAAGCCATGAGAGTGGAGCTCTTTGGCAGAAGCCTGGAGAAGCCTCCACTGTACCTCTGAGCAGCTTTTAACTCTAGCCAGTGGGTTTCTGCAGCCAGCTGCCTTGAAGGAGCTGGCCAAAGGCACCATCCTCCCCTGGCAGCAGCAGAGGGCCAGGCAGAGTCATGGGGCATCTGGAAACTCTCCACCTGGGAGTCTGGCTCCCATCCCAGGGCCATACTTCTTCCCATGCCCTGAGCTGGGCTTCTTCCTCTGGGCCCTGTTGGCACTGGTGGGAGGTCGGGAGGTACTTGAAGGCTTAAAGGCTCAAACAGATTACCCCATAACTTGTAGACGGTCTTAGTTCAGATGGCCCCTCCACCTCTGAAGGTCTAGGTTTCTGGACAGAAGGGCAGGGGCTCCTGTGGAGGTACCCCACTTGCCCCTGTTGTATATCTGGAACAAGCCTGAACTCTCACACCCTGTCTTGGGCATACTTCCAGCTGCTGCAGCCCCAGCAACCTTTTGCTGGGCTCAAGGTTCTTGGATGCTCACATCTAGCCCAGACTCAGTCTGCTGGGCAGTGGGGATCAGACCTGGTCCACGGGCCGTTTGCAGACAATGCAGAGCTGCAGCCTCCACTCTGGCCTGAATTGGCTGAGCTAGAGAGATGGATGAGAGTAGAACAGAGGTGCAACCCTCGGGGGTCCTCTCCCCTCCCTGCAGCTCAGGGACTCAGTCGCATCTCTAAGGTGCTGGAATCTGCAGTCTGAAGGGAATTGGCACTGTCTCCTCTAAGGTCATCGGTCATAGTTACCAGTCTGCTAGCATTTGGTTGAGAACTGGTTCCTCCTCCTTCCCCAAGAACAGCGGCCCCCCAGTCTTCAGCTCCCTGTTACCTCAGGATCAGTGGCAGTGGACTCGGCTCACATTAGCAAGCACGAGTGTAATATCTGTGCTGCCCACCCTGGGAGCTGACCCATTTCAGATAAACCGCCTGGATCACTACTGAGAAAGCCGACCCAAAACGTGCTGGCACCAGTATTTGCTTCTCTCCCTGCTGGGGCACAGTGGGCACAGGCTGTGTTGTGTCTTTGTATCCAGTTTTCCTTTAGTCAGGCTTTCTGGGCGGGGACTCTGAGATGTGGTCCTCACGGGCCCAAACGTGGTTTGAGGAGGCTGTGGAGATAGAGGGGAGAAGCAGAAGAGCCTGTGGAGCCTGGCCATGAGCAGCGGGGCACTGACCTGCCTGGGGGACTCGGACGCTCGCTCTTTCCCATCCCAGTAGCAGCCAGCACTACTGGTAAAGCGCGTGTGCCAGGTCACATTCCAAGGGCTTTGTATTAATACCACCCTTGTGGTCACTCTGTGAAGTAGATAATATTATTATCCCCCTTTTCTAGGTGAGGAGGCTGAGGTACAGAGAGGCTAATAAATGCCTTGATGAGGAAAGGGTGGCACTTAGGGCTGTCCCTCAGCTGTTAACATGGTATTAACTCCTCACGCCATGCTCAGGGCCTGCGTGAGGGACACCCCAGACCTGTCTCTCCCCATCCCAGGCCGACCTCTTCTCACAAGTTGTAGCATGAATAGAAACCTCTCCCCTGAGGCCAAGGTCCAGGCTGAAGCCCCGAGTTAGAAGCTTACTGTTTGTATTTAACTCGAGGAGGACATGCTGCCAGCCTCAGTGCTTCCAAATCCCCGAGATAACGAGATGTGTCATAATTGGCTCGTTTATACCACAACTCCTTCTTGACACGAAGTCTTGTTTCCCTCATGTTCAGAAACAAAATCAGCCTTACCTCTGGCCCCTCCACCGCTTCAGGGCTAGGGGATTTCTTTCTTTCTTGAGGCCTCACTTCCTGCTTCCCAGAAAGGCAGGCCCCTCTGGGTAACCTGCTCCTCTCCCACTCGCCCCTGCCAGCCCTCCTCCCACCGCCTTCCCAGAAGGGGAGCCCTTGGCCCTCTTTGGGGCTTCTTCCAGCGTTTCACAACCCCTGCATTCCAGCCTTGAAATTTGTATCTGGCTTTTCCCAAGATGATCAGTTGAGAAAAGCCTCCTTCGGCTTGCTGGCGCCTCCCTTCCCACTGCCCGCCCGCGTGAGTTTGGGAAGCAACTCCTCTGTGCCACTGAGGGGAGCCCAGCTTAGGCACTGTGCCTGCCAGCATTTGTAAGGACCTAGGTCAAGGGGGGAAAAGTCACTGGCATCCCGTGTCTGAGGTGGCTGGCTGAGACGTGGACTGTGGTACAGAGCCCGGCCTGTGCGCCCCAGCCTCCGCACAGGCACTGGGAGATGAGCGTGGTCAGGTGCACTGCATGGCGAGGCTCGCCCCTGTGTAAACTTGCTCCGGTGCTGGGAAGCTGCCTCGGTGTACCAGCCCTCCTCCTTTTCCCTCTGCAGTGACTCACTGACTGAGGCTGGGGGACCTCTAGGGAGCTCTCTGGATCACCTAACAACCCCCCTGTCCCCGCAAAGAGGGACAGGGCTCCTGGGTGTGTGTGCACGTGTGTTGGTAGGGAAGGTTCCTGGCTGTGGGAGAAGCCCTTTGTGGTGAGGTACCTTTAAAAAGTACACTAACCATCATCACTGAGCTCTTTCAGTCTTCTGGAATCGCACCAGCAGCACTTAAGGCTGTTTTTTTCTTGTTGCCTTAACTTTCTGGAAAATTAAAGTTTTGTAGCATGACTTCTCCCGTCGTGGCATTGTCAGCTGTACCTTCCTCCAACATGCACCGGAACACAACGTGCGTTTCTCTCTACGTTAAGAAGTGTCTCTGCTCCCATCTGTCTGGCCATTTGAAGAGGGGGTCCCTACTGCCTCAGTCCCCATCTTGAAGAGCTTGTGACCTGGCCAAGGAGTTGTTCTTTAAAGAAAACTGTGTTTTGTTTTCAGGCTTCCCAGGTGACGCTAGTGGTAAAGAACCTGCCTACCAATGCCAATGCAGGAGATGTAAGAGACACAGGTTTGATCCCTGGGTTGGGAGATCCCCTGGAGAAGGAAATGGCAACCCACTCCAGTATTCTTGCCTAGAGAGTCCCATGGACAGAGAAGCCTGGTGGGCTACAGTCCATAGGCTCGCAGAGTCAGACATGACTGAAGCTACTTAGCACGCATGTGTTTTGTTTTGTTCAGCCTATGAGGCCCATGAAGATTAATTAGAAGAAGACAGTATCTCGTTTGCATCCAGTGAATTGGGTGAAGGAAGGTGAGTTTCCATCTGGGAAAAGAGCTGTGCTGTTGCCGTCACTTCCCGCACACAGGGCAGGCCTGGATAACCCTGCTCCAGGGGCTCCATCGTGTCAGCACAGTGGCCCGCCAGGAGCCCACGTGTCACGTTGGTTCCCCTCACCCCTCCCACACTGGGGAAGTACGGTTGTTTTCACTGGAGAGAAAACCCAAAAGAAAAAGAAACAGCCCTGTTCTCAGCGGCCCTGCCAGGCCCCACAGGGCCGACGAGGGGAAGGGCCCAGACTCCTGTGAGCCACTGTTGCCTTGCTGAGCGCCTGCCTTCACGTGCCCTTCTCAGAAATATACATTTGAAAGGGCAGAACGAGGGCTCCAAAGTGCTCCTGCCTGGGTGAATTTCTGTTTGAACTCCATTTTCTGTCCACTTCCCCAGAGAGGTAAAGCTGTGGCCATTGTTAATGCCCCAGCCTCGGAGTTCATGGCCAGGACGTCGAAATTCTCAGTCTACACTGCATCTCCTCCTCCTCGAGTTGCACAATCAGGAGTATTTTTATCACCCATCCTTGATCCTCAGTGTCACCCAACACTTGAGCAGTGAGTCACTTCTCCAGGGAAGGGAAAAGGAAGGCTCAAAGGTGAGAGCTAGAGAGAGGAAATGACTCAGTGTCTCAGGAAACAGAAAGCCAAGGGCTCTAACTGGAGCTGGCTCATTCAGGAGCACAGGGGTCCTCGTCCCCCACCCAAGTCAGACCACGCGGCTGCAGGGTGGAGGTCCCCGGTGCCTGGAGGAGTTAGTAGTTGATGGAGGGATCCACCAACCTTAGCACGATGCTTCCTCACTCTGATTTCCTCACCGACACTCCATCCCACTATTCTATCATCACATTTTTCTCCTTGGGATGTTCACAGTGAAAATACTGCATTTTGTCATTTGGTTGTTGGTGTTGGCCTTGTACCCTTGTGTCATCCTCATCAGAGCATTTGTCTGGACTCAGCAATAACAGCACCTGTGGAGTTAAGCTGCGGCCCTCACTCCACCCACACCCTGTCCCAGTCCTGCCCTGAAGGAGACCTGCAAGTGCTTCTTTCTCTGGAAAGTTCAGCGCTTTCGTCAGCAATCTGAAAGCAAAAGGAACAATCTCCCAGGCTAGTGGGCAGAAGCCAGAGGTTGGACTGGGCTCAGCAGGCCAAACCCACTTCACTTCTGAATCGTTGCCAACCCGGGTGCCCTGGTTCCTGTTCCCTGGCGTCCCCAAGGAGAAGGCCCCAAGTCATGTAGCCAGTGCAGACGTCATCACTGTCACAGGACTGGGATTGTGGCTAAAAGGAGTCACGGTGGTTGGGCTCCTCTCCTTTCTACACTTGCTCCATTGATAGAATATGACCAACACCCTTAGGCTAAAATGGAAAAATTAAGACTTTTTGATCTGTTGAGAGCAGAGTGGAGAGGAAACATGGCTACGGTTCTGTCAGCCTGTGAAGTGTCGGTAGGGTGACCAGAAGCATGTACTGCGATCTGTGCAGTGCTAGAAA
Organism: Budorcas taxicolor; assembly: GCF_023091745.1. Taxonomy (NCBI): domain Eukaryota; kingdom Metazoa; phylum Chordata; class Mammalia; order Artiodactyla; family Bovidae; genus Budorcas; species Budorcas taxicolor. The sequence continues at coordinate 22,820,298 of NC_068932.1, forward strand.
CAAGGAATCTCTCCTGCCGTTAGAAGGAGAAGGCGTGTTAGGATGTATAGAAAGTCCCCCTATACAGTGGGAAGTGTAAATATAGAATGTGTTATAAAAGAAATGGGTGGTAAGAAAAGAAAGAAATGGGAAGATTTAGATCAGTTGCTGAATTACTGAGGTGCGCCTCTGAGCCATCCCATAAACCATTGCTCAGTGTTCCCAATATAGGAAGGATCCTGGGTTGGACAGGTTCTATGGCCAAGCAGGCATTTTTACTAAGTATCACCATGTGCCAGGCCCTGTATTGTGGATTACTTTTGTCCCCATTTTACAAATTAGAACACAGAGATTTAGCTAGATTTTATAACTTATCCTGGGTCAATGAGCCAAGATTAAGAAGGTTCAGACCCAAAATTTGAACTTTGGGTGTTTTGAATCCAGATCCAGGCCTCATTACCACTAGGTGCTGCCTATAAAACAGGATAAAAGTAGAGAAGGTGTCTGCCCCTCCCCAGGAAAAAATAACTGGAAAGAAGGCCACAAAAGTCTCCGAATTGGTGCACAGAGTAAAGCTGGTGTTCGTTTTCCTGCAAACTCCTGAAGGTGACAGATCAGAGAGAAGCACACTAAAAAATAAAGTGAAATCTGCTAGAAGATATGCTCCATCGAAATGAGTGAAGAAAATACTCGGGAAACAAGAAACCGGATCCCCCATGAGAAAGAGGGGAGAGGAATCGCCAGTGTGAAGGTGAAGGGTGATCCTGTGAGGACACCTATGTAGCAAGAATGGAGGGCAGTGAGCTCAGACTGGAGTCATTTGGAAGGATCCTCTGGAGAAATGTCTTTAAGAAGATAAAATTGATAAATATTTGCTCTATTTGAAAGTCTTGGGACAATCTGCAGGCCATTGGTAGTTAGTTTAGGACTGAATTATTGAAATTCATAGAAAACAATACAGTTATTAAATACAAGAAAAACAGAAAATTACACTAAAAAGGAAAAGTAATCATAGTATATACTACATGAAAGTGAAGTGAAAGTGAAAGGCGCTCAGTCATGTCTGACTCTTTTCCACCCCATGGACTGTAGCCCACCAGGCTCCTCTGTCCATGGACTTCTCCAAGCAAGAATACTGGAGTGGGTAACTGTTCCCTTCTCCAGGGGATCTTCCCAACCCAGGGACAGAACTCAGGTCTCCCACATTGCAGGCGGATTGTTTACCAGCTGAACTACCAGGGAAGCTCAGTTGTAAATAGCATTAGTATTGTATAATAACGCAAACGCTTAATACTGATCCAAACAAACTTACAGTACAGTTATCTTGGTAAGGAGGGAGTGTGAGATGAAAGGGAGCTAAAAGCTCATCTTCCGTAGCAGGAAGTCAATGGGTGTAGCCTAAAAAGGGAATAACGGGAAGTGGAAAGTACGTTAGAGGTATTGAGGAAAGTCAAAGAAGTGATATTGTAGGAGCTGTTACAGCTTACCCTGTATAGTGAAAAGAATGACATATTCCAGGTATAAATCACAGAATTGGCACTAAGGTAATCCCTGGTCACTCAGAGGAACTTCAGCTTCCCCAGCATCAGGCCGAGAGCTCAAGGTGAGCATTGTGTAACTGTCTGACAGGCCTCCTGAGAGCGTCTTGCCGTGGGGTGAAGGAGTTGATGGAGTGCCTTGCGTGCACCTGACTGACTGGCAGGGAGGCCGATGCCATAGGTGTGACAGGTCCTTGGGACAAAGTACTTAGGCAGAGCAGCGTTCAGGAGGGAAAACCCTGGGCCCTGTCAGAACACTGCTTGGTCAGTGGTCCTCAGAGGGAGGGTCCCTACAACCTTGGAAGGGACTTTGTTGGGGATTAAGTGACAAGGGATTCCTGTGGCTAAGCTTGGAAGATACTGGCGTACACAAAGTGAAACTGGTTTGTTTGCCCTCCATAGTCCTCCTCAGATTCCTCGAAATGCCAGCATTTTATGAATCTCCCATCTGAGATGCAGTGTGCTGCATCCAGCCCTTGCCACATCTGCTTTTCTAGAAGTGTGTCTTACATTAAAATTCCATCGAATGCCCTTTGGGAAGCCCTGCTGTGGTTTCTAGGAAGCAATTCTTTTTAAGAGTTCAGGGGGAAAAAATAGATGTGTCTTCGTGGCCTTGGAAACCCCAGAAGGAAAGACCACTCAAAGGGATGGGAGGCTCTTAAGAATAAATATTGTGGTTATATGTTTGCTGGCATCAGAAAGACCTAGGGGTTTTGTCTCAGCCCTTTATTGCCTCATTGTGCGATTTGGGTCTAGTTATTTAAGTATCTGAGTTTCAGTTTCTTCATCTGTAAAATGGGAAAAATAATACCTATTTATAAGGTTGTTATACGGTTCATGGCAAGAATACTGAAGTGGTTTGCTATTCTCTTCTCTAGTGGACCATGTTTTGTCAGAACTCTCCATTGTGACCTGTCCATCTTGGGTGGCCCTGCACGGCTTGGCTCATAGCTTCACTGAGTTATGCAAGACTGTGATCCATGTGGTCATTTTGACTAGTTTACTGTTATTATGGTCCTGATGCTGGGAAGGACTGAGGGCAGGAGGAGAAGGGGGCGACAGAGGATGAGATGGTTGGATGGCATCACCAACTTTATGGACACGAGTTTGAGCAAGCTCCGGGAGATAGTGAAGGACAGGGAAGGCTGGTGTGCTGCAGTCCATGGGGTCACAAAGAGTCAGACATGACTTAGTGACTGAACAACAACAATAGGGTTGTTATAGAAATGAAAGGAACAAATATATACAGGGTTTAGCATAGGACCTGGCTTCATAGTTGGGCTTCCCAGGTAGTGCAATGGTAAAGAATCCGCCTGCCAATGCAGGAGGTGCAGGAGACATGGGTTCTATCCCTGGGTCTGGAAGATCCCCTGGAATAGGAAATGACTTCATAGTTGGTACCTCTTATTATTATTGTGGATAGTCCCCTGAAAACTGAAAGGAGGTGTAATATCTCTGGGGACCCGTACAGATATGTAGAGAAGTCTTTATGTAACTCAGAATATTTTTGAAGAATTTGAACAAAAGCTAGAAGAAGTATGTTAGACCAACAAGAAAAGCTGAAACTCAAGAAGAGCTAAGTCTTGTAAAAAAAAGTGCTATGATCAGCAAAAAAGGACTATTTTTTATACTTATGTTTAGAACGAGAAGAAGAAAACCTAGGTCCTGTTGTTTGGACAGAGCGATGTTAATCAGAGAAAGAGAGGCAGCAAAAAATTTACTCTAGTTCTGTTAGCTTCCATCTCAAATAGAATGGTTATCAGACTAGGAAGAATCACACAGGCATTGATAAAAGAGGATTGAAGCCATGATTTCCAATCTCCTGGTCCACATGTATTGTACCCCAGAACACCAGTCCAATTGGCAGATGAGATTCAGGAAGCTGGTGTCAGTAATCTCTGAGGGAATGGGAGAGAGGTGTTGGCAGACTGAAAGCACTCAGAAGTTCCAAGATGCAAAAAGCATCTTTCACTCTCTAGACTAGCGAGCTTGGTGTCAACTCACAGGGAAAACTCTGGGCTAGATTGTTCAGTGAATAGGCTGTGAACACTCCCTAAGGAAAAACAGTGAGGCTTGCTTTCACAGAGTCAGGCCTGCCGGACCTTCCTCACTGCCTTTTTAGAAACACTTAACCTATTTCTACTTGGTAGATAAAGGAAGTGCTATAGACCTCATATAGGTGGGGGTGAGCAAGACATTTGGAGAATATCTTCTGACATCATCGTTGGCAAGACACAGAAACGTCTGCAGAAGATCCAGGAGGGTGAGGGACATAGCGGTGGAATGGTTGGGTTGATTATAATCGGTTGGATGAGCATACCCAAAGAGTAATGATGTCAGTCTGTCAGCCCGTCTGCCTGGCCCTGTCCTGTTCACTGTTTAATCAAAGCCTGGGATGAGAACAGAGATGGCAAGTTGATCAGTTTTGTCAGTGATGTGAAGTCAGGGGAAATGCCAATATGATGCATGCCAGAGCCAGGTTTCAGAAATATCCGGACCGCTCGAAACCCTAGCTGAGTAACAGCAGAGTTCTGTTTTAAGCTCCAAATCATCTAGCGTACACACAGGCGGGGGAAGAAGAGGTTTAAGCTCAGTCCATGGGAGAAAGCCTGAGGGGGATTTGTTGACAGAGGGAGTGCGGTATAAGTTGGTAGTATGACGAGGTTACAAAGAATGGACAATTTGATGACAGTTTTAATAGAAATAAAGTATCCCAAGCAAGAAAGTTCACAGTCCCTCTGTAATCTGTGCTGGTTAAACCACGTACTGTATTTCCACACATGGCACTTCAGCTTCACTTCTGGACATGACACTAGAGTTTGACAAGCTAGAGTGAATGCAAGGGAGAGTTACTTGGATGGATGGATGGATGATTTAGGACCTTATCTTAAGAATATAGTTGAAAACCACAATAACAACAGCAAAGAATATCATTGAAAGTTGGGGCCACAAATCTTGGAAGAGAAACTCTTGTTGGGCTGTGGGAGCAGCCTCGGGGATGTACAAGGCTGTCATGGAGGATGAATTAACCTACTTCTGGCTGACTTAAGGACCAGTGGATGAGAATTGCAGGAAGGCTCATTGTGCTCATTGCACAGGAAGGGAGCCCTGCCAGCACGTCCCTCAGCAGAACAAAGGCCTCAAGGGATTTTGTTGACCTGTAGTTGGGCCTTCCCAGAATACCAGTGGTTGACCAGGGCCCACAGTGACTCCTGCCCCATCTCAGAAGTCCCCCTCCCAAGCCCAGGGTAAGGACCTTTGCTCAGAAAGGGGGACTGACTTGGCTAGAGGCACTTGGATTCTGGGCCCAGGGTAAAGGCAAAGAAGTCTCTGTTAAGCTATCAACATTCCTGCATGAGGAGCAGATAGACTTCTAGAGGCAGCCGGCTCACATCCTGGTAATGCATTCCAGACACATTTTGAGTACCTACTACATCCCAGGCACTGTTTGATGCTTCACCTAGGTCATCTCATTCAATCCTTATAAGGAAAGGGTGTTATTATTCTTCCCATCAAGAAGATAGTAAAGCTTGGAGAGAGGTTAAGTTATTTGCCCAAGGTCATATGGGACTCAAACCCCAAACCTACGTTTATTAGCCACCTTGCCTCCCCAAGCATACTTCATCACCTGGCTCCATCTCCCCAGCAGCCTCTGGAGGTTGCTGGCCTCCACGCCTTCCCTGGGAGCAGTTCTCCCCTCCAACCCCAAAGCTCTGCCTTCCCCTCCACTAGGAACTCAGGGAGAAAACAGCCCAGCTGAAAAATTAGGCCACGCTGGCGAGCACACTACTTATTTTTTTATGACTAAGATTAAGCTGACAACCGTGCAAAACATTGCAAACCTGTGTCGGCTGCAGATTTAATACCTCACCCAGCCCACACAAATAATTCATGCTTCTGCATCGATGTCCAGAAAAAACAAATCAGCAAAAAGCTGGCTCCTGCATGTGTCCGTGCGTGCGTGCGTGTGTGTGTGTGTGTGTGTGTGTGTATGTGTGTGTGTGTATCTGCCCTGTTTCCATTGAAGCAGCAGGCCGGAAATACCCAAGCTCCAGGACTGCAGATCTAGCATTTTGCAATTTTTTTTTTCTCTTTAAAGATTAAAGTACGTTTTCAAATGATTGAAGGTTGGTGGGAGGTGTAAATGTGGGCACTTGTCACATTAATTCTTCAGATGATTAAGTTCTTTTCCATTTCTTTAAAGCTGTTTGCACTTGGGTTTGATGTCCTCGTTCCGGGTGAGTGTGTTGTAGCAGTTACCAAGGTGACTTTAGCTGACTTTCAACAATTTATTTTTCCCTCCAGCTTGAGACGTCTCTAGCCCTATGTACTGTTGATTCTGCTCTCCCAGCCCCCTGCCCCCACCCCCCAGTTGCTATTCATCCGCATTTTTGCCTGTGTCAGAGAGGCCCGCTGCCTGGCCCCGTCTGGCAGCTGGGCTGGGAGCCTGGTGGTGGGTGATGTGTCTCAGAGGTGACACAGGGAGGTGATGGTGAGAGTCACACCCTGGTTCTTCCTCTTAAACTCACTCTGTAACTGTAGGCTTATCCCCTCTCCTATCTGAGCCACAGTTTCCTTACCTGTACAAGAAGGGTTAACCACAGAAAAATTTACCTGGTATAAGGTCCTACTCTGGAGCGGAGTAAGGGCTCACCAAAGAGGGCTGCTGCCTTTCCTGAGTCCTGCTCTTGTCCAAGCCCCAAGGCTGATGTTTGGTGTTGCCCTCCTCCGAAGGGAGGCGTGGTGGCCAGGGCCTCAGGGGAAGAGAGCTGGTCAGAGGTCTGAGGCTCCCACACTGGCCTGCCACAGCCCAGCTCTCTGACCTTGGATGCCTCACCGGCTCTCTTTCTTAAAGGAAAGAGGTAGATGAAACATCCTCAGTTTCCTTCCAGCCCTGAAATTCTGTGACCTGCTTGGCCAGCGTGTTTTGTCTTCTTCACAGGTCTCCTGAAAGGGCTTGTCAAAGGAGGTGCTAGGGCAAAGGGCAACTCAGAGTTGGCTCTGGGAGCCCAGAGGAAGAGACTACTTTGTGAAAGAGCAGTCACATCTGGGGGTGGATCCACGCAGCTGGTGGGAATGGTCCCTGTTACTTGGGCTTATAAGTCGCTGCCTCAGCGGGGCCCCGTGCTGCGCCATGTCACCCTCCATCCTGCCTACTGACCTCACCTCCTCCCTCTGGGGAGGTGCTGAGTGTCGGGGTGCCTCTTGGGCCACAGGCTGCAGCCCTCAGACCTCCAGTGTGTAAGGAGGTTATCAAACCCAGACATCCTGGATGGCTTCTGCCGCTTGAATGATAAATGACTAAAGCTTCTCCCCCAGTATTTCTTGATTACATTTATTCATGTTTGGCTGTGCCGGCTCTCCGCTGTTGCGTGTGAGCTCTCTCTAGTTGCTGGGGCTACTCTCTAGTTGTGTTGCATGGGCTTCTCATTGTGGTGGCTTCTCTTGTTGCCCAGCACAGGCTCTAGGCACACGGGCCTCAATATTTGTGGTGCGACGGCTCAGCTGTGGCACACGGGCCTAGTTGCTCCTTGGCATGTGGAGTCTTCGCAGACCAGGGATTGAACTCACATCCTCTGCGTTGGCAGGCAGATTCCTACCCACCCCCCCCCCCCAGGGAAGCCCATCACCCAGTATTTTGATTGGACACTTGAGTAATTATTTTGAAATTCACAGTCCAAACGGGGATCCAGTCTTTTGAATGAGATCAGTGGGTAACCCTCACTTCCGGCTGGGGCAGATTTGCGAGGTCGTCACTGGGGGCAGCTGAATTTGAAAGAGTGAATCTTAGATTGCAAAGGGGCCCTGTGGCCCAGCTGTGGAACAAGCTGTGGGTGGGAAGCAGGACGGGAAGGGGTGTGAAGCAGCAGTGGCAACGTGCCGTGGCGGGAGCCTCAGTCAGGAGGAATCTGGTACCGCACTGCTGGGGCCTCATTGCCCAGTAGGGTGGTGGCCGGTCCCGCTCCCCAGCCAGGCTCACAGATCTGAATCCCGCGAGCCTTGCTCTCCACCCTTCGGTGAGGCTTGTGTCATTTCCTGTTGGATGAAGGGTGTGTATGTCACTGTAGCTGTGGGCCGCCAGCAGGAGTGTGCATGCTCTGAGCCTGCTCTGATGTCACAGCCTTTTCAGGGTCAGCTGGAAGGAAGCTTTCAGAGCCAAGTCTCCTGGCACTCTGGCACCCCAGCATTGGAGAACTTGGGGTCTGGGGCTCTGAGGCAGCAGAAGAAGGGCTCCCAGAGACCCCTGCTGCTATCTGAGGGAAGAACAAACCACTGTGACATAGCTTTCCTACAGTGTGTTGGCCAAAGATGAGGTTTCAGAACTAGACCCACCTGTGACCAGATCCCAGCTCCACAGCCCCCGCTGTGCAACCTGGACAAGTTACATCACTGTCTTCATCCCAGACTTCTTATCTGTTAAAAGGCCGTAAAAATCGTGCCCACCTCACGGGGGCGCTGTGCCCACCATGCGAGGGGTGCTTCGCACAGCAGCTGGCACTTGGCAAATGAGGGCTGAGTGAATGGTGGCTGTTGTTATCTTTATCATCAGTCACCATCCTTGTCGTTGCACAGGAGCCCAGCCTGGGAGCCTCCCGTCCTGCTCTGCCCTGCGGTTTTCACCTTGTGCTGAACCTGTTCCTGTGCTTGCTTCGCAGGAGCCGCAAAGACAGCCTGGAAAGCGACAGCTCCACGGCCATTATTCCCCACGAGCTGATCCGCACGCGGCAGCTGGAGAGCGTCCATCTGAAATTCAACCAGGAGTCAGGAGCCCTCATCCCTCTCTGCCTCAGGTGAGCGCCACAGAGCACAGCTTGGCTTCAAGGAGCTACCAGGCCTGTGCTTGCCCCCTCATGCCTTGGTGGAGTCTAGGACCTTGGTGGGGAGGAGAGCTAGTCAGGCAGCTCCAGCCTGGGCCTGTGGGCAGGCCTGTGGCCCCCAAGCCCACCAGTAGCCCCCACGTCACTGAAGAGCTCTCCTTTGTGCAGAGAAGTGTTCCCCCAGCCCTGTTCCCTTACAAAGGTCCAGTAACCTAGGGTGTCTCAGACCACCCCCCTGCCATCCCACCAGCCCAGTGGCAGGGGCCCTGGTAGCACTGGGGTGGTAGGGCAGGGGCTCCAATGGGTGGGACTGTGTTTTCTCCTGCTTTGCTGTTTTTCCATGCAAAACACTCAGTTTTATACACCCTGTGGCCCACATACTCCTTGAGGGACTCAAAAGTCCAGACTGTGTCCCTTCTGCCGCCATCCACAGTGCTAGAAACCCAGCCCCAGGGCCAGAATGCAGCTCCCTGCATGAGGACGCTGCCCTGGGGGAACCTGTGCAGCTGGCTTCCTCCACAGCCCCGGGGTTCCACCCTCAATTTTACAGCAAGAATAACTGTAAACCCAGACAACAGTGACAGGAAAGAAGGGGGTTGTACTTGCTAGGACCATCCCCACTATCCCAGAGCCTGGGTGGAAACCAGCCTGGCCCAACAGGGCAAAGACAGCCAGTGGTCAGAGTGACCAGTGGCTGGCCGGGCCCCTATACAACCCCCACACCCCACCAGGAGCCCAACCACCTCCTCCCCCAGCTCCCTCTCCGGCCCAGGCTCAGGACCTTTAGGCTGGTGAAGGGTTAATCTGAGGCAGCCTGAGGAAGCCAGGAGCAGGGTTTGCTTCCTTTGCTGACTGACATCTCTGTCCCTACAAGTTGCCCCTGCCCACCCTTCCCCCAGGTGTTATTTCCAGACTGGGGGTTAACAATAACTTCTGTGGCTCTCTCAGAGTGACCCTACTTGGCTTCAGCCTTTTTTAAAGATATGGACTTGGTAACCATTTAAATCTCACAAGAGGCCTGGGAGTGGGTGGACCAGACACAGGGTTGTGCTGTGAGGGCGCCGTGCCATCACCCAGGGGTATGGGAAATTTGTTTAGGGGCTTCTTCATCCCCACCCTCCAAACAAAGAGGGGCCCGATCCCCCTTTTAGCTCTGGCCCTGACCTTGGGCATGTTACTACCTGGCCCCTCTGGCCTCAGTTTCCTCACCAGGACACAGAAGAGGTGGACCTCTCTCCCCTTGCAGCCCCTCTGAACGCTGCTCTGGTGTCTGCCAGCCTTGAACACTTCGGAAGGATGACAGTAGAGAACTCATGAGAGGCTTCTCTTGGGAGGTGTTGAGATGAGCATATTTGGTTAAGTCCCCTGTTAGTGGGCAGGTGGTCAGTCAGGAGGGCATTTTCCAGGCACCCCATCCCGGGAGCGTAGCCCCCACAGCCCCCGAGCGCCCTGGCCAGGCCCCCTCTCACTGTCTCACGTTCCCACCCCCAGGGGCAGGCTCCTGCACGGACGGCACTTTACATATAAAAGTATCACAGGAGACATGGCCATCACCTTTGTCTCCACTGGAGTAGAAGGCGCCTTTGCCACCGAGGAGCACCCTTACGCAGCCCACGGACCCTGGTTACAAGTGAGAAGGCTCTTTCTCTTCTGCCTGCCTCCTTTCCTGTGCCCACCACCTCCCTGTCCTCCCTTGGCAAGCTCCGGGGGTGCCTTCCTGAGAGGCCAGTGGTGAGATGCCATGTCGTGTGTGGATGCTTCCACCTAGCCCACCAGCTCTAGGAGCACTTCCTGGCCTCTCCCTGTCCCCCAAGACAGGAATGGTAACTTTCCAGGCTCTGGCTGTGGATAATTCTGTTTGCCATAGAAATTCAGTTTTGAGGGATGTGCGACTTTCTGCATTTCAGGTAAACCAAGGTACAGGAAATGAGGGGTGTAGCAGGGCAGGAGGGATTGTGGAAGCCACTCTCCGCTATATGGGGAAGCCCACCAGAATACCTAGAAAGTAGGCATCTGAACCTGGACCGTGCAATGGGCTGTGATGGGCAGGTCTCAGCAGACCAAGCCTGCCCCCTCTCATCTAATGGTCCTCCTGTGTTCCTGATGGACACCCAGCTTCTCAGTGCAAACCTGCTGGCTTTTTCCAGAACACTTTGTCCTTCCTTTGCTCTTCTGGCTTGGGCACAGCCTCGGGCCATTGCCAAGCAGGGTACCCAGACCTGACAGCCACAGGCCTCCTTCCAATCCCCACCCTGCCCAGGTCTCTAACGGGTGCTTGGCCTGGTCCAACCCACTCCCAGATGTAGCGGAGGAACAGCATCCTACTTTGTCTGTTGGGGGCATGGGAGAAGGAACACGCCACCTTACCTCTCGGAAAGGGAATCTGACCCTAATGTAAAAGATGACTCTGCCTGTCTGTGGTGTGTCCTGGGCAGTGGGGGGCAGCAGTGGGCAGGGGGCTTACAGTAGAGAGGAAGAGAATTTTGCTGGTTCTGTGGGTTTAGGCCAGTCTGGGGGGTCTGTGAAGTGTATTTACCATTAATGTAGGCATGCTTTTAGTGTGTGTGTGTGTGTGTGTGTGTGTGTGTGTGTGTGTGTGTGTGTGTCTCTCTCTTCAGACTAGCTCCTCCCTCCCCCTCCCCACCAAAATACTAACCCTTAATTAAAACAAACAGCAAACAAAGGATACCAACCAGACTCCCAAGACTAAGCTGAGGTAGAAATGGAAGCCAGGGCTTTAGGGATATTGTGTTCCATAAATTATCTTGCCTTCTTCCACTGTTGTTATCACACTGTTTCATAACAAACTTACTTTGAACCATAAAGTTATAAATACATTTAAAAAGTCCCACTTGGTAACATTAGATTTCTGTCCATGTGGTGTTGGTAGTTACCTTAGGAAAAGCTCTGAAGTATAGCATTTGAAATTAGCCCGGAACAAGTGGAAAGCAGGGGCGGCACAGAGCTGGGAAGGAGTGAGGGGTGGACCATGCAGGAGACCCTGCCCCTGACAGGTCAGAGGTCATCATCCCCAGCGGGTGACAGTGTGTTGACAGGTCTCAGCAGAAGTGTCCTCAGTGCTTTGCGTATTGAAGGTTAAGCACTTTTTCTTGGGAAAGTAGAAACTAGAGCCTCCCCAACTCGAGAATAAGTGCCACCCAGTTGCCTTTGACGTGCTAGACTCTGAACCTGTCCTTGGAGCCCCGCCATCCCTCCTGGAACATCTTCCTGCCTGGGGTGGAGGTAGGGGGTCAGCATCTGCAGTTCTCAGCAGCCTGGTGACCTGGGCCTCCAGAGGGCTCAGCACATGTCACGTTGCTCCTCACTCCCCCCAAAGGTCTGGACCCAACCCTGGTTCCCAAGCCCCTGATTCCCTAGCTGCTGGGGTTTCCTCCCAGCTCAGCTCCCCTACGCCTCCCTGGCAGCCCCTCAGCCAGCTCGAGCACTCGCCCCGCTGACTCCCAGCACATGGTCCCCTCCCAGGCGCTGTTGCCCGGGGAACCGGAGCGGTGGGAACCAGCCGCTGGCCTCGGCATGTTTCAATAAAGTCGCTGTGCTGGGAGCTGCTTAATCAAAGGCCTGTGTTATGGGCTCATTAGCGTGGTCCACCACGGGGGCCAGCTCACAGGGGATCTCCCGGGAAGGCTGGCTGGGGCCCGCTCCCCAAGCATGCACCCTAATTCACCAAGGGGTTTCTCAGGCCCTGTCCAAGGAGCCTTGGGAAACCCTCTGCCCCTGCCCCCAGCCCAGCCCTCCTCGTCTCCCCACCCCCAAAGCAGTCAGCACTTTCTGCATCTGACTGCCAGCATCAGCCCGCCTTCCTCTCTAGGGTCTTGCCACTGTGGTCACAGGCAGCTCCCTGGCTTGTGGGAACCTGGGCTTGTAATTACTTGTGGGCCTCTCAGTCTCCCCCTGGGGCCGCCTGTCTCGCTGGGAGTCTGAGGACCTCCTGGAGGTCTGGGGTCAGGCTCCGGGTCACCAGTGAAGGCCTCGTCCACTGGGCCAGGAAAGACACTGGGCCCTTTGGAGGGAGACCCCAGCAGAGACACTTGCCTTCACCTCCTATGGGAATCTCTCCCTCATGCTTCTGGATTCCAGGATGTCTCCCTGGCCCCTGTGTGCCCAGGCCTGTGGGGGCAGGGAGGCAGGAAGGAACTGAATGCAGCAGCCCCAGGACTGCGGAGACCCAGACTTCTGTTCTCTTGGCTGCTGCTGGAACACTCTCCGTTGGTCCCAGATGAATTGGGAGGGGCTAGGATGACTTTTCTTGCATCAGCCTTCAACAGCCTTGGAAGCCCTCGCTCCCAGCCTTGGCACCTTGTTCTGGCCTCCAGCCCAGGCCTGCTATCTCTTGGGGAAGTGGCATGGCAGAGACACCCCACATGGGAGAAGATGACAAAGGAGAGCCTGAGAGAGAAAGGCAGAAAGTGAGGGAATCTGGGCCCTTTCCGGGGTTTCTGGAGCAGCCCCAGACAGGCCCCCACACCCACCAGCTCCTGGGCTGGCACCTGCCTAGAGGCTGCCCCCTTTCTCCAGGTCCACGCTCCGCCCCCCCCCCCCCCCCCCCCCCCATCTCTCCAGCCCCAGGAACGTCAAGGCCTGGCGCACAGAAAGGCAGGGCTGCCTGCCACCCCAGAGTGAGCACAGCGGACACTCCCTGCTTCCTGGAGGAACTGGAGAGGCAGGAATCCTCCAATTCCTTAGGCTCTTCAGTTTCCGGAGGTTGACACCAGACTCCTCTGTCCGCCCTACCCTTGGCTGTTTTTATCTCTGCTGAGATGGTGAATGCTGTCAGCCAGCTCCAGAGGAGTACAGGAGGGTCTTTGGACCTGGGGAGGCCTGCCAGCGTCGCTCCTGCACACACCTTCCCCCAGCATTCCTCAACCCAGTGGCTTTAACAAGCCTCTCTCCCTTGAGTCTGTCAACACTGGGCTGTTAGTCTGAGCGGGAGCCTGGCCCAGAGCTGAGTCGTTCATCCATCCCCAGCCAAGATTGATCTGAAGGGGGAGAAGTCGGCCCCAGAGGTCACTCAGAGGTCACATCACCAAATATGAGAATATTTTTTTTAAGCCCTGCAATGCTTTCTCAGCTGTGTGGTGTCTGACGGCTCACCCAGGTGGCCCCCCTTTCCCAGCCATTCTCTGCCAGCCTTGATGGGAGGCCTGGGCCTTGGGAGAAGACGCCCAACAGCTGTTCAAGTGGGCTTCCAGGCCAGATCTGGGGAGTCACTGCCAGGCTCTGCTCCTCGCCCAGTGGCTGACTCACCCCCCCACCCTGTGGACAAGCCTCAGCCTTCTCCTGTCCCACGCACCCATTTGGACATTGTGTGGAAGACACTTGGTGAACCCTGGTCTAGGCCCTGTGCAGCTCCACTTGCTTGCCTCTGCTATTTCTCCTTCCACTGGTGAACGTGGAATCCGAGAAGACCTTTGCTTGGCTGTCCAAGGGTCCTCGTTGTCCCAGGTACAGCCATAGGGCTTCAGTCCCAGCACTGTGCCTGGGGAGGTACAGGAGAGAGGACTGAGAGGGCCTGTCGTGCCCTCACCAGCTGCCAGCCAGAGCAGAAGTCTGAGCCCGCTCCTGGCCACCTCAGCCAACCCTTCGCCACCCACCGAGAACAGGAGATGAATGCGGCCTCACTGTGCGGCTGCTGCAGCGGTACCTGCCACACCCGCACCTCTGCCCCTGAGCCTGGGGGTGGGGAGTGGGGGTGCTCCAGGCTATTGTCTAGCTTTTGTCCGGCCTGTTGGTGTTGGGGGGACGCAGACTGGATGGCTTCCTGGTCCCTGCCTCCTCCCTGCCATCATGGGTGCCAGAGTAGCTCCTTGGCAGGCCCTGCCCTGTAAACAACACATTTCCTTCCCTGAGAGAAGGAAAGGGAGGGAAAAAGAAAGCCAAACTTGTTGGGAAGCAAGAACAACGTGTCAACACGAAGAGCAAACAAGGCCCCAGACAAAGTGCGGATTGTCACACCGAGGGGAAGGAGTGGGCATTGTCAGTGCTGTTTGCAGACTCAGAAATATCACTGACCGCAGACATCTGAATCAGATCTGCAGTGGCTGGGCCCCTGCCTGCCCCACCGCCAGGCCTGCTCAGGGCAGGCACGATGAAAGATCACTTTTCAGGTTCCTTCTGGAACTTGCCGGGGCCTGGGGAATTGGGAAGATTGTTGACGATCCTCCGTCTTCACCCGCCAGCCAGCCTATCCTAAGGCACTGGGTGTGAGCGCCTCGGAGTAAGTTGCTGGCCTGTGTTCCAAGCCCTCTCCTTTATCAAAAGCGGAGCCTGAGAGTGGGGGCAGGGAGCCACTGCCCCCCTCACAGCTCTACCAGTCAGAGCTGGTGGGAGAGCTGCAGCCACTAACTCATCCCTGTTGGTTAAACCTGTGCCTAGACCCACTGCCCCTGTGAGTGTGTTTCCCCAGGGTACCCTCCACCAGGATCTCCTGCAGGGAGGGGTTGGTTGCCTTTTTAAAATGCAGATCCCTTGACCTAGCCTGAGCTACTCAGATTCAGAAGGTCTGGATGGTGCCTGGTATCTCCAGGTTTTCAAAATCCTCACCAGGGAGTTTCTTCTCAGATTGCTTGGGGGGCTTCCCCCGTCACTGGAGCGTCTTCTCCCTCTGAGGGCTGTTTGAGCACAAACATAAGCATCTTAAGCCCAGTTCTTGGTGATCATGAGCATCAGTGAGTGCTGTTTCAGTATTTGTATTATTTCTACTGCTGTTTTCTGGACTGGAGCAACTGTCGCCTCATGTGCACGTTTACCAAGCTGACCTGGAAATCTGCCCCATTGGAAACTATATTGGGGTATGGTTTGCCTTCCTTTCCACTTGGCCAACCTGGTTTTGAACAGCTGCATGTCTGTGATGCCGAGGGTTCCAGCCCTCTTGAGCTGAGCAGGTGGCCAGGAGATGTGTTGCTGGTTTTCCAGGCCATTGGGTTGAAGCCAGAGTCACTTCCACCTCCCCCAGCAGAGAAGAGAAGTCAGCTCTGAGTATATGAGGCTTCTAGAATTGAGGTGCCCTCCCCAGACAGAAAAAGAGCATCTTCTACCACCATGATGTCAGGTCACTGCTCTTCTAAAGTCCAGACTTGACTTGTCTTGACACCCGCTCGTCTGCACAGTGGAAATGATGGTTACCTTCCTCACAGGATGGCCCTAAGATGATACCAGTCAAGCACTTAACCCTGTGCCTGGCACATGGAGGAGGCGCTGGTGCTTCTGCTGCTGGCGGTGTTATCCTTACTGCTGTCATTCTCATAACCCTTCTTATTATTATTTGTGGCAGAGCCAGGCAGCTCCATGGGGACCCAGGGAGCTCCAAGAGTCCCAAGTCCCAGAACTGCACAGGCTTTTCCCACAGTTGCATCACAACGGCGTGTCTGTTCCTTGTGAGAGCATCCAGAAGCTGCTGCGTCGTGGCTGTCTATCTCCAGTGTCCTGTTGATAGGATCTGTTAACATTCTCAGCTCCAGGTCTGAAATATACAAAGAACAGGGCCTGTTTGTTCAATTCAAGCTTCTAAGGTTTAACTCCCAAAGGGAATTAAATTAGGTGCCTGGAGCTATGACAGTCTGTCGTGTTTCTTTGCAGGGAATGTCACCCTTAATATCATGCAGATCTCGTGTATAATTTTCCCCATTCAATTCTTTTAAAATAATGTGAAATTTCCAGCAGGAACCAGCCAGTCACCAAAAGTGAAAATTGAGGAGCCACTAGGGTTTGTCCCTCCTTTTCGTCCTGCCATCCCCTCCCCCAGCTGAGTATAAAATGAGTCCACACACAGATATTAATAGTACACACTTGGTACACTTTGGTCTACCGAAAGCCACCGTAACTCACACTCTCTCCACCAACTCCACGCTTTTGTCAGAAGAACTGGCTTAGGAGTGAACTCCTGTTACTGGGGTTATTTTTCCCATTTCTCCAGCTCTTTGGAGTCTCTCTGTGTGGTCACTATTCCTGTGAACCCTCCTCCGTCCCCGCTCACCCCCAGCCCTAGTTACAGTCCCAGGCCTATTTACCTCTCTGGCAGAAATGTCCGCCCTCCCAAGTATTTGTGGGTTAGAAATCAGTTCAGCCTGGCCCGGACTGGAGCCATTGTAATATAATTGGGTTTTAGGTATGCTTGTGTTTGTGCTCACATTTGCAGAGATGGCAACAAGCCCCGGAAATTCCCAAAATGTGAATATGACTTTTGTACTGCTCAAGCAGACTGGTGATAACTGGTCGAGAGACTCCAGGCTTTGGGGGGCGGGGGCGGGGGGGCAGTGGGGGCCCTGGGATAAGAGCAAGAGGAGCAGAGGCTCCGGCTGTGGGAGCTGGAATCAGGGGCATTGGCAGCGCCCCAGTAGTCCATGAGAGGAGTCACCCGGTCCCAGCTTAGGGAGCCAGGAGGAAGGTGGGAGGGGGCATCTCAGGTGGACATTCTCACAGACTCGCTTTGCCTGTCCAAACTTTGTCTCTGTCTCGACTTGAAGCCTAAGCTTCTCAAACAGAAGCTGGTGAGGAGATACGGGCTGGTGGTTGGAGCTGTTTTGTCCCTGACTGGGGGCTTGTACCTGAGAAGGAGACGACCTTTGGCTCCCTGTTGACCCCAGGAAGGTGCTTGTCCAGCTGGGGAATGGACTGCTTTCATGGCTGTTTCCCTAGGGCTCTACCCAGGGCCAGGCCTAGCAGAGGCACCCAGGGAATGCTTCTGGAATCAAGTAGGTTGACGGGCAGGTGACTGGAAGAATCAATACACGACTAAATGCGGTGAGGGTTAGACTTCAGGATTTGGAAGCTCTGCTTTGCGCACTAACTTTAGAGTCCAGACAAGACTGGGACATGGGGACTTCCTGGTGGTCCAGTGGTTAAGACTCCGCCTTCCAGTGCAAGGGGCGTGGGTTAAATCTCTGGTTGGGGAACTAAGATCCTACATGCCATGGGGCAATTAAGCCTGCCCACCCCAGTGAAGACCCAGCTCAGCCAAAAAAATAAGGGCCAGGACATGATCTTTTCTCCGCTGCTCACAAGCTGCATGACACTGGGCAAATCTCATAACCTATCTGTGTCTCAGTTTCCTCATCTGAAGGAGATAAGCTCTATGAGCGGTTAGCATAGTGCCCGGTGTGGTGGTCTGCCCACTTGGAGTAGTTTTCTCATCCCTTGCTCACACCTCCACCCAGTCAACTTCCTCCCTTTGGAAACTTCCATCCTGTGAAGTGCCTAGTGAGCCTGCTTGCTTGCCCTCCTTCCTCTGCCATTCCACTTTGTCTGATACACTGACCTATTCCAAATGTTGAGACATATATTCTTATCAGACTGGACAATTCCCTGGGGAAACCTGCTGGTATTTTCTCAAGTCCTGGATCCTCCTCCTTGTCATAGGGGACTTTTCCTGTATCTTGGTCTTCACCTTGTTGTTTCTCTTCCTCTGTCCCCACATCCCACCCAGGGGCATTCAGAGGCTACTGGAGAAAGCAAAATAGAGGTGGGGAGAGCCACAGCCTGGGGTTACAGAAGGGTCGGCTGCAGAGGTCAGGAGGCCCCATGGACCAGCATGGGGAGGAGATGGGTGGAGGACAGGATCAGGTTGGGAAGAGGAAAGACATGCCTAGCCTGGGCCCAGTGTGGGACTGGCCTGAAGAGAGGGGCCTGCTGAGAAGAGGGCCCTGCAGGTTGAGGAAGTCCTGGGTATCCTTGCTGTTGACCACATGCGTGGTTGACTACACACATGGGTGAGGGTGGTGGTTGTGCCCCTGAACAGAGGGGCAAGGCTGTTCTCAACAGCAAGCGTGAAGCCACAAGGTAGCAGACTGGAGCAGTGAAGTGGGATAGGTGGGAGGTGCCCTGGAGAAGACGCTTCTTAAAACTTGAAGGACTCAGTGGCTGAATGGGGCTAGCAAGGCAGGGCTTTGGGAGCTTGGGGCCTGAAAAGAGGTAGACACTACACATGGGAGTTGAGGAGTCCCTTTCCCTTTGGTAAAATGAGAGAGGCTGGCGCAGCTCAGACATTCCTAGAGGTACCTTCCAGGGCATTTCCAGATTCCAGGCAAGGCTTGTATTCCAAACCCTGACAGATTCCTTTGTCCTCCCAAGTAGGACTGGGGGAACACACGAACCTTGTTAAACAAGGGGGATGTTGGAGTCACTCTCCTCTGCCCTTCAGCTTTTCTGTCTCCCCTCTACCATACTGCAACGTGCAGGGTGCCCGGACTGCCAAATTGCGGCCTTCCCTGCCCCGTCTCATGTCCCTCCTGGGACCAGCACTGCCGTGTCTCCTGACGTCCTCGCCCTGCTCCCTACGCTGCTGGACGTCCTTCCTTCTCTGCCCCAGTCCCTCTGATACTGTAGGCAGGTGGTGGTGGGAGGTGGGGGCAGGCTGGGGGTGACGGTCAGGGCTAGGCCTCCAGTACTTGCCCTGGTCCTAGGACACATCGCAGTGGGCTCATCGCTCCTCCATGGCCTGAACAGAGGTCTAGAGCTTGGCAGTTAGCAAAAAGGCCATATACTTTAAACAAATAATAATAATAAAAGCCTGTCTTGTGCCTTCTTCCCAGATTCTGTTGACCGAAGAGTTTGTAGAGAAAATGTTGGAAGACTTAGAAGATCTGACTTCTCCAGAGGAAGTAAGCTGTTTGGTTCTCTCTGACAGCAGGTTCCAGGCTCCGGGAGTCTCTGAGTGTGTGCTTGTGTCTGTCTCTGACGTGTGCAGAGAGGCTGGAAAGGAGACCCTGGAGATGTTAAACGGCTTTATTTCACTTCCCTGAACCTCCCCCTGCCCCACCCCCAACCCTTGTGAGGACACCCAGCAAACTATCTGAATTGCCAGCTCCCGAGAATCTCATTGAAGAGGCAGCCAGGGCCTTTAGGCTAGTACAGAGTTCTCCTCAGCCCCTGCTGTTCCCTGGCAGGTTCTGAACAGAAAGCCCACGCCTGCTGCCAGAGAACATTCCATGGAGGAGTTCTGGTGGGCAGCGAGGGGCTCCTGCTCCAGCCTCAGGCCACCCAGGAGCCACTCTCCCTCCCACCTCTGCCCGCGAGCACTCCCCTCTAGGCCCGCCTCTTCCAGGCCCAGACGAGCTGCGGGCCAGGTGGGGGCCTGTGCTTGCCCTGGCTACTCCGCTGGGGTACAGGAGAGGAGCCCACAATCCCCTTTGTTTTTCTTCCTTGTTCCCGGCATCCTCATTTGTGGGGACTTACCTCATCCTGGAAAGTCCCTTCCCCTCCCCCGGCCTCCTACCAAGCAGCACCCCAGCGGGGTTGAGCCTTCCTGGCCTCACAGTCCTGCCCAGATAGGTTAGTGGAACATTAGCACGCTGATAGTTCTAGGGCTCTTCTGGGCTCTCCCCTGTCCGGGGGCAGAGACAGACCCTTCTGCCCTTTCTGCCCGGAAGTGTATTTTGGGGAGAGCTCCTTCACCTCTTAGGGGCCAGGCTTCCAAGCCAGAGCGAGGCCAGGCAGGAGCCAGCTTTCAGCCAGGACCCAGTCAGCCTGGACACAGAGGCCTCTAACGGATATCCACAGGGCGGAGGACCATCCACAGGGCAGGACTGGCCTGTCCAGGTCTCCAGATGGACAGGAACTCCTCAGAGCCTGAGGTCACCCCTAGTGGGATAATGTCTTCTCTCTTCTCATTTATACATTCAAAAGTCATTAAGTACCCAGTCTGTGCCAGCCAGTCAACCCCCACAAGTCACCAGCCCCTGAGGTCCGGCTCCCATTCAGTCAGACCAGAGCCGGCTGCCCAGAAGTGCTTCCGGAGAGGCCATGTCGCACAGGGACGGCACGGTGCCAGACTGCTGCTCTCGGCTCGGGTGCTGGGGGGGTGGAAGGGGGGTAGCCAGGCAGGAGGGACAGGAGCCAGAAGGAGCTTAGTAAAGTAGGTCACTAAAAATGACTTTTTTTTTCCTTTCCTGTCCAAGGCTGTCCCCACACCCTGCCCTCCTCTCCACTTTGGTCCTGGCTTGGACAGTCCCCCATCAAGAGGGAGGGAGAGGGAACCAGCCGGGCAGTGTCAGGCCGTCCTCTTCTAGCACCAGCTCTGGGCAGGCTGAGGGCCCTGCTCTTCCCTCCTTCCCAGCTTGCTCCCAGATTAGCAGGAGACCTGAAAGGCAGACCCTGCTCCTAAATCAGGGAGCATCTATGAGCACCAGCTGTGTGCCTGCTGGCCCCATGCAGGGTCCTCGTATACACAGGGCACATGTCAGTCTCTTCCCCTACCCCTCTCCAGAAGCTTGAAAAACAAAACTGTAGGCAAATCAGTGATTTCCGGGGAGTCGGGTCATAAGAACCTGGGCTCTCCTTGGCCACTGCCAGCACCTCTCAGGCTGGTAACCCTGGGAGGCTTGTGAGGATGAACAAGGGGGAGCAGGGTGGGGAGCTCCTCTCAAGTTTGCACCAGGCCTAAGAAGTCACCTCAGACCACACTAGCTCTGCTTCTCCACTCCCACCAAGGCCAAGGCAGGGCCTCCTTCCTTTAGGACCCTTTGGCAAAGGCTCCAGAGGGCAGGTTCCAGCGTTCTTCCCTGCCAGCCTCAGAAAGGAGCCATGGCAGGGACAGGACCGCAGAGTTCCAGACCTCAAGCCACTTCCCTGTAGCATCTGCACCCTCCCCTGCCCCCCCATCCTCTAGCCCCGGGGCCTCAGGGAGCAGATTCCTTACATGCTTGTGGCCAGAGGCAGAACCAAGGAAGTGAGCTGGAGGGAGGTCAGCCCAGTCAAGAAAGAGTCAGAAAACAAGCCTCCTCCAAGCCCAGTTAATTATTGGCCGGGGTGCAGGGAAGGAGGGGTCAGCAGTGGATCCCAGCCTCTCACCTGGTTCAGTATTCGTGACTGAAGCCAGGCAACCAACTGGTGGTCTGTCTTGCCCCAGCACCCAGGAGACGGGGCCTGGGTGAGGGTCCTGGCCTCTCTAGGCAGTGTGGGAAGAAGGCAGTGGATTCTAACCGTGCATCCTCTGGTTCTGTGCTTGTTGCCCCCTCCACAGTTCAAACTTCCCAAAGAGTACAGCTGGCCAGAAAAGAAGCTCAAAGTCTCCATCCTCCCCGACGTGGTGTTCGACAGCCCGCTGCACTAGCCTGGGCTGGCCCTGCAGGGGCCAAGGGCGAGCCCAGCTGCTTCCCGGTGACTCCAGTGTAACAACTGCATAAACGAGATTCCTGCAAACACAAGGATAAGTGTGAGGATGACTGCGTAGCCCCTACACCTCAGCCCGCTGGGATGCCCTGCACAGGCCGCAGGGCTCCCCCTCACCTGAAGCTCGGGGGGGTCTCCGCACCTGCAGCCGGCCGAGCCACATGACCAGGCTGGGGCCCCAGTGGGCTGCAGTTGGGCAAATGTCAACCTTCCCCTCCTGCTGCCACCACAGATTCTGGTTTGAGATTTGCCTCTGGACCTCTGATGTGCCCCCAGGTGGAGACAGGCCTCATTCCCACCTACCCTCTGCTGCATTGCCCAGCGGGAGGAAGGTGTAGCAGCCACCTACCCTGCCCAGCTCAACTCTGGGAAGCCTTCGGTAGTCAAGCTCTTCTGGCGGTGGAACGATTCCTTTGATCGTGTTTGGTTTTCTTCCTCCTTATTTTATTTTGTAGAAACCGGATGGTATTTTATTGCTCTTCAAAGATGTCCAGAAGCCATGTAAATATGTTTTTTTTTTTTTAAGAAAGAAAAAACAGAACTTTATTTCCAGATGAACTTTCTCATTCTCACAGACAAGGGCCTGGGGCCGTCTCCCCCAGAGCCGCCACCAGAAAAGCTGCTGGTGTTCGCCTGCCGGTCAAGGCCTCGGAGGAGTCAGCTTCGCACAGAGGCTTTTCTTCCCAGCCAGGCCTGGGGGAGCCGAGACACTCCCCCATGCAGCCTGGAGCCCAGTTTAGCTGGGGCCAGGAAGGGCTGCTGCTGGTTCCCAGGTGGACTGGGCTCCCACAGAGTTCAAGATCATCAGGGTCTCTGAGACTTGGTGACCTCAGCCTCATCTTCTAGGCATTTTCCTCCCAACCAGGCCTGCCTGAGAGCAGGCGAAGCTCAGCACTTCACAGACCATCCCCACCTGCCACTCAGGGCCTGGGTCTCCAGCTCTTTGCCACTTCTATCCCATTTCCTCATCCACTGGGCCTCCCAGCCTCCAGGCTGCAGGACTCTGACTTATTAAAAACAGAAGAATCAACCTCTTCACATGTCTTTCACATTAGTTTTGCAAACACTGCACTCTACTGCCTTCCATGCCTTCCATTCATTTCTGTGTTGATTCATTTCTCATCCTTCATTCTCCGCTTGTCCTGTCTCCTTTCCGGCATCCTGGCCTCTGGTCCTTGGTTCCTCACTCCAGTACTGCAGATCTCCCGGTCTTCCTGTCTCATAGCCAGCCTATCTCTGACCCATAGTTTGGGGGTTCTTCTGGGGTTGTCTCTCACTTTTGACCTGTAATCACAAGCCCCTCTCAGGCCCTCTTACCCCTAACTCTGGGGATGGCAATTACAAGACCACCCTTCTGGCTCTCCCACAACAAAGTGCTTTTGTCTGTCAGGGACCACACAGACAGACAACATGCCTTGCCCTTGTCTGCAACCGCCACACACATGGGCACCACCAGGAGTGCCGAGGAGCCCCCTAGGGCACAGGGCACCTCTGATGAGCCATCCAGCCAAAGAGCTGCCTTCAGGGGCCACGAGGGTGGCCAGGCTGTTGGACTTCCAAGGGGCCATTCGGGTCTGGCTCTTTCTCTGCTTACACTCTCAGGGCTACCTGGTTAGCGCCATCAAACTCAGAGCTTCAAGGCAGATCTGCCTGGCATCTGGGAGACACATACCACCACCACCACCACCCCACCCACACCAACGCAGCAAAGGTGGGAAACCCTGTGGACCTGATGCTGGCAGCAGCTGTGCCTTCTGCTCTGAGGACTTTTCCAGAAGGACATTTCCTGGTCTTCACCCACCACATCATCCCCACCTTGAAAACTCTTGTCTTTAGATGTTTTGTGGCCAAAGAGGTGTCATTGACTTGCCTCCTTTCCTTGCCATCCTGACCTGCTTCTCCACAGATTCTTTCTGGGGACCTGCCTCTACCCTGCCTGCTTGGCATCGGGGCAGAGGGGTATTTTCTGAGCTAAGTTTTGTGGTCAGTACAGAAGGCAAAAGGGAAGCAGGTGAGCTCTGAGACAACAAGCCTGTGAAGCCTGTGGCTCCTTCCTGCCTCCCCCCACCCCTACCCCAGCCCCTCCTCTTATTGGGAACCTCCAAGGTTCAGCTGAGACCAGCCTCCATCTCCTTTCCCTACAATGCTTTGGCTCCAGAGGAGTGGCAGAGCATCTACCATCTCTGCCCAGACCTCTTTCCCTTGAGTGGTGGTGCCTTCCAGAGGGGACTCTTCACTGAGAGGAGACCCTCATTGAGGATAAAGCAAGACAGACTGGGGGGCACATTCAGCACAGCACTTGGCATATGGCAGGCACTCACTAGATGGACCCCTTCTTTCCCTCTCCGTAGCTCTTTGGAAACCCTGACCTCATAGTAAGTTGGGGAGGTTAAGAAGTCTCCCTCCCTACATCTGCCTACATAGGCTTCCCAGAAGCTTGCCCCTTCCTACTCTGTCCCTCCATGTCCTTGTGACTGAAGCTTCTGAGGGGAAGGGGCTCCTCCATGCTGTTTGCTGGCAACACAAGGTGGACACAGCCGCGGCTGCTCAGGCCCAGTGTGGGCTGCAGGAGGCCCACGGCCCCAGCTGCCATTCTGTGGGGGTGGAGAAGCTCACGCAGGGTCTCAGGTCTGCCTGGGGAGCTGGTGCCTCTTCCTGCCCTTCTCTTCCAGAGGCGAGGCTTCAGGGCAGGGTCTGGGAAGCCTTGGGAAGAATCTAAAGGGCTAGCATGTTTTAAAAAATTAATGCAAGTTCTTGGGACTGGGTTTTGAGATTGAGAACAGGGGAGAAACCTGCAGGTCCGCCCCTATGGGGCAGACCAGGAGAGAATTCCCTTGACTGTATTTTTTTATCTGGTTGTCTTTCCTCGCTGGCTTCCAGGTCCTTGTGTCAAGTGAGGTACCTGGGTCCCTGTTATAAGTCAGGAGTCCTGTAGAAAGAGCCCTCCTTTTGTACAAGTATCTGAACGCTGCAATGAGCAGACTTTTGTAAAAATTTTATATTAGTTTCTAATGTCAGTGGTGACTCGGTTCCTGGGGGCTGCAGCCAGCCTGGGACTTTTGTAAGAATTTTTGGGTGACTCACTTAGATGTCGTTTCCTTCTTGTCCCCTCTTCCTCTGTGTAATCTAAGTGCATTAAACGTATTTGCAGAAGTGCCTGGATCTTGTGCTCCTTTCTGGCTGCCTGGAGTAGGGGAGCGGAAAGCCTGGGGCCCTGGCAGAGGGGTGGGTTGGACTCAGCCTCTTAGAAGAAGCCAGGATGTGGAAAGGCCCAGAAGACTGATGTTGGGAGTGGAAGGGGTGCCAAGGAAGCAGGATCACGCAGCGGTGACTCTTCAGTCATGCAGAAATGACTTCACAGGGACAGGCTCTCTCATTGGTCTTGAACTCCTCTAAGGTCAAGGGGGTAGGAGGTGGAACAGTCTGGGGTGTTGAGTGAGTGGGTAAAGACCCTCTCTTCTGCCTTTTTTCCTCCCCTCCTCTCACCAAAAAAAACAAAAACAAAAACAAAACCTTTTTCCCTGGGAAGGCAGGCCTTCCTCAAGCCCAGTTTGGAGTTCTTATGCCCCTTTCAGCGAGGGCAAGAGACAGCAACAACTCCCACCCCCAACCCCACCCCCAGCCACCTACACTCAACCTCCTAATCCAGGGCCTGGGGTAGGCTCAGAACTGGCACGCCAGCCCACCCTTCCTGTGAGATCTCCTGGGCCTGCTCCGGGTGAGGAGGCAGGTGGATCTTCCTTCCCTGAATCGCCCAGCTCCTGTCTCTCCAGGGCCTGGTGTGGCAAAGCAGAGCCTAGTGCTAGAGGGGGAGAAGCCCCGAGAGGCAGGCAGGAGAGGGGTCTGCACCCAGCCCAGGTCCACGACCCCACAGGACTGCTCTGGGTCCTCACACATTCTTCCCCTTCCTACTAGGCCTGCTTGTCCATCCTGGGGAGTAGCAGGGCCCTTTTCTTCTGGTCCTCAGGATGGAGCCGTAGCACCCAGGAGGATCTGCAGGAGTCCTGGGGGTGGCTTGAGAGGGTAGGACCTGAAGGAGTCAGCTCCTGTCTGAAGGGCTCTTAGCTCCCCTCCCTGTCCTCTTGAGAAGCAGCTGGATCTGTGGGACCTGCCTTAGGGGGAGGTCACTACTCCTTCCTCTGTGACCTCCTGCTGAATTGTGGCTGCCCCTACCCCCACCCCAGGCAGTGGGGCAGGTCCTGTCTGGGGCCTTCAGTCTCTGGGAGGCAGAGCCAGCGAGCTGGGAGGGTCTGGAGCCAGGCTGACTACCCTGGGGTGGCCCAGGCCACACCCCTTCCCCTTTCTCCCTGGAGACTGGGGGCGGAGTGCTTATCTAATCCTCCTCATCTGACTAGCCTGGAAGGACCCAGGGTCAGGGTGACGTTCCTGCCCCAGAGAAAACAACAGGGAGATTCTGTGAAGTGGCTCTGGGAGACAGGAGTAGGTTGGGTTTGTTTCTGGAAAGAAAAGAGTTCCTGGGCATGAAGCAGAGACTCTATCCCTAGATTTAGGGACAGAGGAATCTTCCAAGTGATCTCTAATGTCTCCTCCAAAAGCCTATACATTCCTCCAGGTAGACACCCTACTTGGGGGATCAGGGGACCCACAGGCTTCAAGCCATGGGACAGGGGATGGTGAGAGATTTGCCAAACTGGCTTGACCAGAAGGCGAATGCGTACTGGAAATGAGTGACTCAACCCAGCCTGCCAGGCTCTGAGGTGGGGAGGCCAGCATGGGGTGAGGGGGGTAATCAACTGGGCAGGAGAAGGGAGAGAAGCATCCCAAGACCACAGGGCAGGGAAGGATGTGGTCTGGGAGGGGAGGCCATTTGGGCCCCTTCCATGGGGGTATGAAGAGACTAACCAGCCCCTCCTCCTCAGCGCAGGAAGTCTTCAGGAGAGAGCTAAGGGCAGGATGCAGGAAGGGCAGGAAGACTGCTGGTGGGCGTCCATGGTTGGTGTAAATGTAGCTTTCTGAAGAACTTGAGGGGCAAGGGAGACCTTGAGGGGATTGTGATGAGAGCAAAGAAGGAATTCATAGGGCCTGGACTCCATCTTCAGCATTACTGGTTGGGGCATAGACTTGGATTACCATGATACTGAATGGTTTGCCTTGGAAACGAACAGAGATCATTCTGTCGTTTTTGAGATTGCATCCAAGTACTGCATTTCGGACTCTTTTGTTGACCACGATGGCTACTCCATTTCTTCTGAGGGATTCCTGCCCACAGTAGTAGATATAAACTGTGGAAAATTCTGAAAGAGATGGGAATACCAGACCACCTAACCTGCCTCTTGAGAAATCTGTATGCAGGTCAGGAAGCAACAGTTAGAACTGGACATGGAACAACACACTGGTTCCAAATAGGAAAAGGAGTACGTCAAGGCTGTATATTGTCATCCTGCTTATTTAACTTCTATGCAGAGTACATCATGAGAAATGCTTGGACTGGAATCAAAATTGCCGGGAGAGATATCAATAACCTCAGATATGCAGATGACACCACCCTTATGGCAGAAAGTGAAGAGGAGCTAAAAAGCCTCTTGAAGAAAGTGAAAGAGGAAAGCGAAAAAGTTGGCTTAAAGCTCAACATTCAGAAAACGAAGATCATGGCATCCGGTCCCATCACTTCATGGGAAATAGATGGGGAAACAGTGGAAACAGTGTCAGACTTTGTTTTTTTGGGCTCCAAAATCACTGCAGATGGTGACTGCAGCCATGAAATTAAAAGACGCTTACTCCTTGGAAGAAAAGTTATGACCAACCTAGATAGTATATTCAAAAGCAGAGACATTACTTTGCCAACTAAGGTCCGTCTAGTCAAGGCTATGGTTTTTCCTGTGGTCATGTATGGATGTGAGAGTTGGACTGTGAAGAAGGCTGAGCACCGAAGAATTGATGCTTTTGAACTGTGGTGTTGGAGAAGACTCTTGAGAGTCCCTTGGACTGCAAGGAGATCCAACCAGTCCATTCTGAAGGAGATCAACCTTGGGATTTCCTTGGAAGGAATGATGCTAAAGCTGAAGCTCCAGTACTTTGGCCACTTCATACGAAGAGTTGACTCATTGGAAAAGACTCAGATGCTGGGAGGGATTGGGGGCAGGAGGAGAAGGGGACGACCGAGGATGAGATGGCTGGATGGTATCACTGACTCGATGGACGTGAGTCTGAGTGAACTCCGGGAGATGGTGATGGACAGGGAGGCCTGGCATGCTGCGATTCATGGGGTCACAAAGAGTTGGACACGACTGAGCGACTGAACTGAACTGGACTGGACTCCATCTTAGGCCTGTTCATGCTGATCATGCTCGGCCACCTTTCCAATGGACTCTGAACTCTGTGTTTAGTGCCTATGAAAACAACAGAAGGATAAGACCCCCTCCAGACAGGGGAACCTTGAAGATTGTATCTATGTTACTCATCACCTCAGAGAAACCATATGCTATCACCCCTTCCTCCAGACAGGCCATAAATTTTTCTATATCTATTGGAGTATAACCTTGGTTTATTGATTATTGGCTAATTGTTTGACTGTCTGAGCACATGAGCACACAGCACGTGAATGATGGGGTTATTGGGATTGTATTTTCCTTGGTTTATGTAAGTCTCAAGGAATCTGGAGTGGTGGGTTCAGACACATACACATGGGGTATAAAAGATTTTCACAAATGCTGGTCGGGGTCCTTGGCTAAGAGGAGACTCTGCCTTGGGCCCGCCGGTGTACTAAACTGCACTCCATATCTGCATTGTCCTTCTGAGTGAGTTTGTTTCTCGGAACGCGTGGCTACAACAAGAGCAGTGGCCGTACTGGGGCTAGAGAACGAAGAGAAGTGACATCGTTCCTCTGTTTTTCCAATTTCACCGTGGCTACCCCCATTCCATCTCAGTACTGAAAGCACCAGAAGGAAAGAGAATGGAGCTTCTGGGGTCTCAACCTTGACAAGACAGAAGAGGGCCATCTGAGCAGTGCTGAGCTGCTCTGATACCACTGTGGAAAGCGTAAGAACTAGCTTGTCCTCTCAGCTAACGTGCGGCAGGCATCGGATGTATGCTGGGAGACTCCTCCAGGCCCAGCCTTAAGGAGCTCATAGTGCAGTGGGAGGAAGACGGACAAGGAAACAATTGCAAGAAGGGCCACAAAAGGGGAAGGCTGCTTGCCATGCTACCCCAGCTCCACCTCTTATCATCAGTTTCCCTTTAGACAAGCTAACTCAGCTCTGCCTCAGTTTCTTCATGTAGAAGCGGATACGCACTTATGTGTTGATTTCGGCAGCACTGGCTTTTAGTTGCAGCATGCAGGCTGCTTAGTTGTGGCCTGTGGAATCTAGTTCCCTGACTAGGGATCCAACCTGGGCCTCCTGCATTGGGATCATGGAGTCTTAGCCACTGAACCACCAGGGAGGTCCCTCCCAGAGTTTTTGTAAGGATCATAGTAATTGCTTAGTTAGCATTAACGCTTTACTAAAGGGCTATGCCACTTTGTTAAAGGGCTTCCCAGGTGGTGCTAGTGGTAAAGAACCCACCTGCCAATGCAGGAGATGTAAGAGACGAGGTTCAATCCTTGGGTTGGGAAGATCTCCTGGAGTATGAAATGGCAACCCGCTCCAGTATTCTTGCCTGGAAAATTTCATGGGCAGAGGAGCCTGGCAGGGTACAGTATGCGGGGCCGCAAAGAGTCGGACACAACAGAGTGATTGAGCACACACACACACACACACATGCCAGGATATGGACACAGAGAAGGTGCCCAACCCAGTCTGGGGAGATTTAAAAAGGCTTCCTGCAAGAAGTGACATCTGAGTTGAAACCTGATGCTTAAGGATAAATTGGGCAAAACGGGCTGGGGTGCTGTACTTTGAAAAGCTCTCCAGGCAAACAGAACAACAGGGGCAAAGTCCCCAAACTCTTCTCAGGAACTGTGGAGCTCAAATTGCCTAGAGTAGATTGCTTAAGCCATCCAGCTTTCACAGTAGGATCATCCCCCTACCTACTGGGTGGAGAACGCATTGAAAGAGAGGTAGATTGGAGGCAAGGTGACCAGTCAAGCCTAGATTAGACTAGAAGCAGTAGGGATGGAGAGAATGCGATTCATTCATTGATACAACAAATATTTGTTGAGCATCTGTTGTGTGCGAGGTCCCATCAGGGATACAGTATTAAAAAAGTCCTTTCACAGATCTTAAATCTTGGTGATGGAAGACAGCATTTTTAAAAGTAGGACACATAGAACATGGAGCTATGTGCTAAGGAGAAAAAATGCAACAGAGAAAGAGAAAGAGAGGACTGAAGGAGAGGCACGCTTTAAAATTTGGAGGTCATGAAAGGCCTCACGGCCTAGGCATCACTTGAACAAAGGATCTCAGTGACAGGAAGAAGGGTGCAGTAGGGCTATCCAAGGGAAGACAGATTCAGACAAAGTGAGGTGCAACTGTGAAGAGCCTGGGGGCTGGGGCATGGGAGACACACCAGGTATACTTGAGGAACAACAGCGGGGAAGCCAGTGTGGCTGGAGCAGAATGAGGAAGGGGACTGTAGATTACTTACACAGAGGCCAGACCTTGCACAGACCTTAAGGTCCTGTGTAGGACCTTACAGGCAATTATAAAACTTTGACTTTTATTCTGATGGAAGTGAGAAGCCATTGGATGAGTAAGCAGAAAAGTGACAAAAATCTGACACATTTTTCAAAGATTACTCTGGCTCTTCAGTTGAGAATTGACTCCAGGATATAAGGGCAGCAGGGGCTTTCCTTGTGGCTCAGCTGGTAAAGAATCTGCCTGCAATGTGGGAGACCTGGGTTCGATCCCTGGGTTGGGAAGATCCCCTGGAGAAGGGAAAGGCTACCCACTCCAGTATTCTGACCTGCAGAATTCCCAAAGAGACAGACACGACTGAGCAACTTTCACTTTCACATAAGGGCAGAAACAGAAACCAGTTAGGATCTACTGAAATAAATAGACAAGAGTTTGTGGTAAGTTATGGAGAGGTTAAGAAGTAGTCAGGATTTGCCAACATCTTGAAGGGGCAGCAGGTTGGGAAGTGAAGAGGATGAAGGTTTTCATTTCCAGTACACTGAATTCAAGCTACTTGTGGGACATCTGGGTGGAGAGCACAGTTGGCTACATGAATCTGCAACCAGGAGGGTGAGGATCTAAGCTGGAGACTGACTGGGGAGTCATCAGTATATAGACAGTAGTAAAGCCTTAGTAGAAAAACACCTACTTCTGCTTTATTGACTACGCCAAAGCCTTTGACTGTGTGGGTCACAACGAACTGTGGAAAATTCTTAAAGAGATGGGAATACCAGACCACCTAACCTGCCTTCTGAGAAATCTATAGGTAGGTCAAGACGCAACAGTTAGAACGGGACATGGAACAACAGACTGGTTCCAAATTGGGAAAGGAGTACGTCAAGGCTGTATATTGTCACCCTGCTTATTTAACTTATATGCAGAGTACATCATGAGAAATGCCCACCTGGATAAAGCACAAGCTGGAATCAAGATTGCCAGGAAAAATATCAATAACCTCAGATATGTAGATGATACCACCCTTATAGCCGAAAGCGAAGAGGAACTAAAGAACCTCTTGATGAAAGTGAAAGAGGAGAGTGGAAAAGCTGGCTTAAAACTCAACATTCAAAAAATGAAGATCATGGCATCCGGTCCCACCCCTTCATGGCAAACAGATGGGGAAACAATGGAAACAGTGACAGACTTTATTTTCTTGGGCTCCAAAATCACTGTGGATGGTGACTGCAGCCATGAAATTAAAAGACGCCTGCTCTATAGAAGAAAAGCTATGCTCAACCAAGACAGCATATTAAAAAGCAGAGATATTACTTTGCTAACAAAGGTCCATATAATCAAAGCTTGGTTTCTCCAGTAGTTATGTGTGGATGTGAGAACTGGACCATAAAGAAAGGTGAGCACCAAAGAATTGATGCTTTTGCATTGTGGTGTTGGAGAAGACTTGAGAGTCCCTTGGACTGCAAGGAGATCCAACCAGTCCATCCTAAAGGAAATCAGTCCTGAATATTCGTTGGAAGGACTGATGCTAAAGCTGAAGCTCCAATACTTTGCCCACCTGATGTGAAGAAGTGACTCATTGGAAAAGACCCTGATGCTTGGAAAGATTGAAGGCAGGAGGAGAAGGGGACAACAGAGCATGAGATGGTTGGATGGCATCACCGACTCGATGGACATGAGTTTGAGCAAGCTCTGGGAGTTAGTGATGCAAACAGAAGCCTGGGGTGCCGTAGCCCATGGGGTCAGACACGACTGAGGGACTGAACTGAACTGAAAGCCTTAGGAGTTAATGAGGGAGCAGGTGTAGGTGGAGGGCAGTTCATAAGGAGGGAGTTCATAAGAGTGTGGAGGGCAGTCAATATTTATGAGATAGAAACTGGAGAAGTCTGTGTTTAGAAAGATAAGGAGACAGAACAGCATGATGTATGATGTTATAGAGGTCAAGGCGAGCTGTCTAGAACGGTGAGAAATTAATGGAATCCTTTAGATTATCTTGAAGGTCATTCATGAGGAGGCCAGAGAAGGATGCACCAATCTAGACTTTGTTTCTTTGCACCATCTTTCAACCAAGGAATTAAAGATTCGTGTTTGAAAGTCACTTTCTCCTTGTTTATTCACTGATATGCATGCATGCATGCATGCGTTCATTCACTCAGCATAAGACCTCCCATGTAAGGGGATGCAAAGTACTAAAAGATACATGCTCTGTCCTTGAAGGACCCATATTAGCCACCCAATCAGGAATAAAGAGATGAAGTTCCTAAAGTAGAGAGGCTCTCTGGTTTTATGAAAGGATCAGACTCATGGGTCATTTTGAACTGGGCTTAAATCTCAGGTCTACCATTTAGAACAAACTCATGAATCTCAAATGCATAATCTTCAGCACAAACCTCCCCTGAGTCTGTATATACAATTGTCTCCTCTGGAATTTCCACTGGGATAGCTAAACCAATTCAAACATAATTTAGAACTATTCAAAAATCTCTCCACCCAAACCTAATCCTCTCCAGTTCTCTCCTTCTGGGTAAATGGCATCACCACCCAGGCTCTTCTTAAGGCCCAAATCCTAAATTCAGAAAAATATTCTGTATTCATACAGTGATAAGCATATCTTGATCCCATTCCTACTCTATTACTATTACGTGTTGATTCCTCTTCATCCCATATCTAATTTGGCTCTACTTCCAAAATACATCCCAAATCTAGTAGCTTCTCACAACCAGCTTCAAGTCCAAACTCCTTACCACGACACTGTGTATTCTGGTTCCTGCCTGGCTTCTCCCTCACAACAGGCCTTCTTTCTGCCCTGGAACATACTTTATTCATTGCTTTCGTATTTGTTTTTCCCTCTGATTGAAGCACTCTTTGGACTTCCCAGGTGGCACAGTGGTAAAGAATCCACCTGCCAACCAGAAGACACAATTTGATTCCTGGGTTTGGAAGCTCCCCTGGAGAAGGAAATGACAACCCACTCCAGCATTCTTGCCTGGAAAATTCTATGGACAGATGAGCCTGGCAGGCTACAGTCCACGGGGTCGCAAAGAATCGGACATGACTAAGCGCATGTGCCACACCCAGATTGTCACTTGCCTGTGAAGTCAAAGTCTCTCAGCCGTGTCCGACTCTTCTCAACCCCATGGACTGCATAGTCCATGGAATTCTCCAGGCCAGAATACTAGAGTGGGTAGCCTAACCCTTCTCCAGTAGATTTTCCTGACCCAGAATCGAACTGGGATTTCCTGCATTGCAGGCAGGTTCTTTACCAGTTGAACTACCAGGGGAGCCCTGACTCCTCCTGAATATTCAGATCTCAGCTCAAATTTCACTTTCTGAGAATATTGTATGAGTCCCTTACTCTCTGCCACAGAAATTATCTTACATAATTAGTTAAAAAAATTTTTTTGGGGTACAAATTTTCCAGGGAATCCCCAGGGCCTAGAAAAATGCCTAGTGCGTGAGACTTTTGTTAAACATTTGTTAACTGACAGGTTGACTCCAATTTTTTTTTTACTCCAATTTTTTAGGCCTCTATTTCCTTATAAATTGAAGAGACTAATAATGCATATTTTGTTTGGTAGATTTGAGCCTCAGAAATGTAGGGAAGGGAATTCTCTAGCTGTCCAGTGGTTAAGACTCTTCACTTCCACTGCAGTGGGAACAGGTTCGATCCCTGTGGAGGCACTAGGATCTCACATGCTGCCCTGGGCAGCCGAAAATAGAGTATCTAAAAAAAAAAAAAAATTAGGTAAAAATATTGAGGATACCGGGGAAATTGCTGCACAGTGAACCTTTGCAATTTGCTGCTGAGTTCCATCAGAACAGATGAGCCGATTGATAAACCCTCCTTTCCCTCTCAGGTAAAAGGAGACACGGGTGAAGAGGCCTAGGAAGATGTGGTCCCACTCCACAGCATGATCGTCTCCCTTTTAAGAAGCAGAGAAACTCATCCTCCGTCCCCAATGTTTAATGTACCTAAGTTAGTGCAAATCACGTGAGCCCCGGGTTGCCCCCGCCTTAAAGAGGCGGAGTCTCAGTTTGGAGACCAATAGCAGGAACAATCTCCGGAACAGCCCCCAACTCCAGAGAGGGATAAGGGGAGGAGCCGGGAGCCCAGCAACTGTTATAGCACTTCCGGACAATACGCCCCGCCCCCCCGCCCCCTTCCCTGTCCGCTTATTTCTCCAGTGCCGGGTGGGCAGAACCAGCGGGTGCTGATTACAGGCGCCGCCGTAGTGCTGCTGCTTTCTCCTCGCCTACACCTCCCAGTCTCCCCCCGCTACCCTCGCAGAGTAGCGGGACCGGCCTTGATGTAGGGACACCACCCTCCTGCCTCCGCCTCTCTCCGCGCTAACTCGGGACCCCGGCTCACCGCAGTCCGCTCGCGTCTCCACCCTGCCCGCCGCGCTCTGCTCCGAGCTCATTGTATCCTCCCCATTCCTGGGCTCAGACTTCGAGGCCAAGCTGTGGCGGGAAGATCGGGGACCCCTGTGCACCCCTCCAGCCGGTTCCGCGAATTGGGGCCCCTCCCCCGCACTGCCGTCCTCGCAACAGCGCGGTAGTGGCGAGGGCTCTCTTTCCTCACCACTAAAGCAGAGAGGGCGGACTGGCGGGCAGCAGGGACGAAGCCCCCCACTCCCAGCCGCGAGCCCCCTCCTCCCGTCCCCTTCCTAGGGGAAGGAGAGCCGAAGCCCGAGCGAGCTGAGGCAGGAAAAAGGCAACCGTGGACTGCCCCGCCAGCAGATCATTTTTATTATCGAGATTATTATTAAAAGGGGGCGGGGAGCCCAGGATGAGAGGGAGGGGGTTAGAGACGCAGCTATTTTTATTAAACAGATTATTCCTGAAATAATACGCGCAAGATGGCTGAAGGTGGCTGTGATGAGAGTGTTGGGGCTTTTTTTTCCTGCCCCCCCCCCCTTTTTTTTGATCTGAGGATAAAGCTCTGAGGCGACAGCCGCTGCGGAGACCCTGCCCGGTGTGCCCTCCCCCCAATTGAGAAGCAGCGGGCGGACAAACGGACCCACAGACGGAGCGACTGGCTCGGGCCCGCCCCGGACGCGTCGCCTGGGCAGCAGCTGGGGGCCGCGGGCGCTCGCCTTTCTGCCGACTTCTTCCAATTCTAATCTTTTTTTATTTTTTGGAAAGAACCAGGGTGGGTGGAGCAGAGGTGGAGAGAAATCAGGACTTGGCATTTTCTCCCCTGTCTTCTAATCTGAGGGAGGCCACCAGCCCTCCCCTTAAAAATCCCACCAAAAAAAAAAAAAGAGCGAGCGATAGAAAGAACGCTGCAGGACCCTCCAGCGAGCGCGCTCGGACCCCCGGCCGCCACTGCGGCGGCTGCCGGGAGCTCAAGATGGCTGGACGCTGAGGGAGGCAGCCCGGCCCGGCTGTCTCGGCCCGGCTCCGCCGCCGCGGGCTGGCTCCGACCGCATCCCCGAAGACCGGAGCAGAGGCCGAGAAGAAAAGAAAGTGGGGGGGAGGGGGGCCGGGGTGACGAAGGGGGAGGGCCGGGCCGGGGCGGGGGGGGAGGGGAAGGCCGGGAGCCGAGCCTCCTGTTCATTAGCAGTTGAGAAAAATTCCTTTCTAGTTTGATCAATCCTTGTTTTCCTCGGCAGAGCCGGGGCGCCCGCCCAGCGCGGAGACGGAGAGCGGGGTCTCTCCGCGGCGGGGGCGCCGGGCGCCAGGCCTCGGGGGAGCGCAGAAGTAGAGACGAGGGGGTCAGGCCGGAGCTCCGCCGGGGCTTCTCCTCCCTCCCTTTCTGGTTGGCTTTTTTTTTTTCCACTTCTCTCCCTCCCCCTTCCGTTTCTATTTGTGAAGGGAGGAGGAAGGCAGAGGCGGGCTGCTGTCTCTGGCCGGGGACTGGAATTTCATCTGAATGACTGCCCCTGCGCTCACGCAGCGCCCCGGAGTCGGCCCGCCTGCGCCCCGCAGCCCGCACCCGCAGCCCGCGGGCCAGCCGGTGGGCGCCCGCGCCGCGGCCCGGGGACAGGCTCGCCTCGCCCGCCCGGTCCGGATCTAGCAGTCCTTGGCCGGGCCGCACTCGCTTCCCCGGCCTCTCAGACCCCGGACGAGGTGAGGGAGGCGCGGCGCCGGCGAGCCAGGAGAGAGCCACCATTGCCGCCGCCGTCTCTGGAGGAAGTGTGCGGCTCCCGGGCTCTGTCCGCCTTGGGGCGCGCCCCAATGTCAGCCGCGGGCCGGAGTGCGGGCCGCCGGCCGCCGCAGCCCTAGCCGCGCCGACCGGGAGGCCGCCTCTTATATGGAATTTGGACCCCGGCGCTCCCCTCCAGGGCTGGTGCCCCGGCCGCGGCCCTGGCGCAGTCCGCCGCCTCCCGCTAGGCGCTCGGGAGGAGGAGGAGGAGGAGACGCAGCCGGCTGCGCGCGCTGCGTGAGGACCGAGGCTCACTCCTCTTGGGGGGCGGGCGCGCGGAAGGCGCTGGTGAACTGAGCGACTGTCGGGACCGCTCGGGGCTCGGTGGCCCTCCCGCGGCACCGGACGGACCCCCCAGGTCGGGGAGTTGGGGAGACCTGCCCGGGGCCCCTGCCCGCCGCCGCCATGGCGGAGAATTGGAAGAACTGCTTTGAGGAGGAGCTCATCTGCCCGATCTGCCTGCACGTCTTCGTGGAGCCGGTGCAGCTGCCGTGCAAACACAACTTCTGTCGGGGCTGCATCGGTGAGGCGTGGGCCAAAGACAGCGGCCTGGTGCGCTGCCCGGAGTGCAACCAGGCCTACAACCAGAAGCCGGGCCTGGAGAAGAACCTGAAGCTCACCAACATCGTGGAGAAGTTCAACGCCCTGCACGTGGAGAAGCCTCCGGCGGCGCTGCACTGCGTGTTCTGCCGCCGCGGCCCCCCGCTGCCCGCGCAGAAGGTCTGCCTGCGCTGCGAGGCGCCCTGCTGCCAGTCCCACGTGCAGACGCACCTGCAGCAGCCCTCCACCGCCCGCGGGCACCTCCTGGTGGAGGCGGACGACGTGCGGGCCTGGAGCTGCCCGCAGCACAACGCCTACCGCCTTTACCACTGCGAAGCCGAGCAGGTGGCCGTGTGCCAGTACTGCTGCTACTACAGCGGAGCGCATCAGGGCCACTCGGTGTGCGACGTGGAGATCCGGAGGAATGAGATCCGGGCAAGTACCCTACACACACACACACACTCACACACTCCCCTCCTTCCCGGCGGCCTGGGACCACCCTTCCGGACAGGCTGACTCTTGTGACATCAGCCCAGAGGCCCCTTTCCAAACTCCTACTCTGTAAGTTTGGAGGCAGGGTCCTGGGAAGAAGGGTCCCCAATCGCTACTTGATATATTCCCGCACCTGTGCTCATAGGGTCCATCTTGTGAGTCACTTATAGAAATGAGGTGTGGGGCTGTCAGGGCTGGAGTTTGGCTGTTGCTTTTCTGATTTGCGCGCAGCTCCCTGGCCCGGCAGTTGTTTCCGTAGGCCCTAGGGGAAGTCACTAAAGGCAGTGACCCAGGTCCTGCTTCTCCAGCTGCTGTTTATGTAATGAGTGTCCTGGTGCCGCTGCTGTGGCTGACATGATCCATGATGCTGGCATACCAATGAGGAAGTAAACAAAAGCAGCCATGTTAGTTTCAAGCCCTATTGGAAACACACTGGGGGGGTGGAGGGGGAGCTTCCGGAGGGAGAACAGAGCCCCTGGCCAAGGCCTGGGCAGCCAACGGCATCACCAGGACAGCATCTCGGCTATTGGGATTATTCCCTGTAACCCCCTCTCCATGTGTGAGAATCGCTGCCCACGGTGTGCCTGTGTGTGTTGCACGCGTCCTCATGAACACACCTTAAAGTATGTCTTCATCACCCTGAACCCTTTTCTCCCAGCCCAGCCCTCTATCACAGCCCTCCCACATTTGGGGAGGGGAAGTGGAAGACGGAAAAAGAATCCTGTGGGTTTAAGGTTGAGCCGCCTTGCAATCTGGTTTCAGGCAGCTGGCTCCCCTGGGCTGCCGGCTGGGTGATTATGGAACCGCATCCCCTCCCATTGTATACACCCTGCAGCAGCGGCCAATGTCAAAACCGCCTTCCCCCTCAGGCCTCTGGGCCTGGCCTGGCTGTGGAGCTGGACTGAAGCAATACTTCCGTCCCCTTCAGTGGAGGGGGGCTCCTCCTAGGTTCCTCCCTGGTCCCCTGGCTTTCAGGGTTGAGTCATACCAGAAGGAAGGGGTTGGCCTGAGACTGTCTGAGCCATCTCAGAAGCCCCAGCTTGGGGCCTGGGTGTGATATCATGGGGGTGAGACTGGGAGTGTTGCTGGGTGGGGACCCCTGGAGGCTAGTCGAGGCCAGTGGGAGCTTGGGTATGAGGAAGCTCTGAACAGGGCACAGTTGGAGATGGGGGCTGTTTCCTGTGAGGGGGACCAGTCAGAATGAGTCACTGTTTAGCAATTAACAAACATACACATACAACTAACAAAAGGCAGGAGGGCTGCCACAGGCTGAGGGCAGGGATAACAAATAAAATTTGCTGTACAATTAGTTTCCAATTGGATGGGCTGGCTCTGGGGTTTTGTGCCAGGGCAGGGCCTCTCGATTCTTAAAGGAAGTGTGTGTGTGTGACGGGGGAGGATGGAGAGAAGAGCCACCCCCTCACATCAGGACTGGAAAAGGCAGAGGCCTAGGGGAGGATATGAGCCCCTAGTGTACTCCACCCGCGCCCCACCCCATCCCCCCCCCGCCCCAGGGCAGGCAGAGCCCAAACTGTCCCTGGTATTGAGAAGCTGTTAATAAAGATAGAAGGGCTGGGAAGGAGGCTGGGAAAAGTGCAGAGAAAGAAAAGCTGCCCAGTTCTCTGTCCTGGGTTTGACAGTGGAAAATGAAAGGAGGGGAAAGGTGGAGATGTGGCTGAAAGGCAGAGAAAGGGACAACAACCAGGGTGATGAGTGAGCGTGCAGAGTGTGCACCCACGGCTTATGCCCTTAGTTGTGTCAGAGTGCTCAGGTGTCTTTCATTTCAGTGAGGGAGAAAACACCGTCGTGCCTGATTTGGTAGTAGGAGGGTGTCTATAGATGTGGGTCCGTGTTCTCGAGTGTCTTTGAGACTGTCTGCTTTGCCCTCAAAGGTACCTGGCACACGTACACAGTGTACCCTGGAGTTCCCACCAGCAGATCCTTGAACGCATGGAAGGAGCTGAACTTTGTTAGCAGCTCCATGTGCGTGTGCGTCTGTGTGTGTGTGTTCGTTCCCCTTCCTGCTGTGGGCAGGCGCAGAAGGAGTGGGTTGCATCACAGCCAGATGTGCAGTTCTGTGTGCTCAGCATCTGTGCCCCGCAGCCCGAGTCTCATCCCTTCCCAGGCTCCCTTACCCCAGGTCCTCCAGATCCTCTCTGGTGTCGGGGCACTGGAGTTGGAAACCCTGCAGTGGTCTCAGCTCCATGCCACTGCCACTCGGTGGGAGTTGGACTTACTGAACAGGAGGGCCTCACCCTCATGGGAGGGGGTGAGCCGCAGAGAATCTGAATGGAAGGACCCATTGCGCTCCATCCTCACTAGGCCAGCCAGGGGGAGGGGCCTTTTCCTGGGCCTCTTTTCCCTTGTGGGAGGGAGGCTGTCTTAAAGGGCCCCTGCTGGTGCCATGGATGAAGGCAACAGAATTCTCCCAGATACAGGAGCAGACGCATGGAAACCTGGATCACACCTTAAGATACAAACAGCTCTGCTTCTTGTGCTTCCTCTTCCGTTGTCCCAGAGAAGGGGTAGGGGCTGCTGAAATGCCCTATTGGCTAGAAACAGGAAACCCTGATCAATCTTCCCCGGTGGTCCTCTGCCCCATAGTCAAAGCACCCACCTGTGCAGGGACCCAGAGCTGGGAGCCAAGCAGGGCTTCCACCTAGCAGGGGGTCTCAAAGGCAGGCCTTTGAAATCCTTGCCCCACTCTGCCCTTGTGAAGCCAGTGTGCAGACCATGTTGCCCTAAAACCTGGTTGCCCACTGGGTAGACCCTAGAGACCATGCTCCCGAGACACCCTTAGACCCCCATATGTTATTCTTTGGGGCTATGGAAGGCTGAGGACCCAAGATTGGGGCATCCAGGTGGTCAAACCCTCTTCAGACCCCAGGTTTAGGGATTCATGTGAGCAACTTGGGACTGGTTTGAGCTGAGAGCACCTTTATCTTAGAACCTTCCTCAACATAGAAAGAAGACCCAAGATAAGGCCTAGATGTGTCTGTAAATGGTTACGCAGGGTGTGTGTGTGTGTGTGTTCAGGTCATAGTTGTGCCTCTGTGTCATTCCTAGTACCCCAGACTGAGGTTGAAAATGTTCCCAGGACTCTGTACCCTGACTTCTCAAAGGTTTAGAGTTAAGAGGTTTTTCTCTGGGGACAGGGTCCCACTTCTTGGGCCAGTTTGGGGTTCGCAGCTGCTCCCATTGCTGCTGGCCAGAGGGGTTGCCCTGGGACCCTGGAGGGGACCCTGGGTCTCTGCCTCATGTGTCTGTCACCAGGCAGGCTCTGGGAGAGAGGGCTGCCCTGGCCCAGCTAGAGCCCGGCTGTGGCTGCAGCCTGCCTCAGGCAGTATCAACCCCACTGCTCCCTGCCCCCCTCGACCGACCGTAATCCTCAGGTCTTAGGTGGGATGGGAGCTAGGATGGGGAGGCTATGTGAGTGTGTGTGTGAGGTGTGAGGGTCAGGTACCTGCTCCTTTACCATCCTGAAGGATCAGGAAGAGGGGCAGGGCTTGGCCTTCCTCCCTGGGCCCCAGGCAGAGAGGAAGAAACCTGAGGCGGAGGCCCAGCACCCCCAGCTCCACCCCAGGATCCTGCTGATACAGCTGGGCACCTGTCATGCAGGCCCTGTTGATTTCTCTGCCTCCCCCAGCTCTGAGTGCCTGTGCATCCATCTCCACAGATATGCGTGTGTAACTGGTGTGTCTGGGTGTGCATCTCATGCGGAACTACTGTTTTGTATCACGTGTATATCTCCGAGAAGGTGCAGTGTGAATGACTGACTTAATTACAGAGTTGTCTTGTGTCTGACTGTGGGGCCGGGGAGATCCATGTGTGTGTTGTTGGCAGGGGCGGGGGGTGCCCTGCTTGCTGTGTACCTGTGAGTGGAAGTTGAGTGTGCACACATGTCTATCAGTGATGGCACTAGTGTGTGTGTGACTGCCTGCCTGATGGTGGTTGGTTGGTAGGTATGAGTCTTGTATAACTTTCTCACCTGGTGGGGATGTTGGAGTGGGGAGAGGAGGGGAGGGGACGCACCTTTGGGTGAGCTTGTTGCCCAAGGTGGGTGTTGGAGGTGGAAG
This sequence comes from Budorcas taxicolor, assembly GCF_023091745.1. Taxonomy (NCBI): domain Eukaryota; kingdom Metazoa; phylum Chordata; class Mammalia; order Artiodactyla; family Bovidae; genus Budorcas; species Budorcas taxicolor. Next base: position 22,861,542 of record NC_068932.1, read on the forward strand.
CCCAGATGGATCCTGCCATGCTGTGTTGGGGGTAGTCAGGGTGGTTGTAGGAAAAGGGGAGACTGGCTGGGGCCCCAGCCCTGGCCTGAGCAGGCAGGCCTGGCTGGCCGTATCCCTGGCTCTGGGAAAGCCTTCCTTCCCGGCTGGCCTGGCATTCAAACTCAGACAAAGGGGGGCTTTCTCTCTCGCCTCTTTGTTCTGCTGCCCCAGAGCGCTGCTCTCTGCATGGCAAAAGCTAATTCCACTTTGCAGCTGGGAAACCCTCTCTGGGTCTGCCGGGGCTTGCCTCCGAGGTGCCGCCTTTCTCCTTGCCCTGGCTCCTGCCCTGTAGCCACTTCACTCTGGGTCTGTGGTTGTCTGCAGCCTAGGGGTTCACACAGTAGCCCCAGGCAGGGACTGAGGCCCGGGAAGGGATGACCAGGGCAGGCGGAAGCTGCTCTGAGGCCAGGTGGGAGTGCTGTAGCCCAAGGAGAGGGGAGGCTAACTAATATACTCTTGGGACTAGGGCTGATGCGGGAGAGTAGGGGGCGGCTTTGGCAGCTGGGGAGGAGGTTAGGAAGGGGTCACTGCACAGGGGCTGCCTCCAGAGCGGGAGCTGGCATGGGGGTCATGTGAGCAGGAAAAGGTGCTCTGTCCGCCCAGCACCCTTTTCTCACCTCCAGCCCTGGCCCCCTCTAAAAAACCCGGGGCCTGCCCCTGGCCTGGCTCCTGGGGCCCTGTTCCCTCCTGACTGCTTTTCTTCAAGGTTGACTTGAGGACTTTATTATTATCATTTATTAACTTATATACAGCCTAGAGTCTCTATGGCCTTACCTGTCTGCCCAGTCCAGTCTGGCACCAGAAATGCCAGCTGGGCCTGGCCAGTCAGTCTCCATAAGGCTGGGAAGCTTTCCCAGGGCAGGAATGTGAGGGGCTCATGATGGATCCCTCTCCAAGCTGGGGTTGGGTATCAGAGAGAGCAGCTCAAGGCAGAGTCTAGAACATTAGGCGACAGGTATGAGGCTCTTGGAAGTGTGGGAATAGTGAGCCCCCAAGTCTTCCGGATGTTTTTGGCTTCACAGGCCCAGGAGCAGACTGTGGAAGGTCTTAAGTGCTCAGGGAAGGAACAGGGGTGGGAGTGGGGCTGGGCCTCACAGTGCCCCTTCCTCTGCAGGAGGTGTGGTCTCTTGAGTGCTGCTAGTCTAGACCATGGTTCTCTCCATTCTGCTTCTGCACCCTGAGGCGTGCCACGGTCCAGGTGACCCGCTTCGGGCTGGGAGCAGTTTATGGAGTGTGTGTCCCACTGCCTCCTGCACTAAGAGGCAGTCAAGCTGGGAAATCTCTCACCTGTGGGTTTTTCCCAAGTAGGTAACGGAGCCTCAACTCCCAGTAATTTCCGGGAGGTTGAGATGGAAAGGAGGCTGCTGGTAGAGGAAGGGGTCCTTACTTCCTCTGCTCCCCATCTTCTAGCTTCTTAGCAACCTGATTCAGTCACTTGGGGGGATCGAGGGGCAGCAAGCGGATCACTCCTAACCCCAATTTTCCATTGTCTGAGACAGCAGTATTCCCCCCAGCCTGCTGTTCCGCCAGGTGTTGACTGTGGCAGGAGTAAGATCACCTAGCCCCGAGGGAGAGTGATTCCTGCAAGGGGGAGCTGGACAAGGTAGGCCCCCTTCCCAGGCCAAGGGTGGCTCCTACCCCCTGACAGTTTGCTTCCTGTTCCTGGCCTCTCCCTGCCCCCTGTCGTGGAGACAGAAGGCTGATGGCCTCTGAGCTGGGCTTGGGCTGATGAAACCCAGCCACCTGCTAGGGAATGTGCCCACCTGCTAGGGAATGGGCTGGGCTCTGTCCCAGAGGGCTCGGGGCAGGCAGGAATTAGGACTTGGATCCGGAAGTCAAGGGAGGACAACCTCAGGGTCCTAGGGTGACAGTGCTGCCAGGAGTGGATGTGGGAAAAGCCCAGAAGAAGGAAGGGGCTGAGTTCCACCCCCTGGGACAAGACCTAAAGTGCCTCCCTGGGCTGTACCCTGAGGGGGTTTCAGAGGGGTGGGGTGGGGGCCTCCTGCTGGTCTGCAGGATGGGAGTGAACAGGCCCACTCCATGGCTCCGAGGGAAAGGGGGCTGGGATCCCATCTGGGGCTGCCTCTCTCCTGCCCCTCATCTGGGACTCAGCCCCAGGTACACCCCTACTCTGATACTGAGGGGTTTGGTGGTGCACAGATGTGTCGGGGTGGGTGAAGCCTGGGCTCTCAGATGTCCTGGACACTGGGAAGGCCTGGAGCCTCAGGTGCATCTGGATTGGGGGACTGTCCTCCCAAGTGTGGGGACAAGGCAGCCACCAGGCAGGATTTTGTTGCAGGGAGGTACAAAGGTCTAAAGTCCTTTGGTATTCTGGCCACCTCACCTTCATGCAGGCCTCCCTCTGTTGTCTGGGGCCTTCAGGAGGCCCTGCCTTCACCGTGCAGGGGTGTGTGTGTGAGACAGTGTGCCTGAGGCGGTCTCAGGGCCCAGGGAGCGGTGTGTGCTTGTGTGTGCCTGTGCAGTTGGATACACGTAGTTGGGCTGTACTCTGGGGGCTGCCCGCCCTCTTCACGTGACTGGGGGCAGTTTCACAGACAGGGAGGAAGGATGTGTGACTACCTCCATTCCTGCTCGCAGCCAGCTGTGTTTCTAGACAGGCTCTGACTCCCAGGCTGGCAGCAGATCCCTGTGCATGTGGGGCTGGGGTGAGGGGCCTGCTGGAAGGATGAGGTGCTGGAGTGGGGGCAGGGCTGTGTCCGTGGGTCGTGTCATGAGGTGCTGTCCTGGGTCACTGAAAGGTCAAGTTGTTGGGAAGCGGGGGTGCAGTGTGTCCCAGACTTTCCCAGCTCAGAATCTGAATGCCTCCTCCTGGCCCCGGAGATTTGGTTTTCTGTTTGCAGGGTCGCTACCAACACAAAACAGGGTCGCTGAACTCTCTTGCTGGCCTTGGTTTCCCCATATGTAAAAGGGGTTGGGGGTAAAAGGGAGGGATTGCTGCCAGCTTGTCTTGAGGAAGCCACCTGAAAGTAAATGGGAGTGAGGGTCACGGGGTCAAACTTGAGGGGCACTTTGAGGTGTACACAGAGGAAGAAAAAGAACCACTTCTTGTGGAGTGGACACTTACTGTGAGCTAGGGTCTGTTTCTGTTTTGCAAATCTTGTTTTGTGCGCGAAACTCATGGGTTTATTCAGCAAACAACATTATGCATCTGTAGGGTACTGGGGTCCTTGGGTCTCAACTGGGAAGGGAAGTAGAAAAATACAGCAGCAAAGCCCTGTTTTCAAGAAGCCTTGAGTTTTGTTTGGAGATCAGAGTGCAGTTTGTCAAACAGATTCTAGAATACCGTTGTCCTATAGCTCTTCCTGTGACATGGCCACGATTTGTGTCTGTAGTGTCCAGTATAGTAACCACTAGCTACATGGAGCTGTCGAGCACTTGAACTGAGGGTGGTACACATGAAAAACTGGTGCTTAGTGTATTTGACTTTTAATTAACTTAAAGTGAAAGAGCCACGATGTGACTAGTGGCTACCACATTGGACACCACAGCTATAGGAGGAGAGCAATGTGACAGCCCCACCACACAGCCAGGACAGGGAGGGACCTTCAGAGCCTCTGAGCAGGGCCCATGGAGAGGAGCGGAGCCTTAAGTTGGGCCTTGAAGGATAGACAGGGGATGGGAGAAGGCACCATGGGCTACAGAAAGGCATCAGCAGGCTGCTGCTGCTGCTGCTAAGTCGCCTCAGTCGTGTCCGACTCTGTGCAACCCCATAGACGGCAGCCTACCAGGCTCCCCCGTCCCTGGGATTCACCAGGCAAGAACACTGGAGTGGGTTGCCATTTCCTTCTCCAATGCATGAAACTGGAAAGTGAAAAGTGAAAGTGAAAGCGCTCAGTCGTGTCCGACTCTGTGCAACCCCATAGACGGCAGCCCACCAGGCTCCCCTGTCCAAGGGATTTTCCAGGCAAGAGTACTGGATTGGGGTGCCATTGCCTTCTCCAGAGCTCAAATGTGTAATGTCAGGGAAAAGATAGCAGCCCACCTGACCGGGAAAAGCAGGTCGTAAGAGCCTACAGTGTTTGGAAGGAGGGGTCATTGAGGGTTCTTGGGCAGGAAAGAGACCTTGTTTCAAGAGGTGTGTCTGGTAAGGGAGGAAAACAAGGTGGTTGGAACAGCCAGGATGAGCAGCACTAGGAGGAAAGGGGTTGTGGAGTCAGATTAAGGCCTGAGAAGAGCAGTATGGTCCAGAACCTTCCAGCAAACTGGCCTCAAGTCTTCGGAGAGCCAGAGTCTCCTCTCCCTCCAGGTCCAACTAGCAAGGACTTCAGAGGCCCAGCTCTCAGTGTCAGGAGCAAGCCAGGGGTCAGGTGGCTGGCTTGATGTCCCGCAAGTGTAAGGCAAGCATAAGATAAGATCTCTGGGTTGGGCCAGAGGACTTGTGAGACCCAGGAAGGCTCTGCCCCATTCCTAAGATGGTGCTCCCCAGAGAGAGGCCCCATGACTTGGATAAGAACAGACTCTACTGCCTGGTCATTTAGGTTTGTATTCCAGCTCTGACATTTACTAGCTGTGTGACTTTGGAAGAACTACTTAACCTTTCTGGTTTCCTCTTGTCTGAAATGTGGATAATAATAGTACTTATCTCATAGCATTACTGGAATGATTAGATAATTCTATACAGGAAGAGTGCTTAGAACCGAGGCTGGCCTGACCCTGCCCTCAGAAAGCTCGTGGTTTAGATATGTGTGGGAAGCTAGTCCCTGTTCTCTGTTCCTGGGGACAGGCTGGCCAGGCAGTTGTCTCCAGGGCCCTGGGATTTCATGGGGGCCAGAAGGGATTTTAGATCCCCAAAATTTAGATCATCTGGGTCAAAGGATCAATAGGATGAGTTTGTTCTGTACAGGGAAGGATGGTGTTCACCCATCTTAGCCCCTCTGATGCCCATCCCCCTCCTGTCTCTGCAGAAGATGCTGATGAAGCAGCAGGACCGACTGGAGGAGCGAGAGCAGGATATTGAGGACCAGCTGTACAAACTTGAGTCAGACAAACGCCTGGTGGAGGTAGCCAAGCCCACGCCCATGGTATAGGGCGGGGATGGCTTGGGTGCAAGGCCTGGGGCTAGTTCCTTGCTGTGGCTCGGACCTGTTGCATGGTCAGCTCTATATGCCAGAATCCCTTGCTCAGTCATTCAATGACCTGTTAGTGGATGAGCTCCCGACTGGTGCCAGGGTTGCTGTACTACCAGTTCAGGATTCCAAGTCCGACCTTGCCCGCGGGAAGCCCTAGGCAGCCTGGGGGTTCGGGGTCCCAGACTCCCCTATCCAGGATGGGAGTCGGGCGAGAGTGGCAGCCAGAGGCACCCCCATACTCACCGGTCCCCCCACCCTTGCAGGAGAAGGTGAGCCAGCTGAAGGAAGAGGTGCGACTGCAGTACGAGAAGCTGCACCAGCTGCTAGACGAGGACCTGCGGCAGACAGTGGAGGTCCTGGACAAGGCCCAGGCCAAATTCTGCAGCGAGAACGCAGCGCAGGCGCTGCATCTCGGGGAGCGCATGCAGGAGGCCAAGAAGCTCCTGGGCTCCCTACAGCTACTCTTCGACAAGACAGAGGATGTCAGCTTCATGAAGGTGGGCTGGGCCCAGGGTTGGCTGGCGGGACCCAGGGGGACATTTCTAAGTTGGAGTCCGTGTGCTGTGCTCCCCAGCTGGCTCCCCCACCACAGGGGTTTGCAGCCAGCCTGCATAGATTCAGAACCTCCCCACCACCCCCGTTCTTTCTAGCTTTACGACCTTGGCAAGTCATATACGTTCCCTAGGCCTCAGCTTTCTCACTTATAAAATAGGGTTGATAATGTTGTTTTTGTTCAGTCACTCAGTCCTATCTGACTCTTTGTGACCCCGTGGACTGCAGAGGCCAGGCTTCCCTGTCCTTCACCATCTCCCAGAGCTTGCTCAAACTCATGTCTGTTGAATCGGTGATGCCATCCAACCATCTCGTCCTCTGTCATCCCTGTCTCCTCCTGCCTCAGTCTTTCCCAGCATCAGGGTCTTTTCCATACAGATCTATTATCTGTTATCCCTAATTCCATTTTTAAAAATCTCTGAAAACCAAAAGAGAAAAGTTCAGGCAGCTCATTTAACAGCAAACATTTGACCTGAACTAATGTTGGCAATTTATGGTATTTATTGATCTTACTTGGTACAAATGTTGAAATGTTGCTGCAGAAACATCGATGTGTTAGATTATGGTGTCCTCCATAATCACATATTATGATACAGGCATCACATGTCCCTTCTAAAATCCAAAAAATTCCATAATCCGGAACACATCCTGCCTCAAAGATTCTGGATAAAATATTGAGTGCCTGCAGAACCTTGCTCTTGGTAGTTGTTTAGATAAGATGCTGGATGTCTGGAAAGTACTCATAGTGTTGTCTGTCACACAGCAAGAGCTCAGTTTTCTGAAAACAGAGGCACCTCACCCTCTGCCCCTGCAACACTCTGGCCAGCCTCAAAAGTGTCAGCCCTGCGTGGGGAGGGAGAGAATGGGGCAGCTTCCATCTTCCCCTCTCTCATGCTGCCTTTCCCACTGACACCCTTTTCTCTCCCCCAGAACACCAAGTCTGTGAAAATCCTAATGGACAGGTGAGCAGATGGCCACTGGCCCTCAGGGGAACACACGTGGGGGAGGGCAGGAAGGGGCAGGCCCACGGGGGGAGGTAGGGCAGGCTTATGCGTGATACCTCCTCACAGCAGACGCCCCGTCCACTGCCCCCAGGACCCAGACCTGCACAGGCAGCAGCCTCTCTCCCCCTAAGATTGGCCACCTGAACTCCAAGCTCTTCCTGAACGAGGTGGCCAAGAAGGAGAAACAGCTGCGGAAGATGCTAGAAGGTGAGAGTGAGATCCTCAATCACAGGAAGAGAAACCTTTGCATGTATGCTCACTTGCTTCAGTTGTGTCTGATACTTTGCAACCCCATGGACTGTAGCTGGCCAGGCTCCTCTGTCCATAAGATTCTCCAGGCAAGGCTACTGGAGTGGGTTGCCATGCCATCCTCCAGGGGATCTTCCCAACCTGGGGATCGAGCCTGTGTCTCCTGCATTGCAGGAGGATTCTTTACCCACTGAGCCACCTGGGAAGGCTGAGGGAACCATCTGCGCAAGGGTAAATGCCAGAGCCTTCCCTCTGAGCGGTAGCCTGGCCTGTCATAAGCCCTGCCTCATATCCTGGCTCTGCCACTTCTAGCTGTGGGACCTGGGGCAGGCCATAGTACTTTCCTGAGCCTTGGCTTCTTCAGCTGTAAAATGGGAATGGAGTAGCCAGCATCAAGACAATACTGTGCTTGGCCCCATAGAAAAGTTCCCCGGGGAGAGGAGGCTGGGGTGGCCTGGGATGGGGTTTTAGCGACTTTTGCCCAAACTTTCCACAGGCCCCTTCAGCACACCGGTGCCCTTCCTGCAGAGCGTCCCCCTGTACCCCTGTGGCGTGAGCAGCTCTGGGGCGGAAAAGCGCAAGCACTCGACGGCCTTCCCTGAGGCCAGTTTCCTAGAGACGTCGTCGGGCCCCGTGGGCGGCCAGTATGGGGCAGCGGGCACAGCCAGCGGCGAGGGCCAGTCAGGGCAGCCCCTGGGGCCCTGCAGCTCCACGCAGCACTTGGTGGCCCTGCCGGGCGGCGCCCAACCAGTGCACTCGAGTCCGGTGTTCCCCCCATCGCAGTATCCCAACGGCTCTGCCGCCCAGCAGCCCATGCTCCCCCAGTATGGCGGCCGCAAGATTCTCGTCTGTTCTGTGGACAACTGTTACTGTTCTTCCGTGGCCAACCACGGCGGCCACCAGCCCTACCCCCGCTCCGGCCACTTCCCCTGGACAGTGCCCTCGCAGGAGTACTCACACCCGCTCCCGCCCACCCCCTCCGTCCCCCAGTCCCTTCCCGGCCTGGCAGTCAGAGACTGGCTCGATGCCTCCCAGCAGCCTGGCCACCAAGATTTCTACAGGGTGTATGGGCAGCCGTCCACCAAACACTACGTGACGAGCTAACGCCGCGCGGGCAGTGAGCTGGGGAATCTGCCCCCCCAGCCCCCAGTGGCTCGGGGATGATGCATCCAGAGACCTGCCCTTCTACCTTCCTGTCCTCCCTCCCTCTCTCCTCCATTCCCCTAAGTCTTTTCCTTTTGGATTTTGTTTTGTTTAGGGCTTGTTTTGATTTTTTTTTTTTTTAAATGAATCTCCTGGACGCGGAGGTGACAGTGGGAGCTGGCCTGGGCCGGGGCCGCAGGTGGCCCCAGAGTTGGGAAAGCGTCTACCTCAAGGCGCTGAGCTCTCTCTCTCTCTCTGTCTCACCTTTTCCCCTTCCCTCCTTCCCCTTCCCACCCCATGGCTGGAAGGAGCCTCAGCTTCCTTTACAGCCTTGAGGGGAGGGGCAGTTTCCAACTCTCCTCACCCAGCCCTGGGAGGAGGGCCCAGGTGCCCACTGGCCTGCTTCTCCTGTTGGTTTTCTTTTGGGCAGTTTGATCACTGACTGAATAAGGAATGACCTGTAGATTGTGGGGCTTTTTTTTTTGTTTTTTAAACCAAGAATGATTTTTCCTGCTTCCTTCTCACCATCCTCCCAGACGGAGTTCAAAGGCCACTTCTCAAGCAGCTTTCGGCACCTTCAGCCTCAGAATGGAATCTTAAAGACAGGAACCCCATGTCCAGGAAAGGGGAAAAGGAACTTTGCCAATGATAGTGACCACAGCAAAAGCAAATAATAATAATATTAATAATAATAAAGAGAAATAAAAGAAATAATAAAATAAGAAACCATAGCACAGCCCTTGTCGAGGTCAGCGGGAGAGGAGGGGCTGCCCGGAATTGGGTCCTTGCCTGGGTTTTGACACAGCAACTTCCTGTAGCGAGCACTTTGTATGAATCGTGGACTTCCTGTTCTCAAGGCGCAGGTATTTATTCTGTAATCTGTCTAGAGCACACACCGAAATCCAACCGTCTAATAAACATAATGGCGCAGTCCCACTCCCTGCCTCGCCTCTTACCCCTAACTCCCCCAGGCCTGGGGTCTTCAGGCATTGGTGTGAGGAGGGGCCCCCTCTAGGGATGGAAGCCCTGGCCTTGATTCTCTTCTGGGTTTAGTCTGTTCCAGGCCTGTGGATGTCGGTTCATCAGCCACTAACTATATCTACTCTCGGCCTTGGGTTCATTTGACAAATATTTGCTGAGGGCCTCCTAGGCCCAGCCTCCCTGCTGCATGGGCCCCGGCATCTCTTTGAGTTTCTGCCAACATGCTCTTAGCAAGGACAGACAAAGGAAAAAATACCTTTCTATGAGTCTTGCAAAGTTTACCTCCTTCACTCCACAAATATTTATTAAGTACATGCTAAGCGCCAGGCACTGTGTAGGGCCAAGGGCACAGAGCTACAGCAGTCTCTATCTTGGAATTTAGTCTAATGGGGCCTCAGCCTCCACTGATGTGATCAGGGTGGGGGGCACTTGGCTCCATTCTTCCTTTGGTGGCTTAAGCTCTGGCCCCTGCCCCTTCCTCCAGTGAGCATGGAAGAAGAGAAGGCAGGAAAATCTTGAACGCTGGGAAGCATGGAGGTTGGGTGGCAAGGTGAAAAAGACATCCTACCCTCATCCCCTTTGGCAGAGCTTCTCAAAGTCCAGTGTGTCAGGAGCTTGTTAAAAGGAGCTGATTGCTGGCGCCCTACATGGACTTGGTGGGAATCACTGAGGGCAACCCGCTTTTGTGTGTTTTGGTTTTTTTTTTTTGCCAAGGCATGCTTGATCTTAGTTCCCTGACCAGGAATCAGACCAAGCAGGGATTGAACTCTGCCCTCGGCAGTGGAAGCGCAGAGTCCTAACCAGACCATCGGGATTCCCAAGAATCGAATTTTTAACTTCCTGGTAATTCTGCCACATCCTGGGGTTTGAGAAGTGCTGCCATGAGGGACTCGCCAGGGACCTGCTTGTCAGACCTGTGGGTAGGGTGGAAGGATGGGCAGGGCACACCAAACCCTCTTGGGGAAGGAGCCAGGTGAGGGTGGGTGGGGGCTAATTTTTTTTAATCTATTTTTAATTGAAGGATAATTGCTTTACAATATTGGGGGCTGATCTTTTAAAAGATCTCTGGTTTGTTGCCTGACACTTTTCATAGATCTGCTTATGTGTAAAGTAGAAGGGGCAACCTTTCCTGGGTGCCTAGTTCTCTTTCCTCTTGTCTGGGTGGAATCAGGGCCTGAATGCCTCCCACCCCAGAAAGGCTAGAGCAAGACAAGGAGCTATGGGTAAGTCCTTCACCAGGGGTCCAAACTTTACCAACAGCTAGTCGCCCTTCTCAGGAAAAGGATGCAAGTTGGAGGGCATCGTCAGTCCCTGTCCCCCGGCCAGTAGGGCTGGCCAGTCCAAGGTCTTGGTCTTGCTAAGTTCCTCCATCCTCCTATCCTATGGGGTAGAAAATGACTCAGTCTTGCAGTGAGTGGACCTTGATCACCGCTCCCCCTTTCCCACTTTGGCGAGGAGCCAGAGCCAGGAGTTCGGGATGACAACAGCTGGCCTGCCCCCTTCTCTTCTGCACCTGTTTGGGACTATTGAGAGGCAGATGGCTGGAGCACAGTACTCCTCCAACCCAGGGTGGAAGGATGCCTGGGGGCAGGTGCTGCTGGACAGATAGACATTTAACTCTACTCACATCTGCTCCCGTCTCACTGTCGCTTTCTGTCGCTTTCTCCGGTTGTCAGGAACCCTGGGACATTTTCTGTGCCAGGAGTTGGGAGCCAAGGCGGAAAGCTGCCCAATTTCTTTCCCACTTGGCCTAGTTTTGGTTTAGTGGATGGAAGAGGTTCTTTCTCCATGTACATCAATGAGAGTGGGATATGGAGGAGAGACTCTGGTGGGAGTGGGAGGGTCTTGAACCCCACCAGGCCCCACCTCTGAAAGCCCACCACAGCAAACAGACACCCAGGCACACAGGCTGTAGGCAGCCAAGCAGCTAACTGTGTGTAGTATGGCCAGGGGTGCCTGGGCAGCCAGGGAAGCCTGGAGAGGCTAACCCCATCCAGCTGTCCCCAGCTACCCAGCTGTCCCTGGCTTTGTTGGAGCAGCTGTCACCCACCTCCCAAAAGTGTTAGAGGAGGGGCAGAGGAGGCCTGGAGAGCTGGAGCTGCCCCAGGAACAGGGGCCGGCGGGAGGAGGTGTGGGAGGCCTTTCTCACCCTGCACACTCGAGACACCCCCACCCCCGCACCCACAGGCACGCCCTGTGCCTCCCTCCGCGAAGCGCTGTCTCAGAGATACCGGCTCTGCCCCCCAGGCAGTGTCTTCCCGCCCTCCCCAGGGAGGCCATCGCTCCGCCCCTTTCCGGGCAGCGCAGGGCAGGGCAGGGTGTCAGGAGCGGAACGCTTCTCCCCCACCCCACTGATGGCTCCTGTGGGCCAGATGTGCGGAGCCCGCAGGGAGGCGACCGCCGGGGGGTTTCCTCCGCCCGCCACCCCCGCGGGCCCGGGCCCTTTCATGTCGCTGCCCTCCCCGGTCCCAGCCCCGGAGCTGAGCAGCTGCGCCCCGCTCTCCGCCCCCAGCCTCTCTCCCAGCTGTCTCTGGGGTGGGGCCGGGCAGCTGGGGAACAGCTGCAAGGCGTGGGGTGGGGGTGGGTGGGGGGGGGGTCGAGTGCCCTCCCGCAACAGCCGGAAACAGTCTCCTTGCCCAGGCCGGGTGCAGGGGGAGGGTGAGGCTTGGGGGATTCTCGGCCCTTGCGCCTCAAACTACCCCCCCACCCCGCCCCCGCCCGTCCCCAAGCGCATCTGGCCCGGCCTGCTGAGAGCGGGGCAGACCCCAGATCAAAGCCCCCTCCGGGCTTCAAAGGGCACCCTGGGGGCGGGAGAGGCGGGTGGAGCATTGGGGGAACACCCTGAATGGGGAGGCCGAGGCTGCTGAGTCAGCGCACCAGGGCCCTCTCTGGAGGCTGAGACCCTGAGTTCTAACCTCCTTTCTGGGTTCTTCTAGGCCCTGTTCACATACACCCACTCCACCATGCCCTTTCCTCAGAGTCCTTCATCTGCTCCCATATGAGGGTGGGGGAGAACCGGAGAACACTTTCAGGATCAGACCTGGCCCCCTGGGGGATTTCCTACCCCATCCCATCTCTGCCTTCTGTAGACTGGGTGTGTGGTGCTGGGAGGTCTACGAGATGCCCTTTCCCAGCCTAGTGCTCTAGGCCTACAAGCAAAGGGTGCTGTGGGGTAAAGGGAGGAAGAAAAACAATTCCTGGATATCCCTGGACAGACCCACCACACTTTACCCCTCTTCTATAGCGAGATTCTCCCTGTAGGCTTTTGGAAAACTCTTCCTTGGAGGGGCTTTAGCAACAGTGGCCTCTAGAACCTAGGATCTTGGTACTGGTTCAAGAACTCTCTGAATCCAGTTTTTTTTTCAGTTAAAGAGGCAAGGAAGGAAATAGAGGACACTCTTCAGTTGCCCCCTCTCTTTACTCTGCCAAAGTGCTGAGGCAAGAACCTGGGATTTGGGGCTAAGATTCTAGAAACTTCGTTGGAGGCTGCAAGGAATGGGAAACGATTAGGAGGCAGAGGCAGCTGGGGCTGGGGACTTCTGGTGAGAGGTGAGAGGCCCCCATGAAGGGGCCCGGCCTTCAGGATACAAGATTCTTCCTCCAGCATCTGTCTTCCTCCCACACTCTGCCCCATCCAGCTGCACTCCAGAGTCTTTCTTCCCTTCCAGCACAGGATGTATTCACTCTCTGCTTGAATTCCTCCGGTGACAGAGAACTCACAATCTCGAGACACCCCTTGCATTATGAAAGCTCTTACAAAGAACAAACAAATCTGTGGGTAGAGCTTTGGCCCCTACCACATTCTCCAGTGTGTGAGAATCATATCCTCTGAGTGAGGGAGGCCTTTACAAGCCCAGGGCTTCTTCCCTAAAATTCCCTGTCCCTGGCATTTATGATGCCAGGACTTGCCAATGGACTTCTGCACTGGGAGGCTGGATGTTTCCTCCACAGGCGACCAGTTTTCCATAATTGCTATGTGGTTAATTCCTCTCAACTGCAGCAAACTGGGTTATTTATGACGTCTCCTTGCACTTAGATCTTCAATAATTGGGTCTTTTTTGAGAGAGAACCCATCTGCTCAATGCCATACGTTATTTCTCATGGTTTACATAGAGGCAAGAAGAGGGTGATGTGTGGGGTAGGGTGCAGCGTAGTTTGCAACAGCCTGTAGAATGTGGTCTAGAGGTGGTATAGGCAACATCTCAGAATTGCAGATAAGAAGTAAAATGAGGGAGCAGTTTTCCAAGAACCATGCCGTAAGGGCAGTGTAGACTTCTAGCCCACTTGAAAAAAAATGGCAGTGAGTCACTTGACATATGGGTGTCCTGGCTGCCTGGCTGTGAGTTGGATATTGTCCTCAGACACTCTCCATGTGTGTGCCTGCTGCAGGGCACTGAGCAAATGGGCAGCTCATGACCTAATGCATAGGGACTCTCCCTCCACACCAAATGCCATCCCTACCAGCTACAGCTCCCTGAGCTCCACCCATCAGGTCATAGGCTTAGAGTCAGTCCTCTAGCAGCCCATGTGGTTCTGTGCCCCAGTGCTGTTCTCTCTGCCTGGATTGCCTGTCCAGCCTCAGAGTCTCATCTTCTCTGTGCATTCCTCCCCCCCTCTCTAGAGGGGGTATGAAGAATAATGAAAGATGTGCGTGAGATGTCAAGATGGGGCTGGTGTAGGCTGCTTTCTAGCATTGATAGTTATCACGATGTTCAAGTTCCTTTGGGCCAACGACACTCCCATGTGCTTAGCACTCTCACTTGGTATTCTAACTCTTTGTGATTTATGTGTCAGGTTAGAGGCTGCATAGCTTATGTGTCCGAGTAGCCTGTGTGTCCCTGGAGGACGTGAAATATTAGTCATCTTTGACTTTTCAGAGCCCAAGAAACAGTGCCTGTTTCATTCATTCACTCACTCATTTATTCAACTAATAATTATTGCTGTCCTTCTAATATTGGCCTCTGTTCCAGTGCTGGGGATACACTGGTGAATGGAATACACAAACTCCACTCTCTTGAAGCTAATAACTTAGTGAGAAAGAGCTGACAATCAAGAAGTCAGTAAAGGGACTTCCCTGGTGGTCCAGTGGCTAAGACTCTATGCTCCCAGTGCAGGGGTCTGGCTTCAATCCCTGGTTGGGGAACTGGATCCTGCATGCTGCAACTAAGTGTTCACATGCCACAACTAAAGATCCAGTGTGCCTCAACTAAGACCCGGAGCAGCCAAATGAATACATAAATAAATATTTTTTAAAAAGAAATCAACAACTGTGAGTTGGTGATAAGTACCAAGAAGGGAAGAAAAGCAGGGACGGGGCTTGTCAGTAGGAGTAAGGAGGTATGGCAATTCTTATATATGTAGGTGACTGGGGAAGGCTTTGCTGAGAAGGTGACATTGAGTGGAGATCTTAAGAATGTGAGGAGGCCAGATCTGGGGATATCTGGAGCAAGAGAGTCCCAGGTGGAGGGAACAGCCACAAAGGCTAAAAGCAGAAGATGCTTGTTTCAGAAAGAGCAAGAAGTGGCTGGAAAGGTGGGTGAGAGGCAGAGCAGGGAGTGATGAGGTCAGAAAGGCATGAGTGAATGGGGGCGGTGGGGGGAGGGGAGGAGGGAGCCAGGACATGAAGCGCTGTAGGTGCTCTGCCTCCACTCAAAAGATATCTGCTGAATGAATGAATGATGGATGAATGAATGAACACAGAATGCCTAGGCTGTTGGGGCTCTGAATGTTTCCCAAGGGAGCCCTGTGCGCTAGAGGCTGTCAGGCCTTCGTCCTGGGGAGGTGGGACTTGAATCATGCCCTAAAGGAGGGGTGAGCAAAACACACAAGAGAGGACAGACATCCCCGAGAGGAGGTCTCTACGAACACAGGTGGGGAGATGAATCCCTGTCAGGGGGCAGCAAGGATTGCTCATCCAGAGCTCAGGGTGTGTGTGAGACCCCGTGATTGACAGGTCGATAAAAAAAGATTTGAGGTCAGACCAGAGGGGACTTGAGCGATAGGATAAAGCTTGACCTTGCAGGTCCCAGAGCAGCGGGGCCTCCACAGGCATCTGAACAGAGGAAGTGAATGTTAGAACAATGGCTCTTCTGAGCACTAGGGTGAGCGGCCAAGCAGTGGGGACAAAGGGACCAACTAGGAGGCAGTGGGAGGTCCAAAGGAGCAAGGAGGTTGGGGGGGGGGGGGGCGGTCAGGGTGCAGGTTGCCCCAGCCTGAGGAGCAGGAAGGACTGTGGCTGGACCTCTGGGTCCCGTTGCTCAGGCTGAGAGATCGAAGCCGGGGTCAGGCCCTGCTCCTTCCCTGCCAGCCAGTCACAGGCCCCAGAGTCAGCAGAAAACCCCGGCCCTGGGGAGGAGGCGGGGGCGCAGAGCCAGAAGCTGCTGAGGGAGCACTGGCAGCAAGATGCCATTGTACGTCCGCAATCAAGATGCTTCAGAGGAAATCAAAAGCACCAACTGGGGAAATGATGTGTGCATGCTCTCGCCTTCTTTCTCTCTCGAGCACACACACAAACTTCTGCCTCCAAAATGGGTCAAGTGAAGGCTGTGGGCGTGGGCTGGGGAGGGAGGGCTGGCAGGAGAGGAGGCCCAGGGCCCCGAGCAGCCTGGGCGCTCGTGCCCACTCACCCTCCTGGCATCGGGGTTGGCAGCAGCTGCGGGGTGGGGTGGGACGTGAGGATAAATATACACCTCCCCATGCATATGGATAATGCACACAGCTGCCCTGCGCTCATTAGGACCAACTGTTTCAGGAGCGGTGGCAGGCGGGCGGGAGGGGGTGATGCGCCCATTCACAGGCTGGGGGTAGGGGGGCTGCCTGCAGCTGTGCAGACACCTCCCCCCTGCCTGGATCAGCATCCCAGCCCCTGAATTGCCCCGTCCGCCCTCTTTTCCTTCCTCTCAACCTGCTGCTCTCCAGATCTGAGGGTCTCGGAGTGGGAAGGGGGCCTGGGGAGTAAGTCAGGAGGAAATCTAGGCTGCACCCCCACCAGAGCTGGGGGAGTTGAGGGGATGGTTGGATTGTATGGTATCCTCTGGCCACAGGATGGGCTGCTGCTTGCAAACCCAAACTCCTTATCTATTTCTCTCCCAATGCCATCTGTAGATTCCAGGCAGGAAAACTGCTTCGACCCTGTAATCCGGAGGCTCCGGGGAAGCCTCAGTCATATTCAAAAGCCCAGACCAGGCTTGCTCTGTGGCCCCAGACAGAATCAGAGGGGCTTGGAAGTGATGGTGCAATGGCACAGGCTTCTGCCTGCTCGGCAGCAAGGGAGGCTGGTGGGCTCCAGTTCACCAGAGCAGGTTGTCCAGGAGAGACTGGGGACTGGGTTGGCGATGTGAGTGTTGAGAGCCTGGTCCAGGGAGAGGTCTGGCTGATGTAATAAGTATGACTGGCCCCGGCTGAGGGGCCCTCAGCCAGTGCTAAGACTTGCACCCTGGTGGGGTCAGAGGGGGCATCCTTTCCCATATGGGTGTGCAGAGGCCGCGTGCCAGCCTTGTCCAGTCTTAGGAACTTGCATTCCCATTCTGTTAACAAGGGGCAGGCAGTGTCTGTGTGTGACTCTTCAGTCGGGCCTTTCTCTTGCCCTCCAGTGATCTAAGTGGGCTCCACTTTGCTGCAGCCCGTCTGTACCCCTTTGGGGCCAGGGCACTGGGTAGGGGCTGCAGAGCCCTGGGGGAGAATTGAGGCCCAAAGGGTCACAGCCTCCCCAGCCTTTCTCCTTTGTTGCCAGGGCGCGGCCTGGCCACCGCCTGCCCCCTCTGCTGGTGGCCTTCAGAGCAGCGGCTACCTCTGGGCTCTGTGAAGTTTCCTGTGGATCTTTAAGAGGTGGGTGGCAAAGTGAGAGAAAGAGAGGTAGGCCTCGGCCTGGTTTCCTGGAGCCCCGCTCCCCACTGTTCTCAGCTCTTGTGTTTAGTCAAGAAGGCGCCCTGGAGAAAAATGGTCTTTCTATTTAAAGGGAACCCCAGCTAAACCATTTCCTAGCTGTGTGATTCTAGGCCAGTGACTTAAGCTCCGAGAGCCTTGGTTTCCTCAACTGGAAGAGAAGGGTAGGAATGGTTACCCTGTGGGGCTACAGAAGGATCCAATCAGTGAATGACTAACAGGAGGAGTCGTTTGCTGATCTAAATGGTACTTCTGCCCTCAACCCTTGCAGCTCTCAGCTTCAGGTATCCACCTGAGTTCTCCTGCAAACCTTGCCCCTCCTTGACTCAGCTTGCTCTCTGCCTTTCTGTCATTAATATTTCATTTCTTTACTGAAGGCTTTTTGTCCCTGGGACACTGCTATTCATGCTGGGAAAAGAAACCTCTCCCTGCTCCTTCGTGCAGGAGTCCTCAGCTCCTTTTCTGAGTTCAGAAGCCAAAAGGGGAAAAGGTTTCATGAGACGGGCTTGGGCCCCAGCAGTCAAACAAGCCTAGGTGAAAATCATGACCCTGCCCCATTCTCCTGGTGTGATCTTGAGCAAGTGAATCCAATTCTGTGAGCCCTGTCCTCAAACTGAGTGATAACACCTACAGTTATTAACGTTGTTGCAAGGATTAAATGAATGATAATGGCCAGGTGCCTGGTACAAGTGGATGCCCTGGTCTGACCCTGCAGGGGCCTGTATCACCACATGCTCATGTCTGTCTGGTTCTGGATACACACGCACACACAGACACACACACACGCACACACGGACATGACACAGGACACAGCGCTGGACCAGCAGATTCACTGCAGGGAACAGGAGCTCTCTTCCCCTCCTCCCTGCCCGGCTCCCATGCTGCAGCTTCTCCGTGTTCTGCAGTGTTGGAAAAGGAAATTACTGAACAGATTGCAATTAAGGGGGAGGTGGGGGGAGAGAGAGACAGAGGCCCTGAAATGCAGCTTGACTGAGCGCTAAACTGTGTTTTTGCCCAGAGCCAATCAGGAGCCGCTGACAAGAGCCTGTTCCCACTTACAAATCTAATTGGCAGGAGGTGGGGCTGGGGTGGCCCAGGGAGCCCCCTGGAGAGAGGAGGGGGCTGCCAGCACCTCTGGGAAGGCTTCTGGCCCTAGCAACACGTGGGGGGCCGTGTGGGAGGGCAGAGGTTCTTGGAGGCCTGGGAAAGCCTAGACTCCAGAATTTTTGCCTGTTATTATAATAGCTACCAATGATTTAGTACCTACTCTGCACCAGACATTCATAACTTCATTTAGTTTCTTGGAGACTCAACAAGGTAGGTGATTACCTCATTTTACAGGAAGAAACTGAGGTGCCGTGTTCCTACTATGTGTTAGCTATTGCCTTCTATCTACATCTATTGCCATTATATCTCTTTTCAATCTCCCTACCACTTTTGTCCCGTTTCACAGATGAAGAGGCAGGACTCCAGGAAAGGAAGCAACTTGCCTAAGATCACAGAGCTGATTTATGGATGGGTAAGGATAGATTTTTGGGTCTGAGTCCAGGGAACACAGTTTAATTGTATCTCGTCGCTGTACTGGGCAGGGCATTCTGGGTAGAATTGTCAGATTTAGCAAAACAACAAACAAAACTGGGATGGCCAGTTAAACGTGAATTTCAGGTAAACAATGACTTTTTTTTTATGAGTATTATGTCTCAAATCGTGCATGGGATGTACTTATATTCAAAATGATTCTTTATTTGCAATTCAAGTGTAACTGAATGTCCTGCCATTTATCTGGCAACACTAGACTCTCTCTCTCTTCCTGCCTCCAGCTCCCCTCTATTCTGCCAACAGCTTGCCTTTAAAGGCCAGCCCCTGGGACCAGCCAGGCTGGTATGTCTCTAGGCTGCTGAAGTGAGGCTGCTGGAGGGGAAGACAAGCTCTTCTCCAGAGGGCAGAGCTCCGGACCGGAGCCTACTCTGCCTCCTACTGTGTGGCTTTGGGCAAGTCTACTCCCCTCTCTGAACCCCGTCTAAAAGGAAATAGTATTAGGTAATTGCCAGTATCCTTGCAGCCCCAATTTTCCTGATTTCTCCCTTTTCTCTGTCTGTGCAAAGGACGGTACAAAAACAAAAAAAACTGCTGCCGTGGGGACAGAGGACAACAACAGTTGGGACAGGGGACTGCCCCCCTTCCCTACCCACCCCAGGCCACCCTCCTGCCAGCAGCACTGATCAGAGAAGACCCCTGGTGCGGACTTGGAAGGCTGGGGGCTGAGACAATGAGCCCTTATTGTGTTATTGTCTTTGTCCTGGGGGGGCGGTGGCAGCTTACCGCTGCCTTCAGACCTGGCTTCCCGGCCCACTGGCACTGATGACTCTGTGATCTTGGGCAAATGCCTTAACCCAGGCCAGTGCCTCATTTTCCTTAGCTGTAAAGTGGGATTAACACTACTGCCCCATGACATCGATGAAGGGTCTGCTTTGTGAGAAGGGCTTAATAAAGGGTTATGTTTATTGGTGGTGGTGGCGTTCATGTCACACCCTCCTGCAGAAAGCATCTTGAGAGATGCTGACCTCTGAAAGGACGAGCTCACTGCAGCCCTCTCCCCTCTCTAGCAAAGGACAGGATGCTTTCCAGGCTGCCTTCATTTCAGCTAAATTTTATTTGTCGGATTTTTGACAGACGTCTAAATTATACATTGAATTTTCCACATGACCAAATACCACGTCCCTTCCTTTGATTATCATTTTCAAAAGATACTAAAAAAAAAAAAACAACTTTTCGATGGAGCAGACTGAACCCTGAAACCACATGGAGTGCAGAGCTAAAAATAAAAGGAAGTAAGAACTAGCCCCTGAGAAGGAAAGAGAAATCAAAGCAAACTGACGGGAATCAAGGGACGAGTCCTGGCGAGGGTGACATGGTGTCACCCTCTGGGCCAGGCCGGATAAGGAGCGGCCGACAGCGAGGGTGGGGCCCAGAGTGGCGCAAAAATAGCCACGGCTTTAGCCCAGAGGGGAATAAAAGAAATTTGTTAAAAGCCAGGAGAGAGAGAAGTGAGTGGGAGGGAGGGAGGGAGGAGGCAGGACCACGTCCTTCCTGCAGTTTGGGAGCTGCGGACCTTAACCCTGGCACATCTCTACCCGCCAGCATAATCGCTGACTCTCAGCTGTGCGCCGACATGTTCCCCAGCTCAGCCCACATCAACGACACCCTTGTTTCCATAGTAACCAAGGGAGAGTGAAGGGGAAAGGGTGTGCTGCCCTGGGCTCGGGGAAGCCAGCCAGAAGGAGCCGCACGGGGGAGGTTGGGAGGAGGGGAGGGGAAGGAGTTTTTCCCACAGCTGGTCTGAGCACACATCCTGGGGCCCCTGTCCCAGGCCTGGCCTGCCCTCTGGCCTCCACCCCTCTCCCCTCCCTCTGCACATTCAGATGCAGTCGTGCCCAGAGCCAGTCTCACCACTGAGACTCCCTGGGAGTGGAAACACCCAGCATCCCCCTTTAGCTTCCAATTTTGTCCTCCACAGCGAGGGGCGGGCGGGTGGGTACTAGGAGAGAGGAAAGGGGACTTTAGAAGCATTTTGTTTTTACAAATGTGAGCTTTCAAACTCTGCGATTTTTAGGCTCCTCTCATCTACCCTGTGAGCCCCGGGAGGGTTTGGTAGGGCTCAGAGGGAAGATGAAAGCCTGTGACATCCACAATATCTCTGTATCTTTAGCTGAAAAGCAAAGCTGAACATTCACAGAGGCTGTTATCAGACGAAGGCAAGTGGCTTCTGCCTGCTGGCCGAGGCCCTGGGCGGGGTGGTGCCCTTTCAAACAGTTCCCTAAGTTGGTGGTAAAAGGACAAAAATATTTCACAGATTATCCACTGCTAGAGTCCAAGTTCCACATAGCTGTGTTCGCAAATCGCAGACCTCAAAGCAGGCATTTTGCCCCTCAGATAACATCCGTGCTGCACTATTCGGAGGGAAAAAACATTTTCACGTGTTACAGCCATATTTGCAGCCGGATAGAAGGGATTTCTGGTCCCTTGTAATTCTGTTTTGCCTCCTTTTAAAGGCATTTGGGTAAGACAGACAACCCTATGGAGGCTGCAGGGAGCAGCAAGCTCACAGTGGTTTAAAAACCCTCACCTTTTGTTTTGCAAGTCCTCACAGGTCTGTCCATAGCCACCCCAGGGCACCTTTTCATGTCTGGCCTTGTTAATGACTTTCACCCCAGACCGCCTTTGAAGCGGGCCATGCCTCAGCCTCATGGGCACAACTTGGTCCAGAAAGGCTGAGAACTGAGGGCCAGGGGCTGGAGCAGCCCCTTCAGTCTGCTCACATGCCTTGGTGGGTTTGGAAAGGGCTGCCTCCTGTGATGTCAAAAGCAGCTGGCCGGGGACCTATCAGCTACTGGACAGTCTCCTCTTCATTCTCTGAAAACCCTGGAGGCCAGGCACCAGAACAGAGCTCGGCTGGGAAGCCAAGGGATGCTCTGGCCCACCTTCCCTTGTCTGAAGCTGGGGATTTCTTAAGGCTCAAGGAAACAAGCTCTTTTTGCAACACAGGGCAGGAGAAATCTCCTGCCATTCCTCTCTGATCAGTCAACAGAGGACACATTTTGCTAGAGAGAGGCTGAGGGGACCAGGAGCTGGGGTGACTCTGGCTTCTCTGGCCAAGGCCCCCACAACCCTACCCACCCAAGCGCCTCCCGGCAGCAAGCCCTCTTCACCCTTGAGCAGCCCACACCACCAAGTTGCCAGCACTGTAAAAATTGATCTCTTCTGAAGATCGATCTGCCTGGCTTTTCTCAGTGGAGCAGGTTCGTGGTGAAGCTGCATTTATTTTTAAAATCTGATAGCAGCGGCCTATTGTGATCATTTAAACATAGAATTCTTTGAGCTTTAGAAATCCCTTCTATGGGACGGCCGTGGAGAAGGCAGCTAATCTCGGAGTCAGCTGCTCACTGCTCCATTGAACTGGAGAAAGCCTGTTTACGCTAGCCGGAGCCCTCCGTGTGAGGGCTTTTTAAGGACCTTGTAATTTTTCTGGAATTAAACCTCCCACCTCTCCTTACATTCCAGATGTCATTACAGTCAAAAGTGGTAAGAATTTGCTTCCCTGTGTGGCTGGCTGGGGGGTTGGGGACGGGCTATGTTTCTGTGGTGACTTGTCTGCAAGAAAGGCTTTTTTTCCCCCTTTCCAAAGGGTGAGGATTACATAGTCTCTTACCTGCATGACAAGGTGGTTTAATCATCTGCTGTTTCTCACCTCCCCCTCCTCTCCCTGGCCCCTGCAGCTTCCCACCCAGACAGGCTGCAGCCCTGGTAATGGGTGATGGTAGAAATCACTGACCAGTGCGAGCAAACACTATCTTGGCTTCAAAACCACGGGGGAAAGTAAGGACAGGTCAGGAAATAAATGACCACAGCCTAAGCTGTGGTCCTCTTCCTCTCTCCCCCACCGTTTTTTTTTTTTTTTGAAAGAAAAAAGCCCACTGGAATTGTGTAAACTGCAATGCAATCTCTTGCTCATTTAAAAGATCTCATTTTCTAATCATGTGCATTGAGACATTTAATACTATTTCAATGATGCAGAAGAAATAATATTCCTTTATTTGAAAAATGATACTGAACCTCAGAGATCAGTTAAATCTACGGCTGGAATGGGGATTCTTTTTAAATGATGTTGCTCCTTCTCTTCATACAGCTGTAGCTGTACACAGATGGAAAAACATTTGGTCAGAAAGCAGCAAATTAGTGTTTTTCAGGACAGAATTCAGCTCCCGCAGCTCCCGCATCTCCATTTGTTGAGATTTTATTTCTTCTTTGCGCTGACATTTTTGCAGACCCAGTTCATGCCGTCCTTTGAGGGAAATGGGTAGAGAGGCAGTGTTAGTTGTAAGTAAGGCACCACACACTCCAGCCTTTGGGGGGAAAGAGAGAGGGTCCTGGGGCCTCCCTCCCCAACCACGGGCTCAATGGTGCTTGCCTGCCCAGGGGCCCACCTGGGTGACCAGGGACAGTGACCTCCTAGGGAGGAGTGGGGAGGCCTCTGAGAGCTTGAAGGGAGATGGGAGGGGGAGTGTCAAGAGCCTGAACTTGAGATGGGTCCTCAGGAACTCCCTCTGAAAAAATAAACACATCTGCCTGGATCCCAGGCCTGATTGAGGAGCTATCAGGACAGATTCCAGCCATTTTTGGCTTTTTCTAAAAGCTGACCTTTGCTAGGGCATTAAATTCAATAATAAGCCACCCTTCTGGTGCCCCGGTGTGTTTACAGTGTGACAGTGTACACTTGGGCTAAATTAAATTTCTTTTTGGAAAAACAAACTGACTGCAGTGTGCGTTACTAGACACACACTGGGGCAATGTGTATTCATTTCTCTCTGTGCAGCACCAGGGAAGGTTTAAAGAGGCCTGGCCTAGTTCTTGCAGCTTTAAGCAGTACCAAGCAGAGGGACTGGGGAGAAGGTTCCCTTAAAGGCACAGTAACCTTGAACGTGTCCTCTCTTAGAAGGCTGGAGGAGGACAGAGGTAAAATCCACACATATGTCTACGTACAGCCACCTGGCGGGTGGCGTATCTTGTGGATGCCAGGCCCACCCATCCCTGAACGGTCACTCTTTCCCCAGAATCTCTGTGACCCCAAGAGTTGCGCGGAATTCTCAGAAGCCCAGAATAAAATCGAAGGAGGCTCCTGCAAGGCACCCCCCTCTTTTTCCCCTGCTTCTGTCACACATGGACATCTCAGGGCATACATGACATTCAGAGCCCTGCATTTCCTGTGACCAGGGAGCTAGCCGTTGAACCTGAACAGCTGAGACAGCTTAAAGCAATAAATATCAGCTGACACCCTTGGCCATTCGGAGCATTAATCCCATAAACAATACATCACGGCAACACAACCAGCCGGCATCCTATCTCCTGGCTAATCTCACCATAACCTGAATTTACAGTGATTAAAACTCCGTCAGTTGCCATCAGAGCACTTGGTTGGGAGAAGCAGAATATCTGATGGCTGTCCCAGAGCAGACCTTCGGGGAGGCTGGCCATGGCCCTCTGCACAAAACCACACAAAGGTGGACAGCACCTGGCAGCAGCAGGGACCGGGGTGGGGGGGAGGCGAGGTGAGAGAAGGTGGACTCCAATTACAAGTGGGTCAGCTGCTTACTCTGAAAAGCTGAGGCCAATTTTAAGACCATTTTTATGAAATGGACTAATTTAAAGAGAAGGATGTTTAATTTTAGGAGCTAATTGGTTTCCAGGAAAAAAAAAGATCACCTGCCAGGAGACAAAAAAGATTTTACAAATAAAAGAGGGATGAATAAGATAACCATCTTCTCTTTGCCTTCAAAGGTGAATAGCTCAGCACTTACGTGGCACTTTCCATCTGTAGGAACCCGCACAAACACCATCAAAGGTGCGTACCTCAATATTTCCTGCTCTATAGAGACTTGCACTATTTTATCAAATCATCTTAGAGAAATCAAGAGCAGTGTTCCCACTGAATACTGTCTTCCCTCTTGTTTTATGGCTGATTACAGAGGGGGCTGGGCGTCTTTTATTGTATGTAACTCAACATGAATGCACTCAAAGAGATAGGAAAAATATTTACTCAGCTGCAGGAACCCAAGGCAGAATGTGGAGGGTGAGGGGCAGCTTTCTATTGGGTATCTGTTATGGAGGCAGAGGGGATTTAAATGGGGAGCCCTGCTGAGGGGCAGTGTCCTCCAGATGTGTGTGAGAGCTCCAGTCCTGCCAGCAGAGGGCGCTCAGAGGTCGGGCCCCACCAGCTGACCTGCTGGCAGGGGGCCAGCGGGCGGGGCACGTTCCATAGCTGCTGCCTGCAACTTGGTGTGGGAAGCTGGAAGACTTAACTCTGCTCTGGTTTGGAAAGGCTGTCCCATCTAAAGTGTTTGGAGGCTGGGTGTTTGTGCCTTTCCTGTTACTGCCCAGAGGAGAACCTGAACTGGAGCTGGGAGGTGTCAGGGAGGCAACAGTCAACAAGGATATTACCTCTAAGGTGCCCACTGGCAAGGAAAGATTCTTGAGGGGAGGGTCCATGCCAGACTGGCTTGGGGTGGTGTTTACAGAACTTCGCATGATGGCTGGCCTGCCTGCCTTCTAAGTCACTTCAGTCCTGTCCGACTCTTTGCGACCCTATGGACCATAGCCTGCCAGGCTCCTCTGTCCATGGGATTCTCCAGGCAAGAATACTGGAATGGGTTGCCATGGTCCTCCTCCAGGGGATCTTCCCAACCCAGCAGCAGACACTTAATTGATCTCTTTTAATCCCTGTAACAACCCTGTGAAGTAGGTACTTAGAGATGAGGAAATGGTGGCACAGAAGAATGCGTGGCAGAGGCGGGCTGTGAACCCAGGCAATCCAGCCCCAGCGCCCACACTAGTGCACTGCTGACGGTTTCTCAATGACTGTGGGCAAGTGCCGGGGGAGGGGCTCTGCCTCAGGCTCAGGGAGAAGCTGAGCTTACCCTCAAGCTGGCAGAAGGAGCAACTGCAGGTTTTTTTCTTATGACTTTCAGCTGAACACAGGGGCATGAGATGGAACAGCCCCAGACAAGCACCCGGCATGGCTCTGCTGCAGCTCTGAAGGTGCCAGGAGCTGTTTCTGGCCACTCACCTCTCAAGATTCCTAGGTTGCCACGTACTGATACTTGTGGAATCCTACATTTTTATCTCGCAGCATGATCCCAGCATATTAACTCTCTGCAAGCCTGCCATCTCCAGCAGAATCTCTCTCTTTAGAGACAACATCATTGCAAGAGGAGGAACCTTAAATCAGCAGCCACATCACTCTGGCCTTAATTAGCAAGGCTTTGATTTTCTTTTAAACAGATGACTGAGAAAAAGGTGATAGTTTACCTGAAGCAGGTTACTGCTCTGCTTCCAAAGAAGGACATGAACTCATAGGTTTAAGGGCTGAACCTTTACTGTCAACTGGTTTGGCCAAATTTCTGCAAACTGGATCTTCCTCACAGGGCTGACAATCTCATGGTATAGTCCTCCCTTTCTTGCTCCACTGCACCTCCCCCCGACCAACCTTGCTGAAACTGAATTTGAATTGATTGGCTTCAATTCAATACTAGAGACTAAGGAGAGACACTGAACCTCAAATACTGAGCTTTCTCTGGCCTCTTGCAGAGGAAATAACTTCTACCATGTCATGGGATTATTTCCTACTAACCACTGGGAAAAATGGAAGGTGGCCCCTAACCACATGGGTGGAAACCTACTTGATCACAGATCTCTCCATTTTGGGATTAAAGGCGTGATGCCCTTTCTATGGGAAGAGTGCACCCCTCATACTCTGATCTCTCTGCAATGCATCCGTCACTGCTCAGTGGTAGGAAGGGAGCAGTGGCAGCCATGGTTGGGTGGGTCTGGTTGTTTAATGCCACGAGGACTACACCGTCACATCAGTAATTGCTCAGGCCCACGCTGAGCAATGCAGCCTATTCCTTTGTGCCACTGGGCCCCCAGGGTCAAGGAGCAGCTGGAGGCAGCATACATAAAATATTGCTTGCTATTAATACTTTTTCTGGTGACAAAAGGCACTGCCCCAGAGAGGTAGCAAAATTGCATGGCCCAAGTTTGCTTTCTTAGTCTACAGAGAGGGTTGAAAATTTAAAAATAAACCTGAGGTCTGACTTGCAGATAAGGAGTTCCATACACCCTGGGAGTCAAAAAATAACTGAACCAGGCCTAGAAAGAAGTTGTAAATGTTATTTTTAAAAAAATATTGAAATTCTGTTGGCATATTAAAAAAAAAGGTTCCCTCAGATCAAGGAAAAAGAAACAAAAACAAGAACCTGGGCTAGTGAATATTTAGAGTTCATCTGTGAGGCACTCTGAAGGCCAGCTCACACGTCAGGACTCAGATGGCTAGAGGCCCTTTCTGTGAAGGTGAGAGCTCTGTGAGCCGGATTACGGCTCTGCTCAGAGAAGGAAGACAGGGCATGTGGGAGTGATGTGAAAAGAAGGTATGGACGTGAGGTGGGGGCATGCAGAGCGATACCCAGGAGAACCTTCTGCTAGCTTGAAGCTATTGGTGTAGGCAGATCTCTGTTATGACTAAGGTTAGAGCCCAGGTTGAAACTGCTGATCTCTGCTTTGAAAGGAAATTCTAAAGCAGTATAATTTTAATTAAACACACACACAATGTTCTGTGGAGGCAATGTCTCCAAACACCTGAAACTACCACTGCCAGGGAGAGCTGTGGTTTGGGATTCACATTCAGGTCTGCAGGTGGAAGAGGGACTGATTTCTCTACACCTTTCTCTGACTCTCAGCCAGATCCTTTGTTCACTATTTTCCAGACACCCAGGGAAAAGCAGAGAAGAGTCCCAGGGTTAGGTGTTGTTTACGAGAAGCCCTGGCAACCCTGGATGCAGATGGAGGCTGCCCCGTGTTTGCAAGGGGGTCTGCCGGAGGGGGCCGTGGCTTTTCCCTCCCGGACACAGTTCAGTTTCTCTTTGCCCTGCCTTCATCTGCTTGACATAACTAGGTCTCTCTGACCACTCCTCTGGATTACGGGGCTCTCCCTGACAGCGTTTCCAAGACTGATGCTCTCCTTCAGCTTTTAGTGCCCCTCACCTGCCTCTGCTCTCGACAGCTTCCCCTGAAAACCTGCTTTAATTAAGTGATGGGCTGCCTCCTCATCACCATCAGTCAGGCAAACAAAGACCGTTTCCTAACTCTCTGTTGCTGCTGCTGCTGCTAAGTCGCTTCAGTCGTGTCCGACTCTGTGCGACCCCAGAGACAGCAGCCCACCAGGCTCCCCTGTCCCTGGGATTCTTCAGGCAAGAACACTGGAGTGGGTTGCCATTTCCTTCTCCAATGCATGAAAGTGGAAAGTGAAAGTGAAGTCTCTCAGTCGTGTCCGACTCTTCGTGACCCCATGGACTGCAGCCTACCAGGCTCCTCCATCCATAGAATTTTCCAGGCAAGAGTACTGGAGTGGGGTGCCACTGCCTTCTCCGTACAACTCTCTAGAACCCCGCAAAAGCCAATTTCCACATCTAGAGCCAGGGACTGCCTGTCCTCCTTGTAACGACTGCATGTATTTGCCATCAGAATATCAGGTAGAACAAGAACCCAAAATCCATCTCAGGAATCACTAACTTCCACAATCTCGAATCATGTATTTAAGCTGCGTGGCTAAGGAGAAATGAGGTCCCCGCCCAAGCAGTCTCCTCACCTAGCAGATCTGTTCCCCCGACTCACCCACTCGAGGGTTATTTATCAGCACAGGACAGGTTTCGCAAATGCATTTGATCAGGCATACACATAAACACAATGTAAAAAGATACTTGTTTTTAAATATCTGGGACAGTAACAGAAATTCCAGGTGGTTTTTTCTTTCTTTGACTTCTGTATGTTTTCTTTCAGGGTCATTAGGGCTGTGGTCCCAGTTGCTTGACCCCCATTACGAAGAGCATTTTAGTAGCTCTCCCCATTGCAGACGAGCTTTCAGGGGGGCCATGGGTGGGGAGGGTAGAATGGGAAGATGAGATAGGAAGTTAAGGAATTTTAAGTAACTTTTTCACAGAAGCTCTGTCTGAAAGTAAAGTCTTTCATTTTCAGGAATACCTAAAGCCTTAATTAGTACGAGTCATTAAAAGGCCTGCTCTTGAACTAAGCAATACAGGGGAAAGAATTCTAGGTAACTCTTTTTCAAATGAAAAACAAGAAATTGGCTGAGTGGGCAAGAGCTTAGGTCAAAGGTATTACCTAAGAGGGATGTGGTCATCAGTGCCTCACAATGAATGTTGTTTCCACAGAAAATTCCACGACCTTTCTCCAGTCCCCAAAGGTTGCCATTAGAGGAAAATAGACAGCAGATTCCCTTCTTAATTAACATTTTTATTAAATAACCCATTTCAAATAATGGTTAAATTCTCTAAATTTATATCATTCTATTAACCATAATCTAATCTCATTAACCTTGAAATCCCAGTCTTAACTACCCAATTCTATACACCATGGTACTATCTACTAAACTAATTAAGTGACCTTCAAACTATTTCTCCTCCATATCAGATCATTATTTTTCTTGCTCATGGTTCTTTGCTGGATCTCTCGTGATCTCTCACTTCCTGTGAACACAGTTGCTGAAGGTCCCTGATCTGGGCAGAACTTTCTAACAAAATCAAACCATACAGGACTGTCTGACTTGATTCCTGCCTGCCCCCACTCTCTGTCTGGTAGCTCAGGCCTCTTTCCCAGCCTGAAGATCCTGTGGCTTAAAGGGAACTCCCTTTCTATGGCAGTTGACAGCTGGGAGCAGGGAGTCCATTCTCAACTCTGCCTAGCCTGGGCGGGAGGGGTGTAGGGTGGGAAGATAATGACCACCGCGTCTTCCCACCTCCTCCGAGGAAGCCCTTGACCTGAATGCCGCTCCTCTAAAGACTAATTTGAGGGGACCCTAGTTCCTCCTTTTCATATCCCTAAGGCTGGCTGAAGAAACAAGAGCCTCACTGCTAATTCCAGCTTTGGTTTTTCTTCCTTTTGACACTCTGGACAAGTGAAAAAAGATCACACAGCTGTCAATTCCCACTTTCTTAGGAGTATGCATACAAAATGTATTTCTTTTCTTAACCTCCACCTTTAGAATCCCCAAACTCAAGATCCTCTACTTTCTATATTTGGGCTCTAAACAATTTTAGAGAGGCATAGTCCTCTTGCTGAAGTGGTCTGTACAAACACAAGAAAGCTGTTTCTTTTCCTGGGCCTTACCCTCACCAAAATAACCCTAGGCCCCATGAGCACCATCTTATGCACAACTGAGAGAAATACTTTAGGTAAAACTTGATTTTTGTTTAAAAGTGAAAAGCTAAATAAAATGATCAGAATTTATCTATTCAAAAACATCCTGGGTTGTAACAGACTTGTTGGACCAACTTGTAAATTAAGCTGAAAAATGACCAGTTAATTCAAAACCCGATAGATACATACAACCATATATGTGACTGTAATTTTATAGAGGAGACCTGAGAAGAATAAAACTATCAATGATCATTTCATTGCTGAGTGGGATTAGAGGAAATTAAAGAACTTTTTAGTTTTTAATTTTATGTAGTACTTTGATATGATTAACAATGAGAATATATTGCTTTCCATATTTTTGAACACACTATGGGGCTTGTGGGATCTTAGTTCCCTGATCAGGGATCAAACCTGGGCCCCCTATACGGAGTCCTAACCACTGGACCACCAGGGAATTCCCAAGAATATATTGCTTTATAACCACAATCTAGAAAGCAGAAAGGAAATAGATGAGACTTAACACTTGCTCCCTCCCCAAACCTAAAATCTCACAGAGACTCACAGAGCTCCAGCTTCCCTTTTGGGGACATAGCTGAAACAACCTCTGGCTACATCACACACACCTACACACAACACACACACACACCATGAGCTTCTGACACACACACCCCCCCACACACACCCACCAAGAGCTTCTGACACACACACACACCAAGAGCTTCTGACACACACACACACACACACACACCAAGAGCTTCTGACACACACACACACACACACACACCAAGAGCTTCTGACACACACACACACACACCAAGAGCTTCTGACACACACACACACCCCCACACCCACACCCACACCCACACCAAGAGCTTCTGAGAGCAGGTATGGAAGGGTTTGGAGCAGGGGCGCTTGCCTTGAGCTAACTGATCTGCCCTCAGACCCAGCAGCAAAACACAGAAGGGGCCCTGGCAGTCTATGTAACACAAAGGGGAAAAACAGGCAGCGCACAGATGGAACAAGTGAGATAACTCGAAGTGAAGTGAAGTGAAGTCGCTCAGTCGTGTCTGACTCTTTGCGACCCCGTGGACATAGCCCACCAGGCTTCTCCGTCCATGGGATTCTCCAGGCAAGAATACTGGAGTGGGTTGCCATTTCCTTCTCCAGGGGACAACTCTAGGAAGTGATTATTTGCTGGAGATAAAAGCGACCAAATTTGTCAAATATCTGCAGGGAAAGGGAAGAAGAGTGTTAGGAGGGAAATGGAAAGAGGCTGCCAGACAACGATGGAGAACCAAACCCAACACACCAAGATTACAGAAAAGCAAACTGGCCACACTACCAGAGACACGTGCCCTACGGCAATGCGGGAGACGCCATCTCTCTAGACACTGTTGCTCCCTCACAGCACCCTGGAGCGGTACTGTCCCGTTCTTACGGCACTGCGTCACCACCCTGGCAGGTATACCAGATGTTGAAAATGGGGCATAGGGGGCATGCTGGGGGCTTCAGAATCAAGAAGTGGTCCTAGAGGGCTGACTCAAAGGTTGACTGGCTTGAGGTTGCTTGGTAGGACACATGGGAGCTGCAACTGTTGATCATTCTTTGAGGATACTGCCTCTCTGGTGTCTGGGTTACCATCGTGTTCTGTCCCAAATTAATATCAAATGAAGGGGAGCCTGCTCTTCCAGTACACAGTTCCTCGGTGTAAAGCGTAAGGCTTTTAGGCGGCAGAAGCCTCGCTGTGGGATGCCAACCCAAAGCAACAGGAAATAGATACCAACCCTGAGGGCAGTGGAGACAGCCAACAGAAAAAAACAAAACACTTCTAGGATAACTAGTGTGTGACTGATGGCTCTGCTACCTTGAGAGTGCCAGGTAACAGAGCATTGGTGTTGGCATCCATAATACCAGATGCAACACAAAACCCTCAGCCCAGTCATCAGAGAATCCCAGAGTTGGGAAAGCAGTTTTGAAATCTTCTGTTCCGACCTCCTCCCCAATGGGGCAGCTTGTTGCTTGTGTTGGGGTGGTTTATCTCAGGCTTTCCTGGACCAGTTAATGATATCAGATTGGTTGCTAAGTAGGAAAGAATCAGACCCCTCCAGGCTCTCCACATCCTGAAATGGTTCATCTGCCCATCAAAGGCTATTTGTTTTATATCTTTTTCTATCTAGATCCACGCAACCAATGAGACAGGCTACCTTGGTTGCCAGGTGACCGAGCCCTCCGGTAACCTCACCTGAACGCCCTCTCCTGTGAGAGCTGAGCAAGACTGGATCTGCCAGAATCGGTCGCGGATGGTGTGCAGGTTCAGTCCTTCTGCAATTTCAGAGGCAGGGGCTGCTGTGAGCAGATCCTGCTTGTTAGCAAAGATGAGCACGGGCACGCAACTTAGCTTTTCCTCCTCCAGTAATTCAGCTAGTTCCTGGATCATTTGGGGAATAGATGGGGAAGGTGGGGGGGAGGAAATCTATGATATTTAACCATGCACTTTGAATTGAAACTAAATAAAAGTTAAGCTGATCAACTAGCAACTTTCAAGGGCAGTGGTTCTCAAACTTGAGCATGTGGAAGAATCCCCTGGCAGATTTCTGGGCCCAACCCAAAGATGCTGACTTTGGAAAGTCTAAGCCAGGGTCCAGGAATCTACATATGCTCCTACTAATAAGGTAGTTCTGTTATAGGGGGATTCATAAATCATACTTAGAGAAACTCAAGGGAGAACAAAAGTTGTGGTTAGACATTTAAAACTTACCCAAGGTTATTATATGCAAATAACTTTCAATGCATATATATACACACATATACATATGTATATATGTACAGATACATATATATTTTTAAAAACTTGAATAAAAATGACAGTTGATTTAGAGACTATAATTCTGGTTCATCAATCTCTATCTCCAAAACATGCATGCATGTGCATTACATTTCCTCAAATCCACATCCTAAAGTAACTGCATTAGTCTATCTGACAAGGTCTCTGAGTTTTAGGTGATTGTTTGGGATCTAAACTGTATGTTAATTCTGTCTGCAACAAGTCCGGGAGAAGGTATATACTTACTAAAAGCCAGGACCCATCCCTTCCTCCCTCGACCCACACTTTAGCCACTTAAACACTGGAGCTGTCAGAGAGAACTGGATGGTTTGACGGGCAGATCCCTGTCTGACACCTTTCAGCCCCAAGTTCATGTGTAGCGCTGGTTCACATGAGTGATGGTCCAGAAATCATCAAGGTATGGAAGGGAGAAGGGCTGTCTCCAGGCGAGTTCTCAAACTAATTTCCAGGGAAAAGGAACCTAAACATGGGGACTCTGCTACCTTTGGAAGGCCATGTGTGGCAGTTTAGGTCACTGGCCAAGGGCTGTGCTAAAAAGTAAAAATATAAGCACGCTTCCCCAAAGATGTCCATGCTATTGCTCAGTTAGTAGTCAGCCTGGGTAAAATGGTCTATATCCACTGTGTCTCTATGTAAAATTGCATTTGCTAATTATATCATGTAATCACACTGACATGCACCCTGCACTGGAAGCAATATTCAAAGTATACCTATCTCTTGGCTTGGAAAGAAGAGCAGCTTAGTCTTGGCTTGCATATTTCTTCCCATACCTTCTAATTTGTCCAAGTTACCCTCGGATCAATTAAGTTGGTATTGAAAAAAATGCACATAGAAATGGTAGGTGAATTGTCCTTTGGGTTCACTTCTCTGCGGCCTGGGAAGAAACCTGGAGAGCTTTTGGGCATGGTGGTAAGTTCCATTTGCTTATATCTTGTTTATGTAATTTGATTAAAACTAAAAGCCTTTAAACGAAAAATTGTTTAAAGAATTCTCAACTAATTTCTTTTTAGGCAAGTGGTATTTTGCCTGCTTGCCAGAATGACTGTCTTGTTTAAACTGCAAAGGTTAAACAAAAAATACTTTTCCTCACTCTTATACATTTACAAAGTCAATTAATGAATACCCAGTTGTTTGGGAAATATCTCAACAGAACAATTATTTACCTGACCTGTCTCTTCAAATCTTTTTCTGTCTGCGCTGTCAATTACATATATCTGTAAAGTGAAAGAAGAAGGTTATTTCAATGAGCAGATATGGAAAAAGACAGGGCAGTTTCTAGCGAAGGAGCAGATGATTCCTCATCGGCAGAGTTCATGTTAGCACAGCATACAGAAGCTGAGCTGGTCACTCGTGTCAACAGTGGACACAAAATAAACTGATTAATTAATTAAGATGCCCAGAAGATACCTCCGGCAAGGCTCCAAAGTAAGAAGTAAGGGGAGCCAAGCAGGATAAAAATAGCTACATTTAATGGGAATTCACTAAGCATTCTTTATCCTAGATTTACTTTATTAATCCTCATTATCACTCCATGAGATATGTTTCATTTAATATCTATTTTTATTTATTTGTCTATGCCAGGTCTACTTGTATTGTGAAACGCAGCATCTTTAGTTGCAACATGCAAACTCTTAGTGGCAGCATGTGGGATCTAGTTCCTCGACTAGGGAATGAACCTGAGGCCCCTGCATTGGGAGTGTGGAGTCTTAATTACTCAGCCAACCAGGGAAGTCCCTAGATTTCATTTTTATCCCATTTTATATGTAAATAAACACAAGCCCAAAGAAGTTAACTTGGCCCAAGTCACATCTAGTACATGACTAAAAGGAGATTCAAACTCAGGCATACGTGACAGTAAAGTACCCAGTTTTTTAAAAAATTATTTATTTGGTTGTGCCGCATCTTAGTTGCGGAATTTTTAGTTGCAGCATGTGCAACATTTAGTTGCAG
Organism: Budorcas taxicolor; assembly: GCF_023091745.1. Classification (NCBI taxonomy): domain Eukaryota; kingdom Metazoa; phylum Chordata; class Mammalia; order Artiodactyla; family Bovidae; genus Budorcas; species Budorcas taxicolor. The sequence goes on from NC_068932.1 coordinate 22,896,044, forward strand.
CATGCAAACTCTTAGTGGCAGCATGTGGGATCTAGCTCCCTGACCAGGGATCAAACCCCAGGCCCCTTGCGTTGGGAGCACGCGGTCTTTGCAACTGGACCACCAGGGAAGTCCCCTCAGTTGTTCTTAAACTCTCTGCTGTTCTGTGTCCCAAAAAGGAAGGGACGGTGCTTGGAGGCATTTACGAATCCTGTAGTGCTCGAACGTCGTCCTTCTGGAAGTGCCATTTTAATTATGAGCTGTAAGCTGTCTTCAGGTTCCAGTGATGTCCCTCCCATTCCCACCTTCAGAGGCTGGGAGGTTCAGATCAAATACTGGAAACAGCAGGTATAGAGGCTTTGCCAGAGTAAGAAAAATTTTGAGATTTATTGTAAATTACAAATCCCAAGCTTTCTCGCCCATCACTGTATTTTATTTATTGCATAAATAATATCAATATAACAATAAGGGAAATTAGGTAAGACCAAAAAAGAAAGAAAAATTACCTATAGTTACAGAACCTAAGAACATTCATTATTTTAATTTCCTATGAAAGTTCCCTTCTAATTCTTCTTCATATGGAAATTTAAGAAGAAAATTAGGTGTATAATTTTGTAGTCCTTTTTTAAATCAGTGTATTAAATGTTCTCCCAGTTGCTAATCTTAAAAGTTATCAAAATTTCAAACTCTCTTTAAGGAAGTTAGAATTGTTATTAAACTAAAGGCATAATGGAAACATCCTTTTAAAATAACATTCATTTAAAAACACAATGAAAAACAATCTTCAGCTCCCACCTTTACGAGGCTTATAATTCTGTGCTACTCTGAAAACTTGCACTCTCTTAAAAGAAAAAAAGAATTAAAATTCCTTTGCTTAAGTTATTGTTGTTTAGTCGCTAAGTCATGTCCGACTCTTTGCAACCCCATGGACTGTAGCCTGCCAGGCTGCACTCTCATTTAGAGTCGCTAGTGTTAAACATTATACCAGGGACCAGGTTCAGCCTTTTCTCTGAAGACTACCCTATGTTTCCACTTGTGTTTCCTTCATGGAGAATCACAGGAAGAAGAAGGATGGATGTGTTTGGTCTCAGTACTTATCTGTAGTCTTATTATTGTTATTGTTAATATTACTCTGACTCAATGTCAGTGCATACCACAGAGATACAAAATTTGATACTGTGTGATAATTCACTTTGCAGAACATGCTGGTAGCTTATTTCTCCACTGGTGTGTCTCATATTTTCAAAGTAGCACACACAGTATAAACACAGATGTAGAAAGAAGGAATGCAATGGGAGGGTGAACCTCAATACAAAAGATCTGATGAGAACTACTTGGGAGTCTAGAGTGGATTAAAATGATATTCAGACAAGAGAAGGAGAAGATGATGTCTGGGAGGGGAGAACGGTCTGGTGATGCCTGGGAGGGAGATCTGGGCTCAGATTACAAAGCAGGAAAACATGTGCTTGGGAGCAAAAAGTGTGAGTAAGAAGGTAACAGAAGAAGAGCCTGAGAATACAACTAAAGATACAGTTAATGGGAATTCACTGGTGTCTAGGGGTTAGGATTCAAGGCTTTCACTGCCTGGGCCTAGGTTCAATTTCTGGTCAGGGAACTAAGATCTCGCAAGCTGTGCGGTGAGGCCAACAACAACAACAAAAAAGATACAGTTAGGTCCAGTATCTAACACTACACTTCCAAAGCAGGGGGTCTGGGTTCGATCCCTGGTCAGAGAACTAGATCCCACATGCTGCAACTAAGAGTTCGGATGCCAAAACTAAGACCTGATGCAGTCAAATAAATGCTGCTGCTAAGTCGCTTCAGTCGTGTCCGACTCTGTGCGACCCCATAGACGGCAGTCCACCAGGCTCCCCCGTCCCTGGGAATCTCCAGGCAAGAACACTGGAGTGGGGTGCCATTGCCTTCTCCGAGTCAAATAAATAAATAAACTTAAAAAAAAAATTAATGTTTGATAAGATTGAAAACAGACAGATGGGAGAGAATAATCAGAAACCGAAAGAGAGTTTTAACAGTAGACAAAGAAAAATGACCAGTCAAATACCAAAGAATTCAGAGGCTTAAAGTCAATAAGAAGGAAGTTTTAATTACGTGCTAAATTACTTCTTGGGCTTCCCTGATACTCAGTTGGTAAAGAATCCACCTGAAATGCAAGAGAACCCAGTTCGATTCCTGGGTCGGCAAGTTCCCCTGGAGAAGGGAAAGGCTACCCATTCCAGTATTCTAGCCTGGAGAATGCCATGGACTGTATAGTTCATGGGGTTGCAAAGAGTCGGAAATGACTGAGCGACTTTCACTTTCAAATTACTTACTATTTATTGCTTTGACATGAAATTTCACAAAAACATTTTCATTAAAAGATTCAAAAGGAGGATTTTCCTAAGCTGTACATAAATTCTCCCTATCATTTAGCATTTTTCTCACATAACTTTTATGAAATTTGAAAACTACCATACCATAATTCCAGGAGGAAAGCTATAAAACACTGCCCCATTTATTAAAAGGGCCAAGTGAAAAAGTCATAAGCGCAAGCCAGTCTCTAGTGATCCCACAAATCTATTCTTCTGTGGTGGCACATGCTTCTCCTAGTAACCCCCTCCCCAGCACTGTCCGGTTTCTTCATGGAAGTGTGTTTCTGGGCAATAGCTAAGGATAAGTGTTAGCTGTTCAGCTGTGTCTGATGCTTTGCGACCCTGTGGACAGAGGCTTCTCTGTTCTTGTGATTCTCCAGGCAAGAATACTGGAGTGGGTTGCCATTCTCTTTTCAGGGGATCTTCTCTGACCCAGGGATTGAATCCAGGTCTCCTGCAGGGAGATTCTTTACTGTCTGAGCTGTCAGGGAAGCTCCCCGCTATGGTTATGAAGTGCCTCTTTTTCTTCCTTTCTTTTTTTCATTAATACCATAGGTATTAAAAAAATAACATAGGTGTTAAGCTAGTCATGCAATATATATATATATATATATATTTAATCCAAAAACAGATAATCAAAAAACACTCAGTATCAGATAAAGTTAAATACAGTGCTTTTAACTGATCTTATAAAACACTATGGATCTTCAAAAACTGTCATAAACCTACTCCAAAACTTATAATCCATGGCACTCAGAATGAGAATGATGCTTTAAGCAAAGCCAATTCACACCTTCATTGGCAACGACTTTGACATTTTTATTTGGTTGAGGGAAGATCACCTAGAGGAAAAGATTTTCTTCTGGATGGAAGTTCAGCCAACTCTGCATTATCTGGAGACTGATTATCCAGCATGTGAATGGAGGGCTCTGTGTTTCTCCTTTTGCTTCTGGGCCTCCTCCCTCCTGCTGCCACCTTTTGGCCAAGTTATTGCTCCTAAGTATTTTTCCACCAGAGGGGTAGGCGGAGACAAGAAGAGATGACACTAAAAAGTGTGGCTTTTTATTGATAGCCTGACCAAAAGTCTAAGAGGAGGCTGAACCTGACTGGCAAGGAATAATCTGTGGTTAATAATAATCTGGATAATCTGTGGTTTTCAGTTCTGTGTGCTCTAGTAGCACTGACGCTCAAAGTGTGAGCATTGATATGATGGAGATAATACAAGAGACGGTTGTGGAGCTCTATCTCACTTGATGTCATTTGGATATGAAAATGATGACAAATTTTATAAACTATGTTGTGCTTAAACATAAGACTAATAATGTGCTTAAACATAAGACTAACAATGATAAAGTAAATGATGTTTGGTAGTAATATTAACATATACCTTGAAAAAAAGTGATGTGCTTTTAACCTATCAAAAGGCTGTTATTTCCTGGCATGAGAGAAAGGGAAGGCATCCTATACCCTCCCTTCTGTCATACCTCAGGGTTAATTTCTTAGTCACTTCCCCCAAATTAATAAAGCTGAAGTCAGATGTTCTCAGTGTCATCATTCCTGAGAATAACTCTGTACTTTTAGTTAGGAGTTGCTCTGATTCTTTCAAACCTCCAGAGAAACATACAATGTTCGAAAGTGAGAGTTGGCACTCTTTCTGTAGGGGTCAGGTAGTAAATATTTTCGGCTTTGTGGCCCATACAACCTTTCACAACTATTGAACTTTGCTGTTGCAGTGCAAAAGCAACCATAAAAAGTGTGTAAAGAAAAAAAAATGGACATGGCTGTGTTCTAAGAACTTTATTTATGGGCACTGAAATTTGAATTTCATATCATTTTCAAGTGTCATGAAATCTTATTCTTCTTTCGATTTTTTTCCCCCAATAATTTAAAATGTGAAAACCATTCTTAGCTCACGAGCTATACAATAACAAGAGGCAGGCTGGATCACTTTGTCGACACCTGCTCTAAAGCAAGAATCTATTATGGCACTCTAGAAAGAATTGAAAAGAGTTAACCAGGCAACGAAATGTGTCAAGCCTCAACCCTGCTCTTCTAGGCAGCGTGGAGTCTAGGATAATAGGTCTTTTCAACCAACAGTGGAAGACTATTAAATACAGACAAACAACCAATATAACCCATCACCACTGCCACTCCAAGCTGCTACAACACGACCAGACAGGCTAAGAGTTACAGGGCCTTAGAATCTAACCCTGGGGACCCAGCTGCTCCTCAAGACTTGTTTAATCTCAAACGACACTGGAAAATAACAAAAAGTTTGACTCTGAATCCAAAATATTGTCGGATACTGGCAGTGTGGTATAGCTGGAGAAAGCTCCTGTAGGGTTATTCTGAACTGACTTTACGATAACTCCCAGATGCTCTCTCTGCTAATGGGGAGTGCAGAATCCAGGATCATATCACAACTCCCTTGCAGTCTATCCTCAAGGTGTTAGAATAATTTAAAGTTACTCTGACCTAGAAGTTTCTGAGACCTTTTCATGGAGCCTTGCAGACATTAACGTCCTTATATATAGCTCTTATTTGGACATTTCTTTCAAAGTACCTAATGGAGCGGGTGAACAGATAGAACTGTGATTTCTCTCAATCACCTGCTCTTCCCCTACTCTTGACTCAAAAAAGCAGAAGAGAATCTATAGCTTTTTCTTCCCTCCAGTTTTACTGTGATATGATTGGCATAGAGCACTCTTTAAGGTGTATGGTATAATGATTTGACTTGAATCTATAGCTTTTTTTAAACTAGCCTTATATCCTGCAAACTTGCTATAATCACTTATTAGTTCCAGGAGTTTCCTTGTTGAGTTTTGGGATTTGAAAGACTGAATGTTTAGTTTTTCTAACAGGTAGTTTCGTATCACAATTTAAAGACTGATTTCTACATTTCAGGTATTTGTAAGTGAAATAATATGATGGCTTGTATTTGCTTTAAAATACTTTAAAAAATAAAGTGGTGGTAAGGGAGATGAAACAAAATTGTCAGAAGTGAAATTAAGGGTTTCATTACATTACTTTTTTGACCTCTACATATATTTGAAAATTTCTAAAATGATATTTCAAAGCCAGATACATTATTTAAGATTACAGAAGAAGTCTCTTTCTGTATTACAGGGAAAATTTTTCTTTTCCCCCCAATATTTCTCTTCTGTTTTCCTAGAAGGTATATAATACATTTTGGAAGAATAGTTGGCTGAATAGATGGATAAATGGATGGATGGATATGTCTCATCTTCTTCTTATCCATTTAAATCTTCAGCTTGGCACCAGGAATATACTGGAACTTATCTTTACCACAGGCCAGAAATATGATGAGCCTTTGTGATGCCCATCTCAGTACCTCAACTGCGTTTACTGATTTGATGATAGTTCAATTTTATATTTTGGTATTATTTCCCATTTAAGAATTGTGATAAATAAATGAATTTACTATTTCTCATAAACCCTCTGTGAAGCAGATGCTCCATCCAGTTCACAGGATTAATAAGCCCCTGGATTTGACCACAATGATACAGAATCACAGAACCTGAGAGCTGAAAGGGAATTTAGAAGTTATAGACCTCCACATTCTACCTAATATCGGAATCCATCTATAACAATGATCCATTTCATTTATTTGGTACTTTCCTAAGCATTGGGGATATAATAGTTGGGAAAAAAAAAAGGCAAAGTTCCTGTCTTCATGGAGCTTACATTCCAGTAGGGGAGAAAGGCAATATATAAAGATGTGCCTGAGGTGAGGGACCATGCTATGAGAATATCTAAGGAAAAAGAATTCTACCATTGGAAACAGTGATGACAAAGGCCTGGAGGTGGGAGCATGCCTATCTTCTAGGAATGGCAAGGAGGCCAGTGTGGCTGGTACCACGTGAGAGGGGAAGAGAAGCCAGCAGATGGGCGGGGGCTTTGTGGGCCACTGCAAGAACTTTGGCTTCTCCTCTGAGCTGGGAAGCATGTGTTCTGATAGGATCATTACAGCTATGGTGTTGAGGAGAGACTTCGGGAAGGCAAGGCAGAACTTAGGAAACTAGTTAGAATGAAACTGCAGCAGCCATTGAGCGCTAGCAGTGGATGTGGTGAGAAGTGGGCAGATTCCAGAAACGCGTTGAAGGTAGAAATGACAGGTTTGGCTGACAGAGCAGAGGCGGGGAGTGAGAGGAAAAGGGGCCCAGGAGAAGTCCAATGTTTTGGGATGAATGGGACTGCCATTCACTGAGAAGACTGGAGGAGAAGCAGGTTTGGGAATGGGTGGATGAAGATAGGAATTTGGCTTTCGATACACTGAGATTGAAGTGACTTACTAGCCACTGGTGTGCAGATGTCAAATAGTTAGCTGGCTGTATATGAAACTGAGTTGCGGGTTGAAGAGAACAGTTTGGGACTCAGCAGCACGTAGGTGGTGATTCACACCTTGGGAGTGGATGAGGTCACCTAAGCTGAGACTTAGAGAAGAAAAGCACAGGCCTGAACTTGGGCACTCCAACATTTGGAGGCTGGGAGATAAGGAAAAGACAGTGATGGAGACCGAGGAGGGGTAGCAGTGGGTGTCAGAGGATGAGATGGCCGGACAGCATCATCAATGAAATGGACATGAACTTGGGCAAACTCCGGGAGATGGTGAGGGACAGGGAGGCCTGGCGTGCTGCAGTCCATGGGGTCGAAAAGAGTCAGACACAACTGGGCAGCTGAACAACAAGAAGCCAGTGAGACAAGAGAAAAACCAAGACAGAATGGAATTCTGTAAGCCAAAGAAAGACAGTGCTTCAAGGACAGCATTCCAGCTCTGTTTCATGGGTTGACAGTTCAAGTGAGATAAGTAATGAAACCTGAACATGGGACTCGGCACTAAGGATTCTCAGTGAGCCTGAATGGAGGGTTCCGGGTGCCTGCAGGGAGAGGAAGTGAAGACAGAGAGCACAGAAAACTCTTTCAAGGAGTTTGTTATAAAGAGAGGCTGAGGAATGGGACATTATCTAGAGGGGGGATGTACAGGAAGACGAGTTCTTTGTTTTAAACACGAGCAACTACAGGATGTGTGCACGCTGATAGGAGCGAGCCGGTAGAAAGAGACCCGTTAGGAAGCAGTCTTACAGAGGGAAGCTGTCTGAGATGCAAGGTGAGTTCTGTTGGCTCTGAAGATATCAATGTGTTTTGCAGCTTATTGTCCCTCATCATAATTAAATTCAAGCTTTCAGTCAGAGGTTAAAGGAAATATTATGCAACATTTTTTCCTACCCAAGCTCACGAGAGGCCCTGGTTTTAGGGTATGACCGTGAGAGTGAGTGGCTGAGGTGGGGTGGGTGACAAGCTCACTGGAGGGGAGCTGAAGGAGCTGAGACTGAAGTATCGGATAAATCATACATAGTGAAATTTCCAAGAATCCTAAAACAGTAGTTCTAGAGAACTTGGCAGTGAGCAGGGAGCTCGACTCAGCCTCTGCCTGCGTGAATGCTGCCTGAGCTAGGAATCCCAGTGTGTGAGCAGCTTCTTCTACTTCTGGACAGTCACAATTATGGGAAACTGTCCTTATTCTGCGTTAAACCCTAACAATCCCCAAAGTGCTCCTTGCCCGGTCCTCTAGAACTAGTCACAATGAAACTAACTGGAAACAGTTCTAAGCACTTTCTCTTCCAGGAAGGACATCTTCAGGTCTTTCAACCATTTCTCATACATCCTGGTTTCTCGGACCTTCACTGTCTTGATTGCTCTCTTTGGGATATACCTGACTTACTGATTTTCTTGGAGTGACAGAGTCAGTGGCTCACTCCTCTGACTTTTCTGTTGTTCCAATCACTATGGTAATTAGTAAATACTTTATTTGCCAGCGTGGGTGTGGGCACTACACTGTTACCGAGCGACAGCAAAATATCTTACACAAAGCTCCACAATCTGTCTGCTAGCCCTAAATTCATTGTGGCAGACAGCAATGTTGTGGCGATGGAATTATTGACAGGATAGATCATCACAGGGTAAATGTTAGTAGGACAGGGCAGAAGAGATTATGAACTGATGAATCTGAAGGAGTACTTACAAGAATATCAGTGTTTTCAAAATAATTCCTCCAGTATGGTCTGATTTTCCTCTGTCCGCCAATGTCCCAGACATTCAGTTTAAAACCTTGTGATTGTACACTTTTGATGTTAAAACCCTGAAACAAAAACACCAAGTTTTTTCAAAACGGAGGGGATATATGTATACCTATGGTTGCTTCATGTTGCGGTTTGACAGAAAACAACAAAATTCTGTAAAGCAATTATCCTTCAATTAAAAAAAAAAACACACCAAGTTTTACTAGACTTTGAGATCACATTTCTGACAAAGGTACACTTACCAGCTATGTTATTTATTAATTCTGAGATACTCTGCAGGATAAGAAACAGATGATATTGAAAACAGTTTGCTCTGATAGGGAAGAAAAATGTATTTACACATGTTCCCATCACTCGGGGCGGAGTCGGTGCTCATGACATCATGCTGAGTGCACACACACGTGCCACTACTGAGAATGAGAATTACTCAGATAATCAACACAAACCACCTCCAATCCCCATCAGTCCTCAAGACGGTAACATTTAACAGGATATTACATGTAACTAACAAACAAAGACGAATCTGCAGGCTCAACAGAACAGAACAAATGCGAAATTTAAAAAGAGTCAAGAGCTACAGTCTGGAAGACAGGATTCTTCAAGAACAACCCAAAATGAAAGAAAATTCTTTCATATGAACTGATCAGGAAAAGGAAAGAGCTGAACTCAGGACACAGAGGGGGAGGCTGATTTGTAACTGGAGTAGTAGCCCTCGTGCGGGTGGTGATGAGCATATGAAACTGTTCTTTAGTAGGTTATCTCTGACGAACTTGAAAGGATTCATTTTCAGGACAGTGATGCCAGGTGGAACTTTGGGGCCAGTGAACCAATCAGGGGCAGACAGAATGGTGAGCTGGGAGTTCGGGTGCAGAGAAACAAACTAACAAGAACTTTGGGGTTTGAAGAGAAGGCATTTTATAAGCAAGAATAAAAAAAGAAAAAAAATCTTCTGGCAAGAACGACATCGTGAAATCAGGATTTGAAAAACCCGATCAACAGCTTGCTCCCATGGAAGTGACATTTCATCCAAAAGAGCTGGAGTTAGGTGGGTCTGGAGATGCCTCCACAAACATTTGCCTCTCCTGGCAACTTGCCAGCACAGAAGGACAAGGCACAGGCAAGGGTAGGGGAACACAGCCACCCAATTTCCACCAAGGATAGTCAGTCACTGGAGGACAACCGGGGATGATGCTGACTACAGCTCCTCGAAAATGCCAATGACTGGGTAAATTAGAAGTGTTAGAACTCTTAAGGGAAGTAGCTTATGCTTATTGTAAGAGGTAGCTTCATTCTGACTCACTGACAAAACCACTTTTAGGCATTTAAAAATCCTACACTTAACTATGTTATTAAATGTCAGACCCAGTAACAATGAATCCTTTCTGGAATGAGGGAATAAATAAGAGTAGATCCTGGAATTTGACCATATGTTAACTGCCTTAAAAGTCTGTAAGTCACCAAACCTAACAAATCTACTAGAAATTATTCTAAAGAAATAATAATGAATGGGTGCAAACATTTAGGGACATGTACTGTATTAGTACTGACATACAGAACAACGTAGAAAGATGTTCAAGACGTTATTATGAAGTGAAACAGATGATACAAAATAGTATACTCTGTATGAGCCATTTTTCACTTTTTATTTTCAACATACCCACCATATATGTAGGGAAAAAACCTAAAAGGATACAGTTTCAAATGTTAACAGTGGTTACGTCTGACTGGGCATTATAGGTGATATCTAGTTTCTCGATTTTACATATTTACATAGTTTAAATTTACTACCATGAGCATCTATTATTTTTTCTAATATGAAACAAAAACACATCATAGGTGTGTTTTAAAAGACTAAATACAAAAATACATTTGTTCTAAATACAAAACCTTGATGTAATATAGTAACACATCAAACAGAGCCTGAAAATTAGAACTGGAACTTGGGGTCCATAACTAGGACTTCATGTTCCTGCTCTCAGTGTTGACCTCCTCATTTCAGTGGTGCTCTTGAGAGAGACAGCCTATCTCTAATACTTAAAAAAACCCAACAACAACTTAGTTCTTTTTCTGGCAGAAATCCTGACACCCTAATAGGTGTTTTCAGCTTGTCTAGGCTAGACTACTGTAATTTGCTCCTCCTCAGGCTATACATTAAATTTGTTCAGAAGCTGTAAAATTGCTCATTTGGTAGCAGTTGAAATGACTTTTCTGTAAAGAGCTGCGAATCAGTAAGACTCGCTGGCCGTCAAGTATACACACCAGCATGGCCATTCAAACACGACATTGAGCTCATCGCAGGACAGCGACAGGAAATGCTAAACAACTCTGGTTTTGCTAAAACCTCTTGTTCAAACGCTGCAAAGTAAGACCAACAGGGATGTCGTTAGTTAGGAAGCCCAAAGGCCTGGCCAAAGGTCAAGTTTTCTCAGGATTCCTTGTAGGAGAGGAGCCCTAAAGAAACCTACGAGGATTCTTCCAGGCAGGACTCGTCTGCAACATCTATGCTGGGAGTACCACCAGCCTTGGCTTCTGCTTGCTTAGCCTTAGGAAAGAGGAGGGTTGATGAGACCGGATTTTAAAATATGGGTAGGGCCTCCCCTGGTGGTCCACTGGCTAAGACTCTGTGCTCCCAATGCAGAGGGCCCGGGTTCATTCCCTGATCAGGGAAGTAGATCCCACATATTGCAATTAAGAACCAGAGCAGCTGAATAAATAATAAAACTAAAATAAGAAGTAAGCTTAAAAAAATAAAAGTAATTGGGTTTTTTCTTTTAAAAATTGACATACGTTTGTATTTATCAAGTCTGAAAAATATATACTAAAAGTGGTTTTTCTCAGGGTACTCTGTTTTTTTTTTTTTCTTTATGTACTCTCTGTATTTTCCATATGTATTGATTTCAAAATCAGAGAAGATAAGGCTATTTCTAAAAAGGAATCACTTAGATCTGAGGGAACTGATGTGTCTCGATATGTATAGACATATACATTTAAATGATTTCTTTTTAAAAAATCATTGTAAAATATACATAACATGAAATTTACCATTTTAACCATTTTTAAGTTTGGTTTACGTTGTGTAACCATCACTGCCATCCATCCATCATCTTGCAACTCTGACTCTCTATGCCCATTAGACAATAACTCCCTATCCCTCCCCATCTCCAGCCCACTAATCACCACTGTTCTCTTTCCTGTCTCTATGAATTTGACTACTTTAACTATCTCATATAAATAGAATCTCTTGATATGTTTTTGAAATATGAGATTATTTTTAAATTGCATAGACTTTTCTCAGCAACAAAACTTACAAACGGACACAACTCTATTCCCCATTTTGTCTTTCATTTGCTACTAGCATCTTCCATGTGTCACGCAAGCATGGGGGCGAGGCAGAGCTCACCTGTGTCGGTGTGATGTGGCTGATGTCTTCAGATGCCAGCTGCTTCAGAAGAGTGGTCTTGCCAGCATTATCCAAGCCCAGGAGAAGGATTCTCACCTCCTGGTCTGGTGCACTTTTCAATTTGCGCAGAATTGAGAGTAAGCCCTTGAACAACCATGAAGAACAGAGATTACTTTGGGGGCAGTGACTTTGATATTACTGGGTATCTGAACGTCTTCTCCTTGACAAGAGTTCTTGGTTGTGGAGAGATTATTGTTACCCACTTTAACATCATTTATTCCATTTGCTTACACATTTTTGGCAGAAGCACTTTAGTGAATTCAGCAACTTAATAAATAGCTTAGCTTATTCTTGTTCCTCTTATTAATCCAGCTTAGCAGTTACCCTAGATCTCCTGACAGTGTGTACTTGTAACCAACTCATATTCCTGAAGCCCTTTATATACACTTAAGAGTACAGCATTCACCATATCTGACTGTAGGAAACTGATTTTTGTATTTTTCTCCTTTATACTAGAGTGAAGTTTCTCGTGGGTAAGAACTATAGCTTTTATCTCCCCAGTGCCTGGCACTTATTAGACACCATGATAGTTGCTGAACTAAACAGAATTACCCACCCAAGTTAATGCATGATTTCAAGGTACTATTTCAAAAGTCGTAGAAAATTGTACTTGGGCTTTTTAGAAAAAAGACTTTGTTTCAGTTCTTGTTTAAGCCTTCATCATTCAAAATACTCTATCATCTTCTAACTTTCACATGACCCTTACAGGATACCTACACAGTACAGATTTATCTATGTTCTTCAGATGAAGAACCTAATATTTAATACAACAGAGACATTGAGGAATTGAAAGGTCATTTTGGAAGCAAAAAATATCAAAATTTAACCAGGATATTTTTGACTAGTTATCTAATATTTTCGTTTCTGGGTTTTGTTATTATTCTTTTAATGGATGGAAATAAGTCATGTTGCTTTTTAGCTAAAAACATAAGGAAACTCTTATAAGATAGTTATTTGTTGTGTCTTGCAGCTGACAATCATTTTCCAGTGAGGCATAGTTATATCAAGAATCAAAGAACCCCAGAGTTTAAAGGGCATATAATCTAATCTCCGAGCCCAAGCGGAAATTCCTTCAAACTGAGTCTTAAAATTATATAAAATGGTTATGTTTTTATCCACTTTGGATCAGGAAATAACTCAAACCAGTCGGTTCACTAAGACCAAATGTTAATTCTGTGAAATAATTTTCCACGGTTGAGACTTTGGACAATGATATGCAAATATGCATAATTATAAAGAATTCCTTTCTGCTTCAGATACACTTTGTTTACCACTTCTAGTCTTGTATTCAAACTGATCACATTAATCTCTCCATGCCTCAATTTTTACCAGCAATAAAATGTAAGGTTTAGTTTAAGAGACAAATTCTATCCCACAAGATTTTGAGAATAGAGAATGAACAGATTTGAAACAAACAAAGAAAAGCAAGTTGTTTTTTTTAATGGCATGTTTTTTTCTTGTCATCTAATCCAGCCTTGAATTATTTGACACTATTCCTTTTTAAAACTCTATTTATGAGCAATCTCCCTAGCTTCTATTGGCTATATTGCAATCACTCATTTATAATACCACCTTTCAGAACAGTTAAAATTAGAATTCTGAGATCCTCAGGGGACTGGTGATATAAAAAGGCTAAGAACAGGGAAAATACATTGTACTATTCCTTCTGAGTTCCTGATTAGATGTCCTCATTACCCCTTCCAATAAAATTCTAAAATAGATGGAATTTATCACATTGGTGCATTAAACAACAGTATAAGAAAAGAACGTTCTTCTCATGCATCATTTACTAGTGAAGAAATAATGAAAAAAGGTGTTTTCTATAAAATATTTTCAAGGTTCAAAGTAAATGTTTGTTTTTCCTCATGTGTCTTTTTCCAAAAAAATCACTAAATACAAATACTGCTTTCTATAGGCTGAGAGCTTTTACACACTTATTATGTTTGAATTGAATGATTAAAATAAAAATATAATTTCTATTCATCTTGAAAGGAGAGAAGCAAAGCATGGGTGAGAAAGAAAACATTCCAACTATAGCTAAGCATTATTAATCTAATGGTATAAAAAAAATCTTTACATTTCCAATGAGCAATTTTTCTTCATCAGAAGACAATAACTTCACGTTTCACTTTTAAATGAAATTATAGAGAAATGGAAAGTTCGCTAATATTTTCTTCCAGCAAATGACAAATGGCATCTCAAGCACGGTCTCAGCAAGACAAATGCAAATACAATACAGCATCATATTAACCCAACTCCTGAGGACAGGGGATCACAGGATTATCAGGGTTTGCTAAATAGGGAAGAGGGTATTTATAGATATCAGGGTTCTGCCTGAAAGGGACAAAGTAAGCTGATTTAAGAGATTGGACAAAAGTGAAGAATAAGTCTACTCTGTGCTTCTATTCATATATATATCTATATTTTAATGTCAAACAAAAGGAAACAGCCATTATAAGTTAATTTTATTATGGGGCTGAGTTTCAAGGTATTCAGTTCAGTTCAGTTGCTCAGTCGTGTCCGACTCTGCGACCCCATGGACTGTAGCATGCCAGGCCTCCCTCTCCATTACCAACTTGAAATACAAGGAAATGAATTTTTAGTGTACTTTTGGTCAATATAATCTATTCATTCATTTATCTTAAACACCCATAAGGTGCTTCAAGTGCAATGGCGAGCAACAGAGATAGGATCTCTGTGTAGGATGTATACTCCTATGACATGAAATAAAGGCAATTTAAGAAAGAAGAATTTTAGTTAATTGGGTATTGTGGGTTATCAGCAATGTATCCACACAAGTTACCTGCACCCTGGTGGACAGAAGTGGTCTAACTCAGCCACAAAACATTTGAACAGTTTTCTATAGGCAAATCATGAACAGATATGCATTGACGATGGATATTTTATCTGCCTCAGTTTAAACTCAGCAACTGGCAGAGGCCTGGTGTGCTGACCTAAAATGACACAAACTAGGTCATTCAAAGAAAACTGGGATGATGGAGAGGGAGAGAGGAATATGTTGGTACATGGAAAATAATATGTGGCTGTGAGGAGCAGCTAAAAGTTAAAGTATTAAAATTAGTAAGCCAACTGGCAAGTACATGCACTCCTCATAACTGGCTTAAATGGAACAGACTTCAGTTTATTTTTACCTCACCAAAAAAACATTGGTGCTGCCCAATGAGGGCTTGTTAATTTCCAGGAACTCCTATAGCTTTGTTAGGGAGAACTTCACCCAAATCTTTTTTCTCATCTCTCTACTAAATAAATACAATGTTCCCTGAGGAACAAAATACTGGCATCTCCTCAGCTGGAGTGGGTTCTTACTTCATCAGAGTCTTAATGAAAAATACATTATGGGCTTTAGAGTTTCATAGACTTTTATTCAACATCCTGATGGGTAACCTCCAGCATAGTTTCATCTAGAAAATGGGAACAATACTTATATCTCAAGAAGAATGCTATGAAGATTAAATCAGATGATGTGTGAAGCATGCACATAGAGGGAACTCAAAACAGTTGTTGTGTTTATGTTTCTACTTTTCACTGACCATTTTTGACCAGAAAACATAATCTTGGGAACAATCTTCAAATGTCAAAAACATGCTTGATAAATATCACTAGCTTTATATATTCAGAAATTACTCCATAAATAATTCCTGAATGGAGGACTCATCTATTAAATAACAGTGATTGCTGCTGCTGCTGCTAAGTCGCTTCAGTCGTGTCCGACTCTGTGCGACCCCATAGATGGCAGCCCACCAGGCGCCCCGTCCCTGGGATTCTCCAGGCAAGAACACTGGAGTGGGTTGCCATTTCCTTCTCCAATGCATCAAAGTGAAAAGTGAAAGTGAAGTTGCTCAGTCATGTCCGACTTTTAGCGACCCCATGGACTGCAGCCTACCAGGCTCCTCTGTCCATGGGATTTTCCAGGCAAGAGTGATTAGTTATGCACAAAAATTACTGTCAACTTAGTATTTCACCAAGGACTTGGCATCCTAAGGCAGGGGTAAAATAGCTGAACTTCTAGGGGTTCAGAGAAATCAATAATGGGTTTTTGTTGCTGTATTCCAAATTTTAAAAGAATAAATATGTATTAGTCATAGCTGAAGGATTAAGACAATAAATAAACCTGGAACTCCTGAAGAGTTACTATGGGGACCCATGGGTATCAGATATGACATACTTAATCATACCACTGATCCTTTAAATTCTGTGTTCCACTTATCGAGTTCTAAAAATAGCTCATACTTTTGGAGATATTTTGCTAGAATTTTGGAGATAGAAAAAAAGTGTATTTTGGAAACCAGATGAAGACTCCTGAATAATCTGCCCTAATTCCTTATTATTTATTGTAGGAAAAAAAATTAAAAAAAGAAAAACAAAATCTGTCTTGATCACTGAATACAACAGTTGTATACAACAGTGTTGTGTACACTGTCAATTTGTTGTATAAAGTGTCAATCTGTACCTGGAAACATAAACAGTGGTTAATTTATTGTGGCTTGTAATTATAAATTAAACAATCATGAAATTACACAGTCCACTTCACTGATAAACAAACTGGGAAAAGTTAGCCCGCTCTCATGCGTTTCTCCTTTATGATGCCATCCCTTTCTCTGTTGGTTTGGCATGCCTTTTTCATTTCAATTCTAGTTATTTTCTGTGTAAATATTTATGTTTGTACTCATTTGTTGAGAAAAACTTAGCCTTTAAATGGACAGCTCATGTATAAACGATTAATAAAAAGCAAACATTTAAAAATCTGTTTAGCCTGAGGTTAATAAAACTGCAGTGTAGCAAGTGTTGAAATGTGATTGGCAAGTTCAGATCCAATAATGCTACTTCTTTAACATGTGACGATTTTAAATCAATTGAAATAAATTTTTCCTATCAAAATTTACTCACTGGATAATCTAACCAAGTGTACATGTGTTTTTTTTCCTTCTGGACATCTAGCTTTTTCTTACTTCATAAATCAATAGAAGTGGTTCAACAGTTCTAAAAGTCAAAAAGGGAGTTGGGACAGGGAAGGAACTGTAAGCTTGAGTGCTAGCTCTCTGCAGCTGGTAAATTTATCAGCCTGCTCCAAACGCTCCGAAATAAATTTTTTCTCCCACTAGTTTTAAAACCACTCAATTTCATTTTAATACCCTCCAATTAAGCGCAGAGAAATCAACAAGGAACAGAGTGTCAAGCGTCAAATACGTCACATAATTTACGTATTTGGGAAAGCTTTATTCTGGCCTGACAGAGACAAGGCTAGCCCCAAATTGATGGCCACTCTCCTTTTTTAATCTACTCCAAACTGAGATTAAGGCCTTTGCTTCTGGTGTGGTCATATGCAAAGGAAGGTGGCAACAGGTCCGAAGTAAATACTAAGGATCCGGCAGCAAATCTGCCTCCACCAACACGTATTGAACAGGAGACTGGCTATCACCAACAACCAGACCTTGCAGAACCCTCAGGAAATAAAAAACTCGGGACTGCAGAAGCGCGCCCGCCACGCAGACACCGAGACGGCTTAAAATACACCAGACATCCCTTCCAAGCGGCACCTCTTTGTGTCCGGGGATTTACACCTTACCCCCCAGAGGCCCTCACACCGCGAGGAACAGGAGAGCTAGGCTACCATCTCCCCTGGTACCGCCAGCGCGACCTCAAAGATAGCAGCGCTGGCCCTTCTCCCCGCTTCTAGCCGGGCACTGGTGAACCCCACTCTCCTGCGGCACTGGGAGGCCGATTCCTTGGGAAGATTTAATCCTGCGTGCAGAAGCTGCTCTCCGCAGCTCCTCGGATCCGCCCTCATCCCAATCCCCAGAGTAATGATGGAGCCCTGGCTCCGTACCGCGACAACCCAGCACACTTCCAGCCCCTTCTCCTAGTTTCGGACAGGTTGCAAGCTCCGCCTTCCTCCCCAGGCCCAGATTCTCTACAGGGCCCACACTCGGGGCTCCCTGCCGCCCCCCGAAACCAATCCAGGACCCGGACATCGGGCTGAGCGCCAATCCGTTCTCTCCTGTCTTTAAGCGCAGTGCCCTGCCTTGGGCCAGGGGAAGGGAGGCAGGTGACCGACCAGCTCCGGAGGGACCCAGGCCCTCACACTCACCATCCTCCCGCCGAGTCCCTCCTCCTCCTCCTCCTGCCTCCCCCGTTACCAGGGGCAACTGCGACGGCGCCGCCCCCGACGTCCCCCGTACGCACGGCAGAGGAGCAAAGCAGCAGAACGGGGCGGGGTCCAGCTCCGCTTTCCCCAATGTGCGCAAGCGCGTCAATGTGCCCTCCCACTGCGCAGGCGGGCTGCTGGAGCGGCGGGAGAAGGCGGCAGGCTGCACAGACCTGGGGAATGGTGAAACCTCGCCCACGTGGCTGCCGGGGGCCACCCGGCTTGTGATTGGTCCAGAGGGAGGGCGTGAGGGCGGGGCGAGGGGAGGTTCCCGGGCGGAGGCCAGAAGTGCATCCTGGCTTGGCTGCCAAAGCGGGCTGCTTCTGGGAGCAGCTGTGTCAGTCTGTTTCTCCCGGGTCCAGGTAAGGATCTTGAGAGGACGCCTCCTGCAACATCTACCTGTGCCAGGTTTTATTCCCCAGATCCCAGGAGGGAGTTTGCATTTCTGTCTTGACTCTGCCCAGGCGAGGCTGCGGCGCGGGCTGGGCTTGCACCTGCCAAAGCCACGTGGCAAGAGAAGGAGCTACCTGTGGACCCCTTTATGGCCTCCAGTACCTTCGTGTGCCAGGCTGAGGAGCGGGGGCGTCATGGGTTGCTCGCTCGTCTGCACACATCCGTGTTAGAATCCAGGCTGGAGGAGTCTTGGTGGTGGGAGGCTGCCTACCGGAGGGCAAGAAGCTGCCTGAGGACTGGCCGTGAGGGCTGGGATGAGGTGATCGCTTACGGGGGTGAAAGGTGTTTGGAATGGATGGTTTTGCTGAACTAAGTTGGCAGGGTCGGTGCGCCGTCTGGAGCCCTGAAGGAGGCAAAAATGGGCCTCCGCTTCTAGACAAGAAAGAATGAGAGAGATTGTGGGTGCTATTTCCCACCCCTTCCCCGTGCAGAGAAGAATTACCATATTTGTGCCAGCTCCTAGTCTAGACTCTGGAGACACAGCAGGGGGCTAAATCTGCCCTCATGGAAATCACATCCTTCCTAGTGAGATGGTTTTCATACAAGATTTCATTTCATTCTCACAGCCCTAGAAATTGATTATTTTAAGGGTTAGAGTGGGGACTTGAATCCAGTACTTTCTGACTCTTGAGGAATTATTATTTTTGGCTGCTCCATGCGTGGCATGTGGGGATCTTTGTTCCCCAAGCAGGGATCGAACCTGTGCCCTTGCAGTGGAAGCAGAGTCTTCACCACTGGAATGCCTGGAAAGTCCCTGGGCTTGTCTATTGTTAATAGTTTCCTCCAGGTTTTGGGCTTTGCTGCTTTTAAGACCAGCAGGTTTTCAGCCTAGTTAAGATCGTTGGAATGAAGGCAGATTTTCCCTGAATGGTTCTTAACATTTTATGCATTCAAGTAAAGTTTCCACCTATCTCTAGCCTGCTGGTTCTTCTGTGAAAAAGGCAAAGCAGACTTCTCTTCCAAAATTGCCTGGAGTCTAACATCATGGCTGCCAGGGGGTCATTTGATTGTACATAGGCATATACTACCAGGGCCTGCTGGTTTAATTATTAGTCTCATTCTCCAGGTTGAGCTAGGTAGCCTTGACACCAGCCCTTGACATCTTAGTGGACTTTGTGTTTGAACTGTTTGAGTCTTGGACTGCCTTGATCTTCCTCTGATGGGAGTACTAGCAATGATGTTTTGTTTTTTCCCCTAGAAGGGGATTCAAATAGGAGATCTTGGGTGCTTCCCCTGCCCTTGCAAAAGGATACTCTAGAAGAGTTTGGAAAGCCTGTTTCCCAAACTCTGATACTATCTGCTTGAGAAAATCAGCTCTCCCTGGAAGGATGAGCATTGCTTAAGGAGAGGTAGTAGGTTACATAATTTTTTCAATATTTTCCCCTTTTCCCTCCTTTGCTCTCTTTCTTGAGACAAACACCTTTTAGTGGATAAGAGGACCCATCTAGGTGACTAAGCCTTGTGACTTTGTGGTCTCTCTCTCTCTCTTTTTGTTTTTTTTTTTTTTTGTCCACTCTGCACTGCCCCCTCGGCAGTGAAGGGTGGAGTCCTAACTGCTGGACCATCAAGGAATTCCTGTCTAAGTCTTATAACCTTGGGAAAATACGGCCCTAGCTGTAATGTTTGGATTACTGGATAAATAGGACTAGATCTGTTTCTTGCTCACATTTGTATCTGCCACAGTGCAGGACCATGTACGCCATAAACACTCACCATGCTAGCTCAATGCATGGGAACCTCCTCGGCATCAGTTTCTTCATCTGTAAGCTGAGATCTTGGATCCCTAATGTTTTTGAGCTGTGACATTCTCTAATCCTGGAAGGAAAGGGAAGTATTGGTCAGTCACCTGTTTGATTTCCACCTTCCCGCCATTCCCTGTAGGGGAACCCTGGATATCATATCATAGTCATCTTTTTAGGAAGTATTAGATATGGCTTGTGTAGGAAGAGGGAGCGTAACTGCTGAAAACTCAGCGACCAGTAGGACTCAGTATAGGGAGGGCAGACAGTTTGCATCTTCATGAAAGAAAGCCTGTTATTACTTTTGTAAAGAAGGCAGGTTCTGAGTTTGACAAAAAAAGACAAGATGTAGGGGACATCCCTGATGCCTGGAGAACCCAAGAATAAGTTGGAATGCATTCCAGGCAGGCAGTAAGTGTTTTTAGAGGGTAGATGAGGACTATAGCGTGCACCTTACAGTCTGTCAGGGGAGGCAGATTTTACACTAATAAACATCAAGAAAGTGACAATTACAAAAGCCCCACGTGCTGCAAACGAGGTCAGGATACTGTGGGATTATGTAACCGAAGGGCTTGAGTTTGCCCTGAAGGAATCACAGAACTGTCCCCTTTGGGGGCCAATGGAATGGGAAAAAATGTTAAGACATAGAATTTAAATTTTTTTCCTTTTATGTTTTACATAAGACAGGACAAGGATGTTCCTTGGTAATGAAGGCAAAGATTCTTACATGACTTAGCAAATGATTACCCCTTCATGGCAGAAGTGCTTTCACTGTGAAAGAAAGAGGATTTTCCAGTGTTGGATTGGAAAGGGATGGAGAGGAGTTGAGAGTGGAGAGGGATGGCTGAGAAGTGTGTGTGTTGTGTGTGTGTGTGTTGAAGGGGAGGCATAGCATTGGGACTGTCTCCATCTGGTGCAAGTGTGGGGCTCTATAAGTCAAGGCTTACTGTTTTTCTTTCCTCTAGAATAAAGGGAACTCTTTCCCCCTCCTGGCTTCAGCTGGGACTAGGTGAAATGCCTTTGGTCTTTGGACCAGCCCCCCTGCAGGAGCCATGTCAGCCTGTCCTTAAAGGACAGAGCCTGGAGCTTCTCCTGGGCTCTGGTAGGGTGTGAGAGGGGGATGTCTTCCCCACCTTAACGAACAGTCTAAAAGTTGATGTCTGCTCTCGCTCTGCCTCATCTGTTGGCTGCTTCTGCCTGCTCCCTCTCTAGTTGGTCTCAGATTTTTGATGGGTTACCTCTTAAATATAGTGGTCTTCCTGGGTATTTCCTTGGATCACTGCTCTTCCCAGTCTGCATTTTCTCTTTGGAAAACTTTATCTTAACCCACCCCCATGTTGCTCCCTCACTGTTTTACTTCTAACCCTGATCTCCATGCTGGGTTTTAAGCCTAAATATCCAATTGTCTACTGACTAGACCTCTTCTTTAGCAAATACTCGAATTGCTATGCTAGGCATTGAGGCAACGGTGGTGAGCAGTGGACACACTCCTGGCTTCAAGGAGCTTATGGCCTAGTGGGGGATGGTGGGCTTTAATTCAGGTAAAACCACAGCATATCACACATGGCATGGCTCTGAAAGACAAGTACAGATCCAGGAACTCATAGCAGTACATGAGAGGGAGGAAGGGGTCCTTCAGAGACTTCTCTGAGCAAAGGAGGTTTCAACCAAGATCTGAAGGATGGGTAGGTGCTTATCATTCAGACTGTCTCTGCAGAGCAAAAGGCTACTTTTGGGGGAGGGCAGGGGAGTCCTTGAGATTACTTGCTAATGCACCTGTTTTTAAGGCTGCTATTTATTCTGAGGTGACTTGGCTGTAACTTCCCTTGCAGCTGTAATAACCCATGGGTCTTTACTGAGGCAATGTCTTGAGTGGAAGTTCCCTTTCATTCTACAATATAATATAAAACATTTATTCTTTATTAGGTCTGTGGCTTCCGTCAGCCATGTGTTTCCTTTCTCTAATATGAAATCCTGGCTTTGTTGTGAGTGCCTTGGATCTACATGACTGTATTACTCAAGAAGATAGCTTTTGTTTTTTAATTATTTTCTTTTGGCCACACTACGTGGCATCGGGATCTTGGTTCTCCAACCAAGAATTGAACTCGCACCCCCTGCAGTGGAAGTGTGAAGCCTTAAACTGAACCACCAGGGAAGTCCACCTAGGTTTTTTTTAAAAAAACATGTTAACCACTATCATTTTCACTTTATATACTTTGGCACTGAATTATTACAAAAATTCTGTAACTTAAAGTTTTCAGAATGAGAAAAACAAATGGCCAAAAGCATATGAGTAGATGCTTAATCTCATTACGAATCAAGAAAATACGATTTAGGAGCATCTGTGATGGTCCAGTGGTTTAGATTCTGTACTTCCACTGCAGGGGCACAGGTTCGATTCCTAGGAAGGAAACTAAGATCCAACATGTTGCACAGTGCTGTGCCCCCCCCCCCCCAAATTTTTTTAATAAATTTTAGAAAGAAATATAAATGAAAATTACAATATTGTTTCTGCCCATCATATTGGAAAGAAAGAAAAGATTTATTTATCCATTTTGGTAAAAGTTTGACTAAAGGACCATCATCATATACAACTGGTGGAAAAATCAATTTGAATTACATTTATAAAGATTTCATTTAAAACATGTACGTCCTTTGATCCAGCAATTTCACTTCTAGAAATCTATCTTAAAGGTATAGTTGTGGCACTTACCCGATTGTCTAGTGGTTAAGACTACACCTCCAATGCAGGGGGTGCAGATTTGATCCCTGGTCTGGGAGGGAACCAAGGGGTTTCCCAGGTGGTGCTAGTGGTAAAGAACCTGCCTGCCAGTGCAGGAGACATAAGAGATGTGGGTTTGATCCTTGGGTTGGGAAGACTCCCTAGAGGAGGACATGGCAACCCACTCAGTATTCTTGCCTGGAGAATCCCACAGACAGAGGAGCTTGGTGGGTTACAGGTCATGGGGTTGCAGAGTCGGACAAGACTGAAGCAACTTCCCATGTACACCAGGGAACTAAGATCCAACATGATGCATAGTGCAAAAAAAAAAAGATATAGTTGCCATATGCACAAAGTAATGTGTATAAGGATACTCTCAGCAGTGGAAAAACTGAGAATAACCCAAATGTCTACTAAAGGATGAATTCAAGGCACATGGAATAGTATGTAATAATATAAAAGAATGAGATGGAGCTGTATATATAAAATGGAAAATTCTCTAAGATGTGAAGCAAAAAAAGTCAGTTGTGTATCAGTGCCAGTTAGTTTATTGCTCCTTAGCTCCGAATCTACCCTTCTTCATCGTGTCTTGTGATCCTGGACGTTGTAAACCTTTTTCCTTTGCCCTCTGATATGATTTTAAGCTCTACCAGTAGAGGGCGCTGGAGGAGCACCGATGAGGAAGGGGTAGTCTTCCCGGTGCCTGGGTGCTTGCCTCCTGTAAAGTTTCAACAACACCCCACCTAGCAGCTTCCTGTTGTGTTCCCTCAGCATCCTGGTACCAGCTTCCCAGAATCTCAGTGGCTTCCTGGTGAGTTTCATCAGCCCCCCGACTCAGCATTCCAGCGCATCCAGTTACCTGCCTGCCAGCCCTTCAGGGGGCAGCACCTCAGCAAACTTTGAAGAAGACTGCTTTTTAAATCTTGCTCAAGGCATGCCTGTGAACTTGTAATTCAATATATATGGAAGATTGTCAGGTGATTTTTTTTTTCCAAGAAAGAGACAAATGACATAGTAGAAGATATAGAAGTTAAGTCTCAAAAATATTCCTTAAGGAAAAAAACAAAACAAAACAGATGAGCAGGTATTATTTAGTGAAGAGGGAGAGGAAGGGCATCCTGGACCGGCATTTGCAAAGAAGAAGCATGAGGACTTCCCTGGTGGCTCAGACGGTAGAGTGTCTGCCTACTGAGGGAGACCCAGGTTCAGTCCCTGGGTTGGGAAGATCTCTTGGAGTAGGAAACGGCCACTCACTCCAGTATTCTGGCCTGGAAAATCCCACGGACGGAGGAGCCTGGTAGGCTACAGTCCATGGGGTCACAGAGTTGGACACGACTGAGCGACTTCACTTTCTGAGACAGATGGCAGCCTCTTGCGTTTGAGGAGGTCTTGTAGCACTTGAAACGCAACATGAGGACAGTCTAACTCAATGTTTTCTCCCTTAAAGCCAGTTTTTCTGTATTTTCAGCATGTTACTGTCGCAATCAGAAATCCTGGTATCACTTTAGGTATTTGGGGTGGCCAGAGGAACTCACCAGGACTCCCTCTCTGCTCTGCTTCCAGTTTGAGGGGCTGCTTAGGGAGAAGTAGTCGCTTTGAACATCCCCGTGCCTTCTTTTGGTTATTAGCCCAAACGCTGATTCACATACTGTGCTGATTCACATACTGTTGGGAAGGGATCTTGCAGAAGTAATTAAAGTCCCTAATTGACTGGCTTTGAGTTAATGTGAAGGGAGATTATCCTGGGTGGCCTGACTTAATCAGATGGAATCCCTTTAAAAAAGGGCTGGGCCCCCTCCTACCTGAGGTTAGGAATTCTAAGAGGTAGGTAGACAGACAGGTAGGTAGATCTTCTATTGATTCTGTTTCTGTTGAGCCCTGACTGATAGAATTCCTGCTATACCCAACCACTTGGCACATCCTCAGATCTGGCTACTTTAAAACCTTCTCTTCTTTTGGTCTTCCTTCCAGTTCTGGTGCATCTGGGTTCACTTGAGCCCCATTTCTTCTTGCCTGGATTATTGGGGGTTCCCTTCCAGCTGGTCTCTGTGTCCCCTGAGGTCTTGCCACACCCTGTTTACTTCCATGTAATTGCCTAGACTGATCTATCTAAACTACACATCTAATCTTATCACTCTTCCTAAAATTTGTTAGTGGCTTCCTGAAACTTTCAGGCAGAAGTTCAAAAGCCATAGCTTTTTTACATGACTCTACTTTTTTCTCCTCTCTGGCATATAGATCATATGTCTTCTGAAAATTTTTTTTAGCGGTTGCCCAAAAGTTTGCCGTATATATTTACAACTAATCCAAGCCCACTTTCAAATTATACTGTCCCACATCACGGGTAGTCCAAGTACCTTAGAGTCTTCCCACCTTCTCCATCCCATCTATATAGCATTGTTGTCATTCCTTCATTTTTTTTTTTTTTTAGGTAAAGATTTATTTATTTTATTTTTGGCTGCACTGGGTCTTTATTGCTGTGTACAGGCTTTCTCTGGTTGTGACAAGCAGGGGCTACTCTCTAGCTGTGGTGCACTGACTTCTTATTGCCGTGCCATTGTGGAGCACGGGCCGTAAGGCATGTGGGCTCAGTAGTTAACAGCGCATGGGCTTAGTTGCCCCACAGCATATGAGGTCTTCCCTTAGCAGGGATTGAACCTGTATCCTCTGCATTGTCAGGGGGACTTTTAACCACTGGACCACCAGGGAAACCATTCAGTTTTTCAAAATACGTGTTTATTTGTTTATTCAGCTGTGCTGGGTCTTCATTGTGGCATGTGGATCTTTGCACCATGTGGGATCTTCAGTTGTGGCATTCAGGACTTTTCATTGTGAAATACAAACTCTTCGTGGCATGTGGGATCCAATTCCTGACCAGGAAACAAACACGGACTCCCTGCCTTGGGAGCACAGGAGTCTTAGTCACTGGACCACCAGGGAAGACCCCATTTCTGTCTTTATCTGTGACTGTTTCTACTTCTGATGTGACCCCATGCCTCTTCTCCTGCAGATAGATCTCTCCTACCTTCTGGGGCTTCACCCACATTCCACCTCTTTTGGGAAGCACCCCCTTGATTTTTGTGATCCCGCCCCCAACTCAGCCTCCTCTCATCTTGTGTTTATTGTAGCCCTCCGTGTTATCTGCTGTTCCACAGGTGGGCTCTTGTTCCCCAGTCAAACTCAGCTCCCCAAGGACAGACCCTGTATTGTCCCTTCCCCCTGTCTTGCCCCCAGCTTGGTCATGCCCTGGGCTGGCCACTGGCAGGCACTCAGGAAACATTTGGTGTCTAGTGGCCCAGATGGGTGAAAGTTCACTGGACTCTTCCTGACCTGAGTGGGATGATGCTAGCGGCTGGGGTGAGCTGTCCATCTCCTATAGTGGGAGGTGCTAAGGGCCTCGGGAAGGTTTTGATTCTGGGGACAGTCCTCCTTTTCCTCTGTTCTGAAGTTCACAATTTTGTGTATGGGCAGGATGGAGGCTGATCTGTCTGACTTTAACATCGATGCCCCGCGTTGGGACCAGTGCACTTTCCTGGGGCGGGTGAAGCACTTCTTCAATATCACGGACCCCCGCACGGTCCTGGTACCAGAACGGGAGCTAGACTGGGCCAAAGTGATGGTGGAGCAGAGCAGGTGAGCGGCTGGGGGACAGGCCGGGTGCACTGGGGCAGCATCGG
Source organism: Budorcas taxicolor (assembly GCF_023091745.1). Taxonomy (NCBI): domain Eukaryota; kingdom Metazoa; phylum Chordata; class Mammalia; order Artiodactyla; family Bovidae; genus Budorcas; species Budorcas taxicolor. The sequence goes on from NC_068932.1 coordinate 22,922,710, forward strand.
TGGGTGCCCTAGGGGAGAGGTGGAAATGGAAGATGAGGAGATAGTCAGAGAGCTCAGGGAGGCGGGGGAGCCAAGAGCAGGATGACTCAGGGTGGAGGTTGGGAGGTAACACCGGCCTGTTGTCTTTGGGTGACAGGATGGGGTCTGTGCCCCCGGGCACCCAGGTGGAGCAGCTTTTCTATGCTAAGAAGCTGTACGACTCAGCCTTCCACCCTGACACTGGGGACAAGATGAACGTCATTGGGCGGATGTCCTTCCAGGTCCCCGGTGGCATGATCATCACGGGCTTCATGCTCCAGTTCTACAGGTGCGACTGGGGAGCAAGGCAGCGCCAGGGGCACCACTTAGACCTGCTAGGGAGGGAGCCATAGTAGGATCATAGTTATAGCCACCTTTATTGATTCCTTACCAGATACCAGACACTGTGTTCAATTGTTTGCATATATCACCTCATTTAGTCTCAGCAGCCCTACAGAGAGGTACTGTTTTCATCTTCATTTTACAGATGAAGACCTGCAGTTCTACAGAGGTTATGTAACTTGCCCAAGTGCACCAGCCAGGAAATAGTGGTGCCTGGTTATATGAACTGAGGCAGTTTTCTCTAGGACTTAATGACTGAACTCTTCTGCTCCTTTAAAAAGAACTTATTCAACAATGAATTTAGTGTATTTTTATAACATAATATCCAAAAAATTAAAAAATGGGAAGACACTTTCAGTCCAGTTGGAGAAAGAACACTTTCTCTGCTCCCCTTCCTCTTTTCCCTGCCCCTCTTCCCTCCCTAACACATTCGGTTAGCCAATTGTCGAGCCAGACCTTGGACCAGATAGAAAGTGAAAATGTTAGTCTCTCAGTTGTGTCCGACTCTTTGTGACACCATGAACTGTAGGTCACCAGGCTCCTCTGTCCATAGAATTCTCAAGGCAAGAATACTGGAGTGGGTTGCCATGCCCTCTTCCAGGGGATCTTCCTGATCCAGGGATAGAACCTGGGGCTCCCGGACGGCAGACAGATTCTTTACTGTCTGAGCTACCAGGGAAGCCCACCCCTCAAGGAGCACCCAGTTTTGTTGAGACCAAGAAGGAAACAGTTAGTCTAGCTTGCCAAGTGGTAGGCTGGGGGCAGGATATGGGATGGTGGGATCAGACATCATAGAATGACTAACTGTGTCTCAGAAAGGACAGGGGAAGGGTCAGGAAGGTTCCAAGGAAGAAGAGATCTCTCCAGAGAGCAGGATTTGGCCATATACCAAGAGGCTGGGGGTGTGGATGTTCCAGGCAGAGGGGCAGCCAGTGCAGAAGAGCAGGAAACAGCATGGGAATGGCCTGGGGAGTGGCAGGTTTGATTGGTGTCCCCAAGCCCTCCCACCTCTTTGCCTCTCCCGGCCTCTCTCCTGGTAGGACGATGCCGGCAGTGATCTTCTGGCAGTGGGTGAACCAGTCCTTCAATGCCTTAGTCAACTATACCAACAGGAATGCGGCTTCCCCCACATCGGTCAGGTAGGAGGCCTGAACCCCTGGCTGTCTGTGTGGGCCTGGAGCTGCCTTCTTGCCTTGAGGGGGAGCAGCCCTTCTTAAGGGGTTCCGGGGCTGTCTGTCCTCCCTGGGTGGGGCCTGCCCTGGTTTGGATGACCAGGTTTCTTTTCAGGGTTTGGAAGTATTAGGCGGACTAGGAGAGTATCTTCTTCCTAGATGAATTCAACATTCACTCATTCATTCATGCTACAATTATGTCTAGAGTGTGTATTAGGTGTTGGATAGGGCTCTAGGGGCGGGGGATACATTTGAGTAAGATGTGTGGTCTCTGGAGTTTAAGGTCTTTTTAGGAAAATAAGCATAATGATCTCAGTCTGTGATAGCTGCCATTAAGGAAATAAATAGATGACATGCTGGAGAACAGCAGAAGGGCCTCTGTACAGATAGGCCGGTCAGGGAAGTCCTTTCTGCAGAGCTGACATTTCAGCTGAGTTTTGAAAGGTAAGGATTTAGCCATGCAAGAGCCCGGGGAAAGATTCCCAGGAGAGGGAGTGGCAGCGTGCTGAGGTTCTGAGCAGGCAGGCACTTGGTGTGTTTAACATACTGAAAGGAGCATCTGAATGAGTTGGAGGGAGATCCCAAGCTGAAGCCGAGGTTTTCAGGCAAGAAGCCACAATTCCAGCCTTTATCACTCAAGCTTTGGTCCTGCCCTCAGGCACCTGGAGTCCCCACTCCCAAACATCTCTCTCCTCCACTAGGCAAATGGGTGTTTCCTACATCACAGCCACCACCACTGCAGTGGCCACTGCTGTGGGCATGAACATGTTGACAAAGGTATGGTCTGGGGCGGCTATGGACATGGTGGTCACAAGGGGGCAGCAAAGTCCTAGGGAAAACTCTTTTTCCCCAGGTATGGGTGTTTTCCCAGACTTGAAGAGCTGAGTTTGGGTCAGAGCCTAGCCAAGCAGTGGGAAGTTCAGCAGGGCTGTCCCACACTGGTTTTTCTCGGGCCTTTGAGGGACTTTGGGTGCCCTGGCTGGGTGTCAGGATATGTGGCGGTAGTGAGGTCTGATTTCTTATTTTATCGTCCTAAAGCCCCTTCCACCCCCATCTTCCAGGGACCTGACCTACTCCCCTTGTCCTCTTCCCCCACAGAGAGCTCCGCCCCTGGTGGGCCGCTGGGTGCCCTTTGCTGCTGTGGCTGCAGCCAACTGTGTCAACATCCCCATGATGCGCCAGCAGTGAGTACAGGGAGCCCTTTTCCTCCCTGTAAGCCGCAAGGGCCAGCAGGGAAAGGGCAGGAGACCAAGGCGGAAGGTGGCTTTGGTGGCTGAGGTGGGGGTGGGCAGGGCTGCACTTCCAAAGGTTCTCCGAGGACGGGAGGCTCCAACAGTGATGGCTGCAGGAGGGACGGGTGACCTGGGTTTCGTCTGTGATGAATGCTGTGGGAGTCATTCTCTGAATGGATCTGGAGGTTTCGTGTGGACCTGCGGGGTTTGGCACTAGCTCACGTCCTTTCAACTACAACTGTATTTAAGTCGTGAACTTGGCCTACTTTCAGAGCCCTGGGGATGGCTCACAGAATGAAACGCAGCAGAGCAAGGTATCCAAAGATAAAACAGAACCAAGAGGCTCTGAGGGAAGCCAGAGGGGTAGATAGATATTTTCCAGCTGCCAGACTCTAAACTTCACAGCAGGAAAGGGGAAAGGAGAAACCCACTATGTCTCACAGCTTTTGTTCCTTGACTAGAGAAAGCGAAGATGTTCCCCTACTCTAAAATTTAATGATGTAATAGATGTAAAACGCTCAAAATAGCGCCTGGAAGGTAATATTAAGCGTTAGCTACTGTTGCCACAGTGGCCATCGATGCCTTCCTGGTCATCACTGATGTCATAAGGCACATTTTCTTAGGACTAGTAGTCAATGGAAAGTGATCACAATCACCCTTGCCGAAAGAGCACACCACAGAAGAGCCACGCATACCCTCTACTTGACTCCTCTTCCCCTCCCCCATCCAGTTGCTCCTTCCAACGAATGAATGAGTCCCCACCACCCACCTGGTCTTGGATGGAGTGCTGGCCTGAATATAACAGCCTGAGTGGCTCCTGTTTCTGGGTGGGTCATGGAGTCAGGCACTGGACCCAGCACTTGGCAGGCATCATCCCGTTTAATCCTCACTGAGTCCTATGAAGTGGCGCCATGATTATCCCCATTTTGCAGATGAGGGTAGCTGTTTCTTCAGAAGGACTAGGGAACTTGCTCAGGAGCATACACTTGCTCTGCAGCTTCCAGATCCAACCTAGGCAGCTGGGACCTGGCGCTCGCTCTCTGAACCTCTCCCCTAGATATCAGTATCACTCTCTGGAGTGGGGAAGGCTGCTCCAAGGGCCAGGCTGCAGGAGGTGGCTCCCTAGAGCTAGAATGGCCTGGCCCCGGTCCTCTCGGGTATCATATCACTGGCGGGCTTCCAACACACCCCTTTCCCGCATCCAGCACCTCCTGTCTGTGTTTAGGGAACTCATCCAGGGAATCTGTGTGAAGGACAGGAACCACAGTGAGATCGGTCATTCCCGGGTGAGCAGAGGCCTGCCCTGGGGGTGGGAGGAGGGAGTTCCCTCTCAGACCCTGTCCTGTTCTTAGCGCTCAGAGCAGGCCTGGGCTAAAAACCTTTTCCCTGGAGCCATCCTCCTTCTTCATCGATTTTCCCTCTATATCTCTGCTCGTATCATTTCTGGTCCTGAAGCCGTAAGAACTTGGCTGGGTGGGAGAGGGTCAGGTATGGTCACTTAACCCCTGACAGGTCCATCCCTTCCCCTTTACCAGCTCAGACTTGACCGTGACTCTGACCCTGGCCCAGCCCTCTGGTACAGCCTGTGGACCCCGCATAAAGTCATAACTGACAACTAACCTTTTTCTGTCCTCAGAGAGCTGCAGCCATAGGGATCACTCAAGTGGTTATTTCTCGGATCACCATGGCAGCCCCTGGCATGAGTAAGACGGGGAAGCCCTCCCATCCTGGGGGACCCTGGCTCATGTGATGGAGACCTCAGCCACACTTGGGGTGGGGGGTGGGACCCCAGCCTCTATAGGCATTCTTCTCAGACTGGTTTGCTTGAGTGTCGAGAGCCACTGGAGAGTCACACCATAAATCCTGGAATGTCAGTTAATCAAGATTTGATGGAGAAAGTTGTTTTCATTTAACAAATATTCCTTAAGTTCCTTCAATGTGTTGGGGAGATAGTGGTAGAGAAGATGAGTTCCCTGTCCTGGTTTTGCCTCCAGCAGGAACAGGTTACTGAGCAGGATACAAAACTTGCTTGAAAGATGGTTGATTGTAAGAAGGGTGCTCTGGGCCCATGATACCCATCCTCCTGTGGTTATAGGGCTGCAGGTTGAGGAGTCTGGGAAGCACCTTCTTCTGGGACTTGAGGAAGAAGTGGGTGTGGCCATGCCTATACATCCTTCTCCCCAGTGAAAACTATTTTCTGGAACTTCTGGGTGAGGAGGGGGAACCACTCAGTCTGTGATCCGACTTCAGAAGGGCAAGCATCACAGCCTTTCCTCTGCCTCTTCTAGTTCTGCTGCCGGTCCTCATGGAAAGACTGGAGAAGCTGCGCTTCGTGCAGGTGAGTGGACTCTGCTTTGCACCTTCACTGCCCGGTGGCCCCAACCACACCTGTGCTGGGGGTTCCTGACCCTCTCACCCTTCTATCTCGTTCCCATCCCCGCACTGCACTCCGGGAAGGCCCCTCCCAGTACCCTGGCTGTCTGATTCTCAGCCTTGTCTGCTAAGAGCAAGGAGACTCCCACCTCCGCTGCAGAGCCAGGGTTTCCTGCCTGTGGGTTTCTAGCTGGCTTGCCGATGGGGTTCACCTCTAAGTATGTAAGTCACGTGGGTCTCTCTTTCGTTTTGTTTCTGCACAGAGAATCCGGGTTCTGCACGCGCCTTTGCAGGTTCTGCTGTCCGGATGCTTGTGAGTAACGTGTTTTCTCAGTAGGCATCTGTGGTGGGGCACTCAAAATCTGTCTTCCTGTGTCACCCATGTGGGAAGACATGTACTCCTTTACCTGACTTCAAAAGCACCCAGGCTTGAACACCTGTGGCCCCTCTGACTTGTCCCATCTTTCCAAGGGCACTGGGCTGGCCCTGTGCACACACTGGGGTGGAAAGGAGAACCCTTGGATGTCCTCCTGTCCCCGGGGTCTCCCCTCCAACCTTAGGTCTGCAGTAGTTTTAGAGGAGAGACAACAATGATAAGATCATCCCACCACAAAAGGGAAATAAGAATTATGTGAGGTGACAGAAGGGTCAGCTCACACCAGTGGTGAATTTAGGTGACCCCAGTGGTGAAGGACTTGCCCGCCAGTGCAGGAGACATAAGAGATGCGGGTTCAATCCCTGGGTTGGGAAGGGCCCCTGGAGGGGAAGGCATGGTAACCCACTCCAGTATTCTTGCCTTGAGAATCCCATGGACAGAGGAGCCTGGTGGGCTACAGTCCATAGGATCGCAAAAAGTTGCACATGACTGAAGTGACTTAGCATGCACGCATGCACATGCCAGTTATATCTCAATACATCCGAATACGGTGAGACGTGAAAAATGACACAGCCTGGGCCCGTCACGTGTCCCAGGCTCGCACGGGCAGAAAGCACCATGACTCCCGGCAGTGGTCTTAGGTGCCTGCCCTGGACTGGACAAGTCCCAGCATTCATCGTGCTTTGTGAGGCCGTGAGCTAATGACCACAACCTAAGCTCATGTGTATTGGATGTTTCCTGTGTGCCCCCACTGTGCTGATGTTTCACGTCTATAGTTTCACCTGATTCCCTGAGCCCTCGAGGTATACATACTGTCAGCGTCTCCTTTCCCAGATGAAGAGACTTGCCCAAGCATCTCTAGTTGGTAATTTCTAGAGCTGAGATTGGATCCTTAGTAAGTCTAACGTTATGGCAGACTGTCTTCTTTTTTTTTTTCCCGCTGTGCAGGCTTTTCTCTAGTTGCAGTGAGCAGGGGCTACTCTCTAGTTGCAGTGCACGAGCTTCTCATGGCGGTGGCTCCTCTTGTCACGGAGCACGGGCTCGAGGGTGAGCGGGCTCAGTAGTTGTGACTCCCGGGCTCTAGAGCACAGGTTCGGTAGTCAGAGGTGCCTGGGCTTAGTCGTTCCAAGGCATGTGGGATCTTCCTGGATCGAGGATCAAACCCATGTCTCCTACGCTGGCTGGCAGATTCTTTACCACTGAACCACCAGAGAAGTCCCCGCCAGAGTTTCTTCTGCGAATTGATTTGCCACTGAGGGAGCGGTTACATACCATGGGCTGAATGTGTCCCATGTGTTACCTTGTTTAACCCTTGCAGTAACCCTGCCGAGTAGGGACTCTTGCCCTCCCTCCGCTGGCTCAGAGGGGGCTTGCCCCAGATGGCACAGCTAAGAAGTGGCAGAGCTGGGACTCGAACCCAGGTCTGTTAGAATCCCAGATTCTGTAAAATACAGTCCTGGGCTCACATCCTCTGAGAACTTGTGAGAATAAAGATTCAAGCCCTTTCCTGGACCTGCTGAATTAGCACTGTGTTTGAACAAGCTCCTAGAATTCCTTGTGTGCCCCATGAAGTTCCAGAGGCTCTGCCCTCACTGTTCTCCAACAACCTGGGGTTCAGCAAGTACAGGAGCCTGACCCCGAGTTCACACCCCTCCTGCTTTCCCTGAACACCAGAGGGCGCCTGTGGCTATGAGCGCCGCTGCTCACACTCTCCTGGTGTCTCCATTCCCATCTTCATCTGTGAGAATGATGGATGGATGGGGGTGAGGGGTGCAGGGGGCTGGTTTTATCCTGTGCTGGAGTGAGTCTCCAGGCGCCAAGAGACCAGGAACAGGGTTGGAGGGAGAGGAACTTCGGGTTCAGCTCCCCCATCCTATGGGGAATCTCAGCCACGGGGTGTGGATGAGTCTGTGAGATGCCAGACACTCCCTAATGCTTTGGTTTCTCCTTTCTTCCAGTCTCATCTTCATGGTGCCAGTGGCGTGTGGGCTGTTCCCGCAGCAATGGTATCAGCTGTTCATTACCCACTTGTTTTTACTGAATTGCCTGTCCCTGCTCTTCCTGACCTGCCCACTCTCCTGAAGGAGAGGGAGTGGCAGGCAGGGCAGCATCTGTTCGGGGACAAGTGTGAACTCTGTCTGTGTGAACTCTGGGCCTCTTGCCTCCAGTTGAATGGGAAACCAAAGCAGAGCTCCAAGGGGCAGAGGGATGTCGCTCACTCCCAGTGGAGCACAGGCTGCCTTGGAAAGATGGTAGGGGAACAGAGACTTCCTGTCCCTGCTGGTTGAGTTGTTAGACCCATCTCCCCTGGCTGGATCTGGTCTTTGAAATTGAACAAGAGGGTAGGTACTTACTCTGGCTGATGTTTGCTGAAGGATGGATGCCTTGGACCTCTCAGCTTCCCTTGTGTGTCCTGGGAAGGGTGCAGGGGCTGGGTGAGAAGAGATGATGGCAAAGGGACAGGGAAGCATTAGACAGGTGGCAGGGGCAGGGGGCAGGGTGGCGGAGAGGACTGACTCCAGGAGACCAGACGTAGCCTGAATGGATACAGAGAAGGTGCCCGTCTCCCTTCTCCTAGTACTCCCAGCTCAGTAGTCACCTACACCTCTCCTGTGTTCTGATCACCATGCTTGCAGTCTTTGAGAAGGTAGATGTTTGGCACTAGGGAGAATGAAGTCAGAGCTCAACAGAAGTAAAAAGCAAAAAAAAAAAGTAAAAAGCAACATACTGTGCTGTATAGAAACCATTTGTAATTCTGATGGAAAAAATGGGCAAGGGCTTCTTAGAGGTGGCAACTATGTTGGATTTTATCTCAGGGTAATTTGCTGTTTGTCCAGGTGGCAGGCTCATAACACCCTTCTCTCTTCTCAGTGAATTGCCGGTTTCCTATCTGGAACCTGAGCTCCAGGACACCATCAAGGCCAAGTATAGAGAACCTGTGCCTTATGTCTACTTCAATAAGGGCCTCTGAAGGCCTTACCCCAGCACGGACCAGTCCATACACCAGCTCCTCCTCAACTGCTGTGGATTCCTGTACCTCATTCCTCTTTGCCGACAGGGCCTGCAGGCCAGCGTGGATTCGGGGGGGAGGGTGGCAGTGGGAGGATGCCTCATGCTTCTACCCAGGTACCTGGGTTTATTGGACTCCAGGGGATAAAAGCAACCAAGAGGAGAGAGGCCAAGGCTTCCATCTGTTCTCCCCGAACCCCCATCTCCTGGAGACCAGGAGCTAAGACCCCTGCTCAGGGAGAAGGTATTAGGTCCTGAGGGTGACACTCAAGTAAACCATTTGGAAAAATTAGGAAACCTGGGATTCTGGTTCCAGCTGGGGTTGAGGAAGGGCCCCCTTTCTCTTCTTCCTTGTCTGTTCTCAGTCAAGGGCACCCTTCCTGCCAGGAGTGGGTGTGTGGTTCTGGCTCCCTCAGGAAGAAGGAGGGGAGAGGCTGGGCCACCTTGGACCTCCTCTTTGCTCTTGCCCACTTTCCTCCCCAGGGTCCCCTGGGCAGAAAGCTTCTTTAGGAGTCTTGCTAAACTTGAGAGTTTTTATCAGGCACCCAGGAGTTTTTAGTGTAAAGCACCGCCCTCCCCACCCCACCCCCCAAAAAAAAACAGGACATAGTGAGGCAACAGAGTTTTCATGGTGCTTCAAACCCTGTCTGTTGACACTGGCTTTGTTCTCCTAAAATCGTATCTGATTCTGCTTCTCTGTGTCTGAAAGATAAAACCACTGACTGTGAGTAAAAAGGACGTAGGTAAGCATTAACTGCATGTTTTAGTGGGTATAATTTCCTGGCTGCCTCCCTTCCTCAGCCTATTTGGTTAAACACCAAAGAAAGACTGGTGTGGACTGAATAGGAAAGGGAAGTTTTATTTGGACGCCTCTGAGAGGAAACCAACCAGGACCAAAGAGCCTTAAAGGACACACAGCTAAGTGCAGCCACTCACCCTTCCCTGCCAGGGTGCTCTAGGTTATTTTGGAAGCGTTTGAGGGAGAGGGGGCTGCTGTAGCCAACCTGGGGCCAATGTCTATGAGTTTTGTCTAGTAGAATTTACTGATTGATCAGAGGGTATCACTGTCAATCGAATACATTTCTTGAAAGAGCACAATGAACTGTCTGCACACTGAGTTAATAAAACCCAGACGGAAAGCAAGATCTGTTCTTACTTTGGCCTTGGCATGGAGGAGGGTATCACAACTCTAAGGGGAACCTGTCTGGTGCCCAGAGGCCATTGTTTGTCTCTGTTATTATGGAGGAAAAATCTACCTGCCTTTGCTGGAGGCTCTAGAGTGTTCGCTGGACTGGAGGTGTTGCTTGAGGGCGAGAGCTGGCAAACCATGGCTTGAGGGGCCAGATCTGCCTGTTTTTATGTTCCTGGGAGCTGAGAATGGCTTTTAAATTTTTGAAAGGTTGTGAAAAAAGAAGAATGTGTAAGACCCTGAGGGGGTGGCATACAGAACCGAAAATATTTACTATTTGGGCCCCTACACAGTGTCCCCCACTCTGGAGGAATGGTTCCAAAGAAACATGTCTGAGATTCACCCGCAGGGCTTCTCAAAACACAGGTTATAGGGCACCCTCCCTAGACTTTCTAATTCTGTGGGGCTGGGACAGAGCCTGTGGCTTTGTGTGTCTGGTAATTGTGATGCTGATGCTGTTAGTTTGCAGACCACTTTGAAGGACCACTGCTCTGAAGAGAAAGGGCCTTCTCCTTGAGGTCAAAGTACTGACAGCAGTTTGATTTTTCCCCTATTAAAAAAAATTAAAATACAATTCACAAAACATGAAATTCATCCTTTGAAAGATACAGTTAGTGGTTTTTAGCATACTCATAATGTCATGCAACTGTCATTACTCTCTAATTCCAGAGTATTTTCGTTATTCCTGAAGGAAGCTCTGTACTCATTAGTAGTCATTCATTATATCCTCATCCCCTAGTCCCTGGCAACCTCTCATCTATCTTCTGTCACTATGGATTAACCTATTCTGGACATTTCATATAGATGGACTCATACAGTATGTGGTCTTCTGTGTCTGACTTCTTTCACTCAGTATTTTCAAAGGTCAGCTTTTCTGTAACATGTGCAACTTAATTTGGGCTGATAGCTGAGCAGAAAAGCCTATGTCTTTGGAGCTGGCTTCCTTGGGACAGGAGATTTGCTTTCAGCTTTGCTCAGTTCCAAAGGCAAATAGGAAAAACATTACCAGAGCTGGCCGGAACTCGGCAGCAATTCTGAGCTGAGGTTCTTTCAAGAATCTGCAACCGTCTTACTTTTCGAGCTCCTTAAGCCTCCTGGCATTCCTCCTTTCTTCATAGATGATTACTCTTGGAAAAGTCTGGAGTAGAGAGTGACTGCTGTTTAGAGGCAGATTAGAAAGTTCATTCAAACCGCATCTCAGTTCTATCTTGTAAAAGCCTCCCATTTCTTTGAGTTGACTCCTATAGGTGTGGAACGAGGTGATGAGGGTGACTAAAATGTCTCAGGGTGAGAAGTTCTAGTTCGAATTGGGCAGGGTGTCATGTTTGTCCTGTCCTGGAGCTCAGTTCAAGCTCAGGTAAAGAGAGAAAAGGAAGTTGAGAAAGGACAGAATTCCTTTCTGTTTGTCAAACTGGAACCTTTGGAGTTGCCTATTGATAATGATATTTGGCCTTTTTTCTTTTTTTAATTAAAATTTTGTTGAAGTATAGTTGATTTATAGTGTTGTGTTAGTTTCAGGAGTCCAGCAAAGCCAATCAGTCATACATGTATCTACTCTTTTTTAAGGTTCTTTTCCCATGTAGGTCATTACAGAGTATTGAGTCGAGTTGCCTCTGCTATACAGTGGGACCTTATTAGTTATCTGTTTTATATATACTAATATGTATATGTCAATCCCAATCCCCCAATTTATCCCTTCCCCTGCATGTTCCCTATTGATCATAAGTTTGTTTCTGCGTCTGTCATTCTACTTCTGTTTTGTGAATAAGTATTTGGACCCTTTTTTTTTTTTTTTAAGATTCTACTATAAGTGACATCATATGGTATTTGTCTTTCTGTGTCTGACTTATTTCACTGCATATGACAATCTCTCGATCCATCCATGTTGCTGCAAGTGGCATTATTTTGTTCTAGTTTTTTAAGGAACCTTCATGTTGTTCTCCATAACAGCTGTACAAATTTACATTCCCACCAACAGTATAGGAGGGTTCCCTTTTCTCCACATCTTCTCCATCATTTTTTGTTTGTAAATTTTTTGGTTTTTTTTTTTTTTTGGATGATCATTCTGACTGGTGTGAGGGAATACCTCATTGTAGTTTTGATTTGCATTTCTCTAACAATTAGTGATGTCAGGCGTCTTTTTGTGTGCTTTTTGGCCACCCGTGATATCTGACTTTTTTGTGGAGGACTTAAAACTCCTCGAGGCCGGGATTGAGACTCTGTGCTAAGAGAATAATATGGCCCCTGCCTGTTATTCGATCTTTTCTTCTCCTCTAGGGAGTTTGATTGTGGAATGGATGCATTTCTAAGAAATTTAAGATTGGCAAAAATACTTGTCACTCTTTGCAGCACTTGGGAAAGTAGGATCAACATAGAGACAGAACCAGTTTCTTCACTTACTTGTTTCCTGCTTTGCCACCATTTAAGCCAAGAACAAACTCCCTTGGGCTCAGCTGTGGGCTAGACGCAGCCAGGCTCTAAAATGCTTTGGCAGGCTTTTGAGAGGAAGTTGTCAGCTAAAGGAAGCTGGCTTGTCTGCTGTGAGTCTTCATTTGTTTATTTTCCCAATATTGATTGAGCTCATGGTTGGGCCCTGTACATGGTTGTAGAGATTTCTTTTTAAAAAAAAAGGAAAATGAGAAAAGGAAATGTACATGGTATGGCCATACAAAAAGCTATAAATTTAGTGGGATGGGTCAGGCAGGTAGAAACTGTAGATACACTGTGTGGTGTTTTGTGAATTCAGAAGAAACAAGAGGGCGGGAACTGGGAATTTATAAAGGGGAAACTGTATGTGTATTTGGGCTTCCCTGGTGGCTCAGATAGTAAAGAATGAGCCCACAACACAGGAGACCTGGCTTCCATCCCTGAGTTGGGAAGATGCCCTGGAGGAAGGCATGGCAACCCAGTCCACTATTCTTGCCTGGAGAATCCTCATGGACAAAGGAGCCTGGCGGGCTACAGTCCATGGGGTCCCAAAGAGGGGGACACCACTGAGCTAATAAGCACAGCAAGTGAAAGTGGAGAGTGAAAAAGTTGGCTTAAAGCTCAACATTCAGAAAACAAAGATCATGGCATCCTGTCCCATCACTTTATGGGAAATAGATGGAGAAACAGTGGAAACAGTGTCAGACTTTATTTTTGGGGGCTCCAAAATCACTTCAGATGGTGACTGCAGCCATGAAATTAAAAGACGCTTACTCCTTGGAAGAAAAGTTATGACCAACCTAGATAGCATATTCAAAAGCAGAGACATGACTTTGCCAACTAAGGTCCGTCTAGTCAAGGCTATGGTTTTTCCAGTAGTCATGTATGGATGTGAGAGTTGGACTGTGAAGAAGGCTGAGCGCCGAAGAATTGATGCATTTGAACTGCGGTGTTGGAGAAGACTCTTGAGGGTCCCTTGGACTTCAAGGAGATCAGCCCAGGGATTTCTTTGGAAGGAATGATGCTAAAGCTGAAACTCCAGTACTTTGGCCACCTCATGTGAAGAGTTGACTCATTGGAAAAGACTCTGATGCTGGGAGGGATTGGGGTCAGGAGGAGAAGGGGACGACAGAGGATGAGATGGCTGGATGGCATCGCTGACTTGATGGACGTGAGTCTGAGTGAACTCTGGCAGTTGGTGATGGACAGGGAGGCCTGGCGTGCTGCGATTCCTGGGGTCGCGAAGAGTCGGACACGACTGAGCGACTGAACTGAACTGAATGTGCAAATGAAGTTAAGTGTACTGTCTAGCACAGTACGCTGAGGATCTCTTACCTGTGAGGAGTGAGCAGAGCGTGCAGAAAACGCAATGGCAGTAGGTGAGATAAAGAAGTATGCAGGGGCCAGGACACAGAAAGGACCATACTGATAAGTTTGGATGATAAATTCTGTAGGTAGTTGAAATATTTTGAGAGGGGAAGCCCTGAGACAATGGCTTTTAGGTAGTAGAGCACCCGTGTTCTGACCTGTGAAAGATATTCAAGAGGGAAGATTTAGCAACTGGCTGGGCAGCAGGAAGCCTGTCTGTATTTAGCCAGAAAATGAGAAAACAGGTTGAAACACTGGAGCTATTTCTGAGGTAGAGTGAATAGAATTTCCTCCCTCGAGAACTTGGGTTGACAAAGCACTGTGCCTTAGGTAAAGATACTATCTGACGTGGAATTAAAATTGACCCAAGCTGCTGCTTGAGCAATTTGAGACCAAGAGAGAGACCGACCCTGGTACTGGGGCTGTGCTTAAAGACAAAAGACATCAAGACATTTTTAGATTACAGCAGCCTTCTTCGAGAGCACCAGGTTACTTTCTAAAAGTAACTTATTTTCCAACACCCTTTAGAATTACCAAACCTCTTCTCTTTGCTAAACCGTGGAAATCTAGTACTTCCGCCACACTCAAGATGGTAAACACCAGACTTAGACTTTTCAACCCACGTTTTGGACGGTCCCGCCCCCCGTCGGAGGTACTTCCGCCACGCTCTGCGGAGCGGACGCATTTATACCGCCTCCCAGCCCTCAAGATGGCCCGGCTTCCTCCTACTTTCCATTGGCTGAATTTCTCCGATTTTCCGTCTTCATAAGGAGGCGGAACTTCGATTTGATCGACAGCTTTTTTAACCAATGGGCGAAGGGCAAGGGCCAATGACGCGTAGGAACTGGAGAACCACCCCAGTGTCTGGGAGGGCGTTTGGGCTGGGGCGGGGTGAAGCGGAGCCGGAAACGGGAGGGGAGAGTGAAACAGGAAAAGAAGGGAAGAAGGAAGACCAGGGAAGAGGAGAGGGAGGAGGAGGGAGGTGGCGGCGCCGTGGCGGAGGAGCAGGAGCAGGAGGGGGATGGCGAGGAGAAGGCTCCTGGGTGGCATGGCGCTCCTGCTCCTCCAGGCGCTGCCCGGCCCCCTGTCAGTCAGGGCTGAACCCCCGCAGGTAAGGGGGAGGGTCGTGTGGCGGCCGGAGGGGCCAGGCTGGGGGCCTCGGGGTCGTCGAGGCGTGGCTGGAGAGGGCCTGAAGGAACATTGTCACCAAGAGTTGCAGGCTCCTGAGACGGTCACCCATGCTTGAGTGGACAGGATCTGAGGGGGCGTCGGTGTTTAGCCGAGGAGCACCTGTGACGGTTTTGGTATCGGGGAGGCGGCAGAGGCATGGTGCCAAGTGAGTTGAGGGGCGTTTGAGGCGGCAGTTCAGTCAGGTGGGCCGGGAATGATTGTGAATGGATAGTAGTATCAAGCGGGGCGTGTGTGGGGTGCGCATTCGTGTCCTCCAGTGGAGCAGGTCTGTGAGGCAGCGGTGCCGCGTGTCCGTCGGTGCGGGTAGGGGTCCGTGGGTTATTGAGCCGGCCTGAGAGGGGCTGAGAGGATATCTATTTCCAGCTGGATCGGGGTATGTTCTAGGGGCCTCTTAGCCCATTTTAAGTGGTGTTGGAGGCGGGACTCTCGGAAGGCAGGTGGGATGAAGCAGCCTGGGACCCCTCAGCAGCAGCGCACACCTGAGCTGTAACAAGTTCTTACTATTAGGTTGACTGGACCGGGGAAGCCAGTGACTGATGTTGTCCTGGGCCAGCTCAGAGTTTTGAGCAAAGGGTGGTGCTGATGCCAATATGGTCAACAAATGGAGCACCTTAGATTTTCTTGCTAGGTGGCTTGTGCAGATTTCAGCCGCTGCTGGCATTTCGAAACTCTTAATGGGAGCGTTACTCTTGGTGCCAAGTTGGGTGGGGTGCAGTGGGGGGAATCACCCTCCTTCCCTTCTTTGCATTTGGCAAGGCTTTACCGTTCTGTTTTCTCTGTCTCTTCAGAAAGGCCTACACACACCCAGCAAGATGACAGAATCTATATAGTATAGCTTAGCACTTGAACTTGGTGTGGTCAAGAGTAGAAGCAGAATGCCAGCAAAAATACTTATCATTTTTCCTAGGAATTTATGAGCATCCTGTTATGCCCATTAGTATCCTCTATTTAAAACATTAATTTTTTAAAATTTATATAACATAAATCGTTTAAAACCATTTGACCATTTTAAGATGAACAATTCAGTGGTATTTAGTATGTTCACAGTGTTAAGCAACCACTGCCTCGATCTAGTTCCAGAGTATTTTCATCACCTGGGAAGAAAACCTTCTATCATTAAGCAGTTCCTCCCTGTTTTGCCTCCCGGCAGCCCCTGGAAAACATCAGTCTACTTTGTGTATCTATAGATTTATCTATTCAGGATATTCCATGTAAATGGAATCTTACAATATATGACCTTTTGTATCTGGCTTCTTTCCCTTAGCATAAAATTTTCAAGGATTATTCACATTGTAGCATGTATTTCTTTCCTTTTTTATGGGTGAATAATACTCCATTCTGTGGCTTTTCCGGAATTTGTTGTTTCATCTGTCTGTGGAAATATCATCTGCTCTTCTCAAAGGCTATATTTTGTATATTAGAAATAACATATGAAAGGAGTAGAGCTCATTTTCTGGCCCAGCACATTCCCTTTTCTTGGGCTGGGACTCTTCTGTTCTAGGCTTTGTTGGGGTTCTTTGTTTTCTCAGTTAAAATCATAAACTGGCAGGAGAAATAAGTTTTCTTTATTAGAAAAGTTACTGCCCTTAGGACTGGTCAAGAAATGTAGATATTGAGAGAGCAAAATATAGAACAAACTGTTGCTTTTCCTTTACACCTGCACTTAAATATCGCTAAAGACTGTTCCCAATAACCAGTAATTAGCATTACTAGGGGGTTGATTTAGGAACAGTGCAGACTTTGGAGCTGGGTTCCCTGGGCCTGTGAACTGCATCTCCCTAGTGGAGAGCAGTGATTGGCATCTGGTGGGAACCAGATCCATTTCTTTAACCGGATGGAAAATGAAGGTTCCTTCCCAGGTCATGGAAGCCTAGGAGGTGGAGAGAAGACGTGGGAGGGATCCTTAGTGTAATGTCCTAGTTGCCATTTGTGGATCACAGCCTGTTTGCTTATCATCTCTCTGGCACTTCCGATACTTACTTGAGGGACAGGGCGGCTTTTGTACTTTGTTCTGTTTGGATGGATGCTAACACTGGACGGCAGCTACTAGGTTGTTACAGGTCCTGCAGAGAAGGGGAAATTTCTGAAATGAGTAGTCTATCCCCCTGACCCTTTCCCCCTAACACTCCTGCCTTCATCTTATAGACTCTCTTTCTCAGTATCTATGGTGAGAATTGTTTTGTGAATTTTAACCTTTGAAATGGAAGTTACTCTATAATAATTAACTCTGAATCCCCCACAATTTAGTTTTTGGGTTTTGTTGATTTTTTTTTTTTGGTTTACAGAAATCAGTGAAGAAAAAAAAATTAGAGACCACTTGGTATAGAATGTACTTCAGGTACTCGCTGTCCTTGTTTCAACAAGTAGCTTCTGGCTAGCTCTGAATTGAGGAGGACTCTCTGTACTCTTTCCGTATTGAAAGTGGTATGGGTACCTCATGGCATTTTTTTTCTCTTGACATGGCTTTATCAGATACAATCTTTTTAATTGAAGTCCATTCTAAAGGAGATCAGTCCTGGGTGTTCACTGGAAGGACTGATACTAAAGCTGAAACTCCAATACTTTGGCCACCTCATGCAAAGAGTTGACTCATTGGAAAAAACTCTGATGCTGGGAGGGATTGGCGGCAGGAGGAGAAGGGGTCGACAGAGGATGAGATGGCTGGATGGCATCACCGACTGGATCGATGGACATGAGTTTGAGTGAACTCCGGGAGTTGGTGATGGACAGGGAGGCCTGGTGTGCTGTGATTCATGGGGTCGCAAAGAGTCGGACATAACTGAGCTGAACTTATTTACAATGTTGTGTTAGTTTCTGGTGTACAGCAAAGTGATTCAATTATGTATATATGTGTGTGTATCTCAGTTCCCTGGTTGCTCAGACAGTAAAGAATCTGCCTGCAATGCAGGAGACCCAAGTCCCTGGATCAGGAAGATCCCTGGAGAAGGAAATGGCCACCCACTCCAGTATTCTTGCCTGGAGAATTCCATGGACAGAGGAGCCTGGTGGGCTACAGTTCATAGGATCGCAGAGAATCAGACAAGACTGAGTGATTAACACACACACATATGTGTGTATAGAAACGTGCATATATACACACACATAAACGTGTATGTACATTTGTGTGTACACGTGTGTGTATATACCTATGTGTATATAAACATACATGCATATATGTATATACAGATAAATTGTTTTTCATAATACAATCTTTTTTAAAAACTTGCATTTCATATCAGATAATATTTAGCAGCTTTCTTTCTCTGGTTCCAGCTCTGCACTGGAACAATTATCCTGGCCCAGATAAGTTCATCAGTTTAAGTCCCTCTGTGATTAGGAACTTAGACTTAATTCTCCTGTAGATCCTTGCAATTCAGATGTGATTCTGTGAATCTATAAAGGATAAAAAAAGCCATGGAGTCTTCAAACAGAAAGGCCTTGACATTTGTCTTTTTCAGTTGAATTATGATGGAGATACAGACTTTCTTTCTTTCTCTTGTTGGTTAGATTCAGCTGGAAAAATCTGACTGTAGTATTTAAAGTTTTAGTAGAAATGTCTTTTTCCATAAAGTGATCCAGCTGATGGATTGGGCACAAATCTGTAGAGATGTGGTCCTTACCTTCCCTCTGCCATGCTTCAGACTTTGAGTTGGACAGGGGCCCTAGCTCATGATTTGTTTTTTCCCACCACACCCCGCAATAATGTATCCCTTCCCCCCACCTTTACTTATCTCTGCTGCCCTAGTTCTCAGTACAGAAGCCCTGCTCCACTCTTCTTTCCTAACTACAGCATTATAGTGTGACCACACTCATTCCTTCTTGTAGAATAGTGAGTTATGAGACTTTCAAATTCTTAATCCTCTTTCTTTTTCTTTCTTAGCCTATTTTATACACCAAAGTGAGCAGTTGTCTAAAATCAACACCATGAGTTGCTTATGTAAATCCTTTCAGTAGACTCCAGCAAACATTTACTGAAACGTTCGCTCTTTGCAGCAGGCTATTATTATTCCTAGGCACTGCTGCTGCCGCTAAGTTGCTTCAGTCGTGTCCGACTCTGTGCGACCCCATGGACTGCAGCCCACCAGGCTCCCCCGTCCGTGGGATTCTCCAGGCAAGAGTACAGGAGTGGGGTGCCATTTCCTTTTCCAGTGCATGAAAGTGAAAAGTGAAAGTGAAGTTGCTCAGTCGTGTCTGACTCTTAGCGACCCCATTGACTGCAGCCTACCAGGCTCCCCTGCCCATGGGATTTTCCAGGCAAGAGTACTGGAGTGGGGTGCCGCTCGGCACTGGGAACCCTCAAATGAGTAACCAGCGCCCTGTCCTCAAGGAGATGATAATCTTGTGAGAAAGACAGATAACAAACACTGATTTGTAATCTGGAGGGATCAGTGCTGTAATGGTTGTTCAGTTGCTCAGTCATATCCGACTCTGCAACCCCGTGGACTGCAGCATGCTAGGCTTCCCTGTCCTTCGCTGTCTCCCAGAATTGGCTCCAACTCATGTCCATTGAATCAGTGATGCCATCCAGCCATCTCATCCTCTGTCATCCCCGTCTCTTCCTGCCTTCAGTTTTTCCCAGCATCAGGGTCTTTTCCAATGAAAAGCTCTTTGCATCAGGTGGCCAAAGTATTGGAGCTTCAGCCTCAGTCCTTCCAGTGACTATTCAGGACTGATTTCCTTTAGGATCAACTGGTTTGATCTCCTTGCTGTCCAGGGGTCTTAAGGAATGTAACAAGTCCTTATAATGGGAGTACATGCAAAGGACTATGGGACCATGGCTAGGACTGGGCGAAGGTGGGGATTTAGGGAGTGCTTCATAGAGGGAGAGGCATTTGGACAGGGCTTTCTAGGTTGATAACATTAAGTAGGATGTCTGTGGACCAGGAGGTGGGGGCTGGTGGTGGTTATTCCAGTATGAAAGAGTGGGAATGGAGTTTTTTGAAGAGGCACACAGTCTGTGGTGGAAGCTTTGCCTGTGGGTGTACAGAGGACTGTGAGAGTAGGTTGAGACTTGTGGGCTGCAGTTAGATGGTAAGGAGGCCTTTTATCCATTGTTGAAGCAGTGCTGTCCAATAGAACTTATATGATGTTGGAAATCATCTGTATCTGTGCTGTCCATGTGTGGCTACTAAACACTTAAAATGTGACTAGGATAACTGAGAAACTGAATTTTTAAAGACATTTAATTTTTTCATATCAACTTTATTGAGAGATAATTCACTTGGCAAAGGATTCCATCCTTTTAAAGGGTACAGAAAATATATTTTTTTCAGTAAGTCACAGGGTTGTGTAAGCATCTCTACTATGTAATTTTAGAACATTTTCATCGCTCCACACAAAAACTCCATAACCATTAGCACCCCTTCCCCATTACACCCCTTCCTCCTCCGGCCCCTGCAACTGCTAATCTACCTTCTGTCTGTTGGATTTGCCCATTGTGGACATTCTGTATAAATACAGTCATATACCATGTGGTCCTTTGTAACTGGCTTCTTTCACTTGGCATCATGTTTTCAAGTTTCTTCCACGTTGATGTATTGGTATTTCTTTGCATGTATCTGCATTTCATTCCCTTTTGTATGGCCAATAGTCAGTTGTATGAATGTACCACATTTTATTTGTCCATTCATCAGTTGATGGACATTTGGGCTGTTTCCCCTTTTGGGCTATTATGAATAATGCTGCTGTGTACATGCATGTACACGTTTTTATGTAGATATGTTTTCATTTCTCTTTGGTATATACCTAATAGTGAAATTGCTGGGTTTAATAAGTCTTTATGTAACCTTTTGAGGAACTGCCAGACTGTTTTCCAGAACTCTGGATTGATATGGTATATTGTGGCCACTGACCACCTATTAGATAATGCAGATCTAACAGTTTTCCAGTGTGGAGCTGGAATATGGTCTAATGTAGTGGTGGAGTCATGGGCTGTGGGGGCAGACTACCTGAGTTCCAGACTTGATTCTTCCACTTACTATGCTTGAGCAAAGTATTTAACTTCTTTGTGCCTTAGTTTCCTCATCTGTAAAATGGGGATAGTAATAGCATATACCTTATAGATTTGTTGGGAGGTGAAAAGACATACTGTATGTAAAGCTTTTGGAGTATACTTAATGGTTATTAAATATAATAATACTTATCCCATGGACAGAGGACCCTGATAGGCTACAGTCCATGGGGTTGCAAAGAGTCGGACACGACTGAGTGACTTCACTTCACCACTACTATTATTTTTGAGGGTCCTCAGAGTTCATTGTGATTGGTAAGTTGGTGTTACCTCTCAAACTAGGTTTAGAAACTGAGATTTGGGGAGTTTGAAGTGACTTCCTTGATCCTGTTCTTTATCTGAATTTAAGTTTGATTCTGATCTTTTACTTGTGTAGGTAACTTTTCATGGTGAACCTGTGTAGAGTAGTATTCTCAATTGGGAACAATTTTTCCTGAGGACATTTGTCAGTGTTTGGAATCTTTTTTTTTTTTTTAAAGTATTTATTTTTGGCTGCATCGAGCCATAGTTGTGGCACTCTGGCTTTCTTGTTGAAGTACTCAGACTCAGTTATTGTGGTATGTGGGCTTGCTCCAGGGCATGTGGGATCTTAGTTCCCTGACCAGGAATGGAACCCACAAACCCAGCACTGCATGAGTTTCTTAACCGCTGAACCACCAGGAAAGTCCCTGGAAGCATGTGATTGTCATAACTCAGGAGCGCTACTGGCATCTGTTGTGTGAAGGCCAGGGGTGCTGCTAAACGTTGAGGGTAGTCCCCCCACAACAGAGAATTGTCTGGCCCAAAATGTCAGTAGTGCCAAGGTGGAGGGACCCTTGTGTGGTACCTGCTGTCCCCTTACCGGCTCCTGTTCAGAATCTTGGGATTTTTGAGGTCAGTTTTCCTATGAAGAGATGTGTGTGAAATAACCTCTGACAAATTTCAGGTGGGACAGTTTAAAGCTTTGATGTCCTGAATCTTGATTACTCTGTCGTGTTGACGTGCCTTACCAGTCAGCTTCGCTTTATCAGCCAACATCAACAGTTTTGACAGAAGCACATTTTTTTCAGTCTGTGGTTCAGTAAGCAGGTGAGCCTCCCTCAGTCACCCCATCTTGAACTTTCTTTCCTCTCACTTTGGTCTACCCTTGTGGTTTCACTTTAAGAACATGTTTGTTTTCGCCCCAGTGAAAGCGGGATGGCCAGTTACTTCCTTTTCTGTGTCCTCCATGGTCCCGTAATCACTCTGAACTGAGTCATGTTCTTAGAACTTTTTCCTTTGCTCATTCCAAGTCTTCGCTTTCCTCTCTCATTTTTGGCCTCACAAATATTAGTTCTCACACACGCTCAGCCTGCAGAAACCATTAGATGTCCTCCGGTCGCCACAGTGGAAGCTCACGGTCCTGGACCTCAGCAGGGCTGTGTCTGGAGGAGAGTCCTTTTTGCCAGGCCCCAGGACGCAGCTCATCTGTGGATACCGGGCACAGGCTGACTACTCTGTGGGTGCTGTGGGGAACTTAGATGGGTTTGGATTTAAAATTCCAACTCCGATAGAAAGCCTGACCAGGTCACGCACCTCTTTCTTTCTTGCCTAAGCAGCTGGACTGATGTTTGAGGGACCGTGAAGACTGGGTAGTCCAGTGACGCGGGTTCATTCCTTGCCCTGCAGCCTCAATGGTAGGCTTTGTTGTGGCCACCGAGCCTACTCTGACCACACAGCGTGGCCACTGGGGGACGAGGAGTGGTGACAGTGGATCTGGGTGGCCTGTCTGCTCAGCAGCAGACAACAGACAGCCGTGGGCACCGCCCTTTTGGCCCATCCTTTACAGATCCACTAGGTGGAGCAAAGTCTGGCCAAAAACCCACATGCAATATGGAAACCACAAACAAAGAAATACAAATAAATCCAGAATACTGCAACCTGGGAGGTAAGGAAAAGGGAAACAAATCTCATTCTATTGAATTCTGCAGCTTGTTGATACAATTCTGGGCTTTCCCAGTGTGGGAATTAAAGTCCGTCATCCTCTCATATTGTGAGTCTTGCCTGGATGGGGTTTTTTTGGATCCTCTCACTCACTCAGCTGCATTCCCATAGCCGGATTTATTTACTTTTGGTTTTCATCTTTCCATACTTTCGTCTGTGGGACAGCAGATGAGCTGTGTATCTTCTATTCCTGGTGCCGTCGTCACTCTCATAGTGTCACGGCTCAGTTTTGATTCACGATCTTAGGTGTTTTAAAGAATTTAAATTTGTGTTTGAAGAGATGAGAGTGAGTGTAAAATGTTGTAAGAATATTTGTGGCTTGGAAGCGTGGATCTTAGAGTGAAGTTATGAAAAAATATCTGTTTTGATTTTTAAATATGGAGCAAGACAGATTGTGTTGTAACACTATTTTATACATTCTTATAGAATGTAAAGTATACATTCTTATACATGCCTTTCATGGAGAAAATAATCATTTTTCATAACTGTTCTTTGTTCGCCATTTAAAAATTATATTCTTCACCTAAGATTTCACCTGGCGATTTCACTCTGGTTGTGTTAAAAACCAATCAAACACAGAATGAAAGCACCATAGCTTAGTTTGGATTTACATATTTGTGGTTTATTTGGGAGAGAAAGTTAATATGTGGCTTTCTGCACTGGGATGTTGGAGCACTGTAGCTCTTTGGGACTTAAATATAGAGTTAAATAGTGTAAGAATACTTCCTATTTTCTTAGGTCCCTGGTTTGTAAATATGCAAATCCCCTTGCTGCTGCTGCGGTGGATGGGGCAAGGAGCAGAAAACCTGCTCTGGCCTGATGTGGCAGAAGGTCCACTCTGGCTGTCTCTCCGTTGCCTTTCTTAGACCTGATTGCTGCTTTTCTTTGGGCTTTAAGTTACCTTTTCATTTCAGTTTTTAATTATACAAAAATAACAATGGCTCATAACAATGGTAAGTAACAGAGAAATACAAAAATACTTGGAGGAGAAATTGAAAGTTTGTGTTTTGGTGTGTATTTTTGGTGGTTTTTCTGCTTATGCTGCATATTTATAGATACAGTAATGTAACTCCTATGTATAAAGTTACATACACATAAAATACATGAAATGGTTGGTATGGGTAGCATTCTTTGTTTTCTTTCATTTGTTTTTTAAATTTTATTGGAGTATGTAATTTTATTGAATTTACAATATTGTGTTAGTTTCAGGTGTATAGCAGAGCAAATCAGTTTTACAAATACATATATCCATTATTTTTTAGACTCTTTTCCCATGTGAGCCATTAGAGTATTGAATAGAATCTTTCATTTGTTTTTGAAACAAAAATGGATACTTTACATATAGTATTTTAACAATATGCACTTCTTTCAAACCTTCATATATTATAGACTTATTTATGCCTTGTGATTTTTTTTTTAATACCTGTATGTTACAGCTTGAGATCATAAGTTATTTAACCACGCCTCCATTAATGAACATACATTGTGTCCAAGGTTCTGCATTTTCACACTGTGCTATAGTGACCATTGTTGCACTTATTTCTGTCTGCAGTTTGCTAGATTCCTAGAAGTGGAATTGGGGGTTATCGGGTTATAACATGTGGACATTCGGAATTCAGGGCCAAGAGTGCCAAGTTGCTTCCCAACATGGTTTTATCAGTTCACATTCCCATTAGTAGGGCTTACTTCCCCACACACATGAGTATCATTTCTTCACCTGCACCTGCTGCTTATCCTTGAAGATATGTCTTCTGATTCTTAACACAGGCTCCTGGAGAACATTTCAGTTTACTTCCTCAAAGGTGTAGAGGTCTCCTCCCTGTCTGCAAACTGGTTGCTCCTTTTGCTGTGTAGCAGAATTCACCCAAGGGCAGTGAGCCTGTAGCCAGAGGAGGGTAGAAATGCCTGCCCATCTGCTAAAAGAAGTGGTTTGTGGTCCCCTCCAGAATGTCAGGCAGGTGGCCTGGAGCTGTTGGCCAGTTGCTGTGAGGCACACAGGTTTAATTTCAAGCCCAAACTACCACCCTTCCCTGGTAGTATCCCAGAAGAAGAGATGCTTGAAACTAGCATTGTTGAAGAGTGCAGACTCTAGAACCAGATTACTTCCATATAACCTTGGGCTAGTTAGTTAACTCGGTATCCTCATCTGTAAAATGGGATATTAGCACCTAGCCTATAGGCAGTACCTGCCACATAGTAATTACTAGGCAAATATTAACCTTTGTTGTTGTTATTATTAATTATTTTAGCTCTGGTGAACATTAAGGCTTCCCTATTCCCTTACTGACCCAAGACTTATTTTCGGTGGAGGGATTTAAGAATACATTTTGATTTACTCCTTGTCCAAAATGAACATGAATCACTTTACATATCATCCCCCTTGGCAATCAGGTGAGAGGTGTTTTTTCGCAGTTTTATTTTGGACAGGGAAGTAGGACTTACTGGTGGGTATGAGTAAGGAGGAGACAGTGCCATGGCTCTCACAAGCGCAGGGGCTGCCATTTGTCCAGGGGGCCATGATTAGGGATGTATTTGACCCCACAGCCATCTGGGGTGAGCCGCTCTTCTGTGCGCGTGTTTTCATCCTCATTAAACTTAGTGAATCCCCACTTCTTGGAGATGTGGATCTTCTGATGGCCAGGGAGCTTGAACTTGGCCCCGAGGAGGGCTTCAGTCACATGCTCCTTGTTCTGCTGCTTGGTGCTGATAGACGTTATAATTTGGCCAACGTGGACCCTGACCACTGTGCCCTTTGGAAGGCCACTGGGGCCTTCCAAAGACACTGAGCATACCTGTCTGGAACCTTGATTGCAGACAGCATGCCAGTCTTGAAGGTCTTGGAAAGGGCTGTCTCCAGGATCCCTTTGAGCAACCTGCACAGACAACAGGCTGCATACACTGCTGAGGAGGCTGCTGTTTGCAGCCATTGCACCAGGCCCCCATGATCAGCTTAATTGGCTGCAGAACAATTGGTTTCCAGTAGTAAAGTGTGAAATTATTTATTCTTAGAGCAGGTAAGTTAGGATATATGCTGTTATTCTGATATACACACCATTGTACCCCCTTACTCCTTGGAAGAAAAGTTACGGCCAACCTAGATAGCATATTGAAAAGCAGAGACATTACTTTGCCAACAAAGGTCCGTCTAGTCAAGGCTATGGTTTTTCCATTGGTCATGTATGGATGTGAGAGTTGGACTGTGAAGAAAGCTGAACGCCGAAGAATTGATGCTTTTGAACTGTGGTATTGGAGAAGACTCTTGAGAGTCCCTTGGACTGCAAGGAGATCCAACAAGTCCATTCTGAAGGAGATCAGCCCTGGGATTTCTTTGGAGGGAATGATGCTAAAGCTGAAACTCCAGTACTTTGGCCACCTCATGCAAAGAGTTGACTCATTGGAAAAGACTCTGATGCTGGGAGGGATTGAGGGCAGGAGGAGAAGGGGACGACAGAGGATGAGATGGCTGGGTGGCATCACTGACTCGATGGACGGGAGTCTGAGTGAACTCCAGGAGTTGGTGATGGACAGGGAGGCCTGGCATGCTGCGATTCATGGGGTCGCAAAGAGTCAGACACGACTGAGCGACTGAACTGAACTGTACCCTCTTGGGCAAGGAAGAGAGTGGGGGGTTTTGGATCATCGTTCATTCTGTCCCCAGCACTGCCACTTGCAGATCTGGCTGCTCTCAGCTCACAGTGTACTATACTGAGCTGAGGGGCTCCCTGAAGCTTCTTGACACCAGTCCCCAACCTCCATTTGGTACTTCCTGTTCTGAGCTGAGAATGCTTTCTGAGGCTTGCTTTTATTTTATTTCTGTAATACAGCTTTTGTTGTTGAGTCACTCAGTCGCGTCCAACTCTTTACGACCCCATGGACTGCAGGATGCCAGACCTAATACAGCTTTTTTGAGATGTAATTCACATACCATACAATTCACTCTTTTGGAATATACAATTCAGTGAGATAATTCTAGTATATTCACAAGTTTGGGCCACCATCACCACTATCTAATTTCAGAACATTTTCATCAATCACAAAAGAAGTGCTGTTACAAGCAGTCATTCCCACCCCTCCTTCCAAGATCCCCCAAATCCCTGACAACCACTAATTGACCTTCTGTCTCTGTGGACTTGTCCATTCTGATCAGTTCATGTAAATGGAATCTTATACCATGTACTATTTTATGACTGGCTTCTTTCACTTGGCATCATGTTTTCAAGGTTCATCTGTTGTAACGTGTCAATAAGTCACTCCTTTTAAAAAAATTTTTATTGGAGTATAGTTGATTTACAATGTTGTGTTTCTCCGTGTGTGTGTGCTTAGTTGCTCAGTTGTGTCTGACTCTTTGTGACCCCATGGACTGCCAGGCTCCTCTGTCTGTGGCATTTTTCTAGGCAAGAATACTGGAGTGGGTTGCCATTTCCTCCTCCAGGGGAGCTTCCTGATCCAGGGATTGAACCCATGACTCCTGCATTGCAGATGGATTCGTTACTGCTGAGCCATCAGGGAAGCTGGTGTTCATTTCTGCTGTACAGCAAAGCAAACCAGTTATACAGATACCTATATCCACTCCTTTTTTAGATTTTTTTCCCATGTAGGTCATTACAGAATATTGAGACAATTTCCCTGTACTATACAGTAGGTCCTTATTAGCTATCTATTTTATATATAGTAGTGTGTATTTGCCAGTCCTAATCTTCCAGTGTATTTCCTGCTGGTAACCATAAGTTTGTTTTCTGCATCTGTGACTATTTCTGTTTTGCAAATAAGTTCATTTGTACCAATTTTTTAGATTCCGCATATAAGTGATGTATGATATTTGCCTCTGACTTCACTCAGTATGACGATCTTTAGCTCCATCCATGTTGCTGCCATATGTCATTCCTTTTTTATGGCCAATTGATATTCCATTGTATGTATGTAACACATTTAGTTCTTAACTGATGGACATTTGGGCTCTTTCCACTTTGATTTGTTATGAATAATGCTGCTTTGAACATGAATATACAAGTTTTGAGTGGACATATGTTTTCTTTCTCTTGGTTATATACCTTGAAGTGGAATTGCTAAGTCATGATCACTCTCTTTAACTTTTGAGGAACTGTTTTTCATAGCGGCTGCACCATTATATATCCCTACTACCAGTTTGTGAGGATTTTAGCTTCTCCACATACTCTTTAACACTGTTGCCTTTTTTTTTTTTAATAATCATAACCATCCTGGTGGGCACATCCCACTGTGGTTCTCATTTGCGTTTCCCTAATAACTAGTGATGCTGAGCATCTCTTTGTGTTGTTATTGGTCATTTGCTTATATTCTTTGGAGAAATGCCTGTTCAGTCCTTTGCTTATTTTAAAATAAGCAGTCTTAATCTGACTGAAGGGACAGCAGTCTTCCCATGGAATCCCAGTGAGTGACTGCTCAAGGAGAGATTTTCCTTTAAAACCAGACTTTGTTAGGTTTCTGGCACTCTACACCTAGCTATATTACCTCTGATTCTCATGACCCGGGGCCAATTACTTGAGCTCGCTTAGAGCTGGCTCTGAGACAGTCATTTCTACTGTAAGAGGCCCACAGAGTGTGCCTTCCTCTTGGTCAGAGTCTTCTACCATCTCTTGTGGAGATTCATGATGCATGTGTTCTACAGTTAAGCCTCTGAAGAATCCCACAGTTAACACTTATCAGATATCATTATCTAATATCTTATCAGATAAATGGTTTGCAAATATTTCCCCGCTCCCCCGTTGATTTTTTTTTTTCCCCACTTTGTTGATGGTGTCCTTTAAAATACAGCTGTTTTAAATTTTGATCAATGTCACTTTATGTTCTTCTTTTGTTACTTAAGCTTTTGGTGTTCCCTAGTTCTTTTAGGGCTTTCTAAACAATATTTTTAGGGTAAAAAATGGACATTATTCAGAATAAGATCCTTTATTTATTTTACTGTGGAGCATTTTAAACATTTACAAAAATAATGCTAAAGAGAATGGTATAATATAATGAAGTGCCTATGTACCTACCTCCTAACTTCAGCAGTTTAGCATTTTGGCCAGTCTTGTTTTTACCTATATCTACTTTCACTTCCATTCATCCCCACTGCAATTATTTTGAAGCAAGTTGCAGACTTCTGTCATCTCAACCATAAATAGTTCCGTTTGAATCTCTAAAAGGTAAAAGGACTTTGTTCCAGAACATAACCGCTCTCCCATACCACACCCTAAAAACTTGACAATAATTCCTTAACATTACAGGAGAGGATCTTGCATGTGAAAATTTAATTTGGATCTAGAGGTAAAAATCCAGTGAGAAAATTCAGCTAATTGTGACAGTTCTTCTGTTTTCATAAGGAATTATCCAGAAGAGTTATACCACTTTAAAAAAGTTATATTACCCAGTGACACCCTTCAGTCCTATGAGTATCAAAAAGTGCTCTTCCAACCACAGGTCTTTCTTTTTTGACTTGAACAGCTCTAGTGGTAAGTTTTAATCATGGCAGTCCTCTCCTTTATCCCTCTGAAATCTTTGTCTTTTTTTTAGGGGGTGGGGGACACATGCATCCATTTCTAGCCTCTGCCCAGTATATAAAGTGAAAGATTAACTTCTGATTAACTTTTGCCCTCAATTTCTAGTGTAGGGAGAGGTTTTGGGGAAATCCTGTTCTTATCAGAGGTTGCACAGAGGTTCAGAGAAACCCGGGGAATAGAGGAGACCAGCCCGCATGGCTTGTCTTTCAGCTGTCCAGAGCACAGTGTCCCCCATCCAGAGCCTGACTGACTACGCCTGCCCTCAGGGTACAGTATGGGGGGGGCAGTTCACGACTGATGAGCAGAGATGGAAAATAGAATTTGGAGGCTGAAAGACGCGATAAGATAATGATTCTATGAACAGATGTTCAGTAAGAAAGGCTGTGCTGTTTGAAGTGTAGGAGGCTTAGGGTTAAAGAAGCTGCTTAACTGTGGGACCCTTCAGAGGCTTAACTGTGAAGCACATGCACCGTGAATCTCTAAAAGAGACCATAAACGTCTTCAACCATGTGAGCATCTTATCACAGAAATAGCTGCCTTGGAGCGGCCTCTGGGTGATGCTGATAGAAGTAATGAAGGCTCAGAGAGGTGAAGTAACTGGCCCAGGGTCATGAGGATGAGTGGTAGAGTCCCAGATCCCTGACAGTCTAGCTTGCAGGGAAATCTGCTTGTATAGGCGGTCACTCACTGGGATTCTACGGGAAGACCTCTGCCCCTTCAGTTAGAAACCGTCGGTCTAGCCCTAAGTCACCTGGCATTTTCAGACCTTCGGTGTACGGTCCGGCAAGCGGGAGCGGTAATAACTGCCTGGCCCCATCATCAGCTGATGTAAGGAACAATGAAAAGATGTGAAAGTAGTTTATAAACCTTGAATTCTTTGCAAGAATGATGCTTTATTGTGTCTCTTAGTGGTCAGTGCCTCCTTTTCTATAATACTGAGCGCCCCTTGCCAAGGATATGCATCTTCAGCAAAGTGAAGGACTTTGGAATGGTGAATATAAAATAGGATATTGGTACCTGCTGCTTTTTTTCCCCGAGAGGTACAGTAGCCTGCACTGACTTCTTGCTGTGATGGGATGCTTTCTCAAAGGCCCTTCCAGCATTTTCTCCGCTAGTCATTAGGCATAGAGAGTAGGGCCTGCCTGCCCACCTTTGCTTTGCTCTCATGCTTGCTTCATGATTTGGGCCCATGGTCAAAATGTCTTTGAAGTCGGTTTACATACTGCTGTCATCCTGTGTTGCTTCATCCTTTGTGGCCTGGGAATCCATAGGGTTCAGGTGTGGCCTTGGTTGGCCATAATGTGATGAAAGGTCCAGCATCCTTGGCATCTAGTGTGATTCCCCCTCCAGTTTCACCACCTTGAGTCATCATCTTACTTGGGCTATGGATGTGCGTGTTCCAGAAGTTTCTGCACTCCCTACATCTTCTGGGAAGGTCTTAAAGTTTTCTGCTGGTGTTTTTGACCATGAAATCTTAGACCTGAAGAAAGTTTGGTTACCGAATAGCCTAAGGAAGGAGGAAGTAATATTTGATTTACATAAGATCTAGGAAATGAGAAAAGGCTTGGTGCCAGGAGCTGTGTTTCCAGCTAGGCCTTATTAAGTCTCATAGTCCTTTAAGCAGAAAAGGTGACTTCCTGGTGTTGCTAATGGAATTTCTGGTGAATGGGAGACAAAACCAGGACCCGCTTCATCCCATTCCCCATAACTGAAAAACTGTTGCTGGGGCGTTCAGTCATGTTCCAGCTGTACCTTGAGAAAGGGAGTTTGGCTTTTGAGGTGGCTTAAGTGCTTTAAATTCCTCAGCTGAGAAAATTGGAGGTGGATAACCAGAGGGTTTCCCAATCCCTTCATCAAGCCTTATGAGCTCAGAGTACCGTCCAGGTGCTCTCCTTATGTCTCAGCTGTTTTTCAGGTTTCTATGACCAGGAAAAAGTCACCTGCCCTAATGTTTCAGGTTTAGCTGTATTAACTTCATTTTTACCATTTTCTCTGTAGTTGTCAATTCCTTCATCCATGTGACCATCTTTTCTTGAAGGCCTGCTTTGTGCGATGCATTGCTTGGTACTGTGAGGGACACAGAAATGAACGTTATATACCTTGGCCTTTCGTTGCTTATACTATACAAGAGGACATAGGCCTGAGAATAAATGACTTTGCTGACACATAGACAAGGGAGCGGATCTTCTTATAAAGCACAACCAAGATCTTACTTTGGAGAGTCTGCACAGTTGCTCTTATGACTTTGCACCCAGAGAGCCCAGAGCTGCTTGCAGGTCCTCAGAGTTGAGGTATCGTGAGTAAAATGACATGCTGTTGGCCCTTCCAGGGGCCTGCCACCATTTCACCAAAAGTGGGTTGAGTCTCTCTTTGTCCTACCCCTAAGTGGAAGCTGAAATCAGATTTAGTGGAGGCCTTGAGGACTAATTTTCCTAAATGAGGTTCTCTTTCCAGGTCACATGTGTGTGTGTATCATGTATTTGGTGTGACCTAGGTCCCCCCTTTTTTCTTATTCTGATCTTTGGTTTAGAGAGCAGTTTGTGAGGAGACATGAAATCTTTCTGGGGACAGCCCTGAGTTGTAGCTTGCTGATTTTCATGTAATTCTTGGCTACTTGCCAGTTTGGTTGAGGTTGAACTGTTTTCAGGGCAGGAAGAATGAACCTAGCATTTTGGTATAAAAACAAACAAGGCTGCTGTTGTACTTGATAAAGCTAAAACTGTAGACCCAGCAGCAGCTCATTAACCATCAGTGACAGCTCCTGGTTAGTGGTGAGTTTCAGAGACCCCTAGACTCTCCAGAGGAGGCAGTAAATATTTATCCACGAAGGTAATAAATACCAACAGAGTGATTGATTGTCAACAGAAACGGATTTTCTTGTTAAGGGGCAGATAAGCAGGAGGCAGAAACCTTAGGAAGCTGTTGTAAACCAGTTTCAGCTTCTGCTACTTTGACTTCTCTATTTAAAAGATTAAGGCTGTACCATTGCATGGATGTCTTCCATGCACCTTCCACATCCCCCCACAAAATCAGATTCAAGATTTATCATATTTTAGGAGTAAATATAATTAAACAGCAAGAGAACCAAGATACTTAACAAAATAAAAATTCCTGCCCTTGACATTTATAGTGCTACCATAATCATCAGAAAGAAAAAATGTGCCACTTACAGGTATTCAGTAAACAAACACATATGTGCTGGCCTCTGCACTATACTGCCAGCTGATCTTTGCTTCATCTTCAGCCTTTCTTGAATGCCCCGTGTGCCCTTGTTTTCATGCTTTTGGTTGCGCTTGGCCTTGCTTAGCGCTTTCATCTTCTCCCCCAAACCCTACTTTTTTTTTTAGTTAGCTATCTCACAGTGACACTTTTTTGGCCAGTCTGTCCCTCAACAGCTTCCTTTCTTCAAGCTCTTCTTACACTTCTGGCTCTACCCCTTCCCTCGCTTTTATTATAGGGTGCCATTTGTTTCTCTCTGAGGTCTTTGCTCCCTCACTGTGTAACTGAGTAAGTCACTCCTTCAGGGCAAGGCCAGTTCATCCAGTAGTGATCTTTCTCATCCCCGTGGTCTATCCTGGTGGCTGGGCGTGACTGTGACTATCATGTCACAGAAGAGGGGGAAGTGACGGGTGTAATATCAAAACACTGTGTCCATGCTTGTTCAAGCCATTTTGTCCAACCACACAGGTCTGGCTGAAATGCTGGCTCCAACTGCCTACTAGGTGTGTGTTTTTGAATGAATTACCTAACTACACTGAAGCGCATGTTTTTCATCTGTAAAATATGAGATAGCAATATAGGTTCGGGTTCTCCCTCTCTGAAATATATCATCTGATGTTTAACAAGTGAGTGTGTACTGCAGTTGAGGGCTGTTTACCCAGCCAGTTTCTGGGAAGATTCAGGAAAGTAGTAGGAGAGCATCCCCAGGTTTTCATGGAGGCCTTGTAGAAGAAACAAGCCCTGTGCCTTGTAGAACTCCGTGTCCCTTTTGGAACCCAGGAGAGGTGTGTTACCTTGCCTCAGCAGGCTTGCTCCTCGTCTGCCTTTGTCCAGCCCCAGGACACAGATAAGTTAGTATTCTTGGTTTCTGGCAGCTGAGCAGTCTTTAACATTTCTACTTGGCAAGGTTCTGCCAATCTTTGTTCTGGGCTTGGAATTCTTCCTATGGCATTCCCCAAAATAATTACTTCAGGATCCTTTTATTGATGCCCAGCCTTGCATTTGTGACATGATGTCTTGGTTTGACTTTGATTGTGGCGCTCCTGTCAATCTGGGGTTTGGGTTAGTATTCATGTCTGCATTTTTTGAGTCAGAACACGAAGGCATTTAAATGTGCTTGTGCACAGCCTGCGAGTGATAAGAAAGGTCTTTTATTTTTATCTTAGATGTTCTGTGTCTGTGTTGAAGCCTCTACTCAAAGCATCTGGAAATAAAAGGCTTTAGGTCTGGAGATTACCTCTTGCCCTGGAAGCTGGCAGTTGCTATCCTGTTCTGACAAAACCTTCTTTCTTCAGATTCTTTGATTGCGAAATAAGAAACTCAGAGCCCTCAGCCCTAGTCTCCTTTAGCCTCTGCTGGCCGATGAACACTTCACCAGATTACCTGAGATCCAAGGCATGGAAGACTTTCCATGCCACCTTGCTCCTTGTGTGGGGACCAGTTCCATGTTGGGAACTTTTGAGAACTTTAGGACTGTCCTAGTCTTTTACTTCATGGAGCTCAGGCCCCAAAGTTGGTCAGAATGAGAGGCCCTGACCCTATCCTTGGGAACACCACTGTCAGATTCAGTGTTAAGTGACAGTCTTACAGACAGGGTTCTGGAGCACTGACTAAGGACATGAGTGTCTGCTTAGCGTTTAGCTGACCGTCAGTTCCAGTTTTTGCTTTACCGGTAACTTCTGGTTTAATATCATGACTCCTGTATTATTGTAAAGGAAAGAGTCTTTGGAGCCAGAGACGTCATTCAGATCCTTGCTCTTACTCTGCCTGCTCTGTGACCTTGGGCAGGTCTCCATATGCCTCAGTTTCTACAGCTGAGCAGTAAGGATATTAATACCTACATGATGATCATGAGATGTTGGTTAAATGAAAGTTCTTAACATAAAGGCTGGTTTCATTGTCAGTACTAGCAAATAACTTCTCTCACTCTGCCTCTTTCCCAGACTTTCTTTTTAATATTTATTTTTAAAGTTTTATTTATTTGGTTTCGGCTGTGCTGGGTCTTGGTTGCTGTGCAGGCATTCTCTAGTTGCAGTGAGCAGGGGCTGCTCTATAGCTGCTGTACATGAGCTGCTCATTGAGGAAACTTCTCTTGATGAGCACACACTTTTAGCATGCAGACCTCAGTAGCTGCAGCTCATGGGTTCAGTGTCTGCGGCTCCCAGGCTCTAGAGCACAGGCTCAGTAGTTGTGGTGCACAGGCTTAGTTGCCCCTTGGCATGTGGAATCTTCCTGGAGCAGGGATCGAACCTGTGTCTGCTACATTGACAGGTGGATTCTTTACCACTGAACAACCAGGGAAGCCCTTCCTCGGAATTTAAGGATTATAAATGCATAGGCTGCCTAGGAAAATGTTGCCAAAAGATTCTTAAATCAACTATAGTAAAGGAATGAATTTCACTAGCTTTGAACATGTATTATGTTGCAAGGAGTGAGTGAGTGAAAGTCGCTCAGTTGTGTCCAACTCTTTGTGACCGCATGGATTATACAGTCCGTGGAATTCTCCAGGCCAGAATACTGGAGTGGGTAGCCGTTCCCTTCCCCAGGGGATCCTCTCAACCCAGGGATTGAACCCAGGTCTCCCACATTGCGGGTGGATTCTTCACCAGCTGAGCCACAAGGGAAGCCCAAGAATACTGGAGTGAGTAGCCTATCCCTCCTCCAGCGGATCTTCCCAACCCATGACTCGAACCAGGGTCTCCTGCATTGCAGGCAGATTCTTTACCAACTGAGCTATCAGGGAAGTATAGCTGTTGCAGTGTGTCTTCTTTAATAAATTAATCCAAACGGTTTCAGCATTATCTTTGTCACTACTCAGGGCCATAAACAGTTATTAAACTAGAACATTTTGACAGCATAATCCTGGTCAGTTCTGGTTTAGTGTGATTTGCAGCATGTAGGATCTTAGTTCCCTGACCAGGGATGGAACCCATACCCCTTGGCAGTGGAAGCACAGAATCCTAACCACTGGACCACCAGAGAATTCCCCCTCCCCACCTTTTTTTAAGTTGGTGAATTCAGCATTGAATCAAATTCTACATTGTGTCAGGGAGATGACTAAAATGGTTTGAAGATGGATTTGACTTAGCTTTGGTCTACCGTGTATGAACCTGGATCATTTATATAAAAGAATCTTTTTTTCAGACTAGTAGAAACTACTGATTATCATTTTGCTTCTTAAATCCCCAGACTGACTACTTTGTCCCTGGGTTGTGGTAATATTTGTAAGTCATGGCAAAAAGTGAACTTGCCTTCCTGGGAATGCTTGCATTTGCCGTTTCAGCTGCTCTTTCTCCTCATCCTCCAAATTTTAGAGCTCAGTGAGGGTTGGTCAGGGACTAGGGGCAAGGAAAAGTAGATCAGTGAGGAAGATACCATTCTTAGTAGTC
Organism: Budorcas taxicolor; assembly: GCF_023091745.1. NCBI lineage: Eukaryota > Metazoa > Chordata > Mammalia > Artiodactyla > Bovidae > Budorcas > Budorcas taxicolor. The sequence goes on from NC_068932.1 coordinate 22,958,508, forward strand.
ACTTTGTTAGAGTATATGATGTTGTTTTCGGTTTAATGCTGCCTTGTACACAGAATCTTATAATCTTGTAAGAAGATAAAAGTTGACAAATGCTGATTAGAAACACTGTCTTGAGTAGCATCCTTAATAGAATGATTTATTAGGTTGCAAGGAAATTGGGAAGCCTGTGTTGCAATTTTGATCATTTAGACTGAACTTTGACAAAATTATTTTTGAATTTCTAGTAATCTTGTGGCAGTTCCACTTAATCAGAGATGACTGCTGATAAATATTATTTAGAAATGTGGAAAGTTTCCTTTGTCCATTAGAGCAAGGATTCTTGACTGTCTTGCTCACAGAGGTACCTCCAGCTCCTATACCAGTGCCTGGCATACTGTGGGCGTTCAGTAGGTGTGGAATGAATGAATGAATAGTATGCTTACGCCATGTACCCTTTCCATAGAGCTGTGGGTGTCATGCTGTCTTGTCAGGTAGGTTCAGAGCGGAGTTGCCCAGGAGGAGTTGAGGATGCCTTTTCCACTAGTTTTATTGTCAAAGTTAATAATGCTGGGTGTGTTTGAGGATGGTCTACGTTTGAAGAAATGAAAAGAGGGTGTAGAAAGCTGTCTCTTCTCTCTTGCCCAGAGGGATGTGTCTGAGTGTCCAGGCCTGCCTGCCTGGCTGGCAGTTCATCCTATGTGTGAGGGTAGAAGCAAGGCATGGGCTAGACTAGATGACCGCGTCTTGAGGGGACATATTCGCTGACGAATGGCTTCCTAGTCCCCAAACACCTGCAGTGGCAGAAGCCACTTCACCCCTCTTCCCTTCTCCATAGCAGTGGGGCTGCTAGTCATTTCTTTGTGAGACTCCAGGAAATGGCCCAGCTGGCTTGGCTTATTCATTTCCTTGTCAGGAAAGTCGATGTGACCTTGACCGTCAGTGGGAGACCTGTAGCAAGTACATTGTGTGTCTGGCTGGATTCGCTAATGATTGAAAAGTACTTTTGGCAAGTCACCTTGCTGTAAGTGTTATATACTGCTAATTTATTGTCCTCAGTAGAGGTGAAAGATAATAGAGGTGAAAAATAATTTGCAAGAATCATTTCTGATTTACCTGGGCCTGCCCAGCACAGTGCCAGTCCCACAGGGGCCTTTGCTGAGTATCACTGAAAGAAAACTGTTGCAGAAAATAAAAAGATGAGATATACTTGCTTTGAGTGATGGAAATATCATTAATCTGCAGCCTAGGAAGTTATTAGAAAGTAACTTTGGGTTTACAATGTTCCTCTGAAGATTGTTCTCATTGTGAGTCATTTCTGCAAGTCCAAATCCAAACACAAATGCTTGCTACTGTTGTCTTTGCTAAAGGTTTCATGGCTGGAGGGAGGGAGTGTGACCTGCTGTTAAGGGAACACTAGCCAGACAAGAGCTGGCTTACACCGCTGACTGGGAAAAGTCAGGTGAGGACGCCAACCCCATGGCCTTTGCTTCCTGTACAAAAGCTTACCTTAGAGAGCCATTTCTCCATAAACTGCACTTAGAGAAGAAAGTCTGACAAACCTAAGGTAGTGAACTTTTCAGAAGCAAGAGTCGGTTTAAATATAGAGATCTGCTTCACTGGCAACTTGGAGGCTGCGGTGGGACTTGTTGTACCTTTTGTAAGACAAGTGAGGAAAGATGTTGGCACCTGTACATGCAGTCTGTTTATGAAACATAAACTCTCCTGTCAGAGCGAGGGCTCGAGAGGTCAGCACCCAAGGTAACATGTCCTACCTTCGCTGGGAAAGAGGTGCCTCTCCCAGCCCTCTCTGAATTGCATCCGTCCCTTGAGAAAGTTGGAACAGCCAGGCGCGGAGCACTGTCGGTTCTGGCAGAGGTGGGGTGGGAAAATTTCTGTGAAATTGACAGCTCCTGGGCCCTGTTTTCTTAACTAAGGAGGAGAAACAATTCCCTGGGAGCTCTTAGAATCCCATCATTATTCAGAGAAATGTAGCTCTTTGCAGCATTAAAGCCTTGATTTATGTACAGTCCAGCCTGCTCAGAGCCGAGGGGAGCAAAGGGGAGCAGGCAGCCGCCTTGTCCCCCCTCACTGTCGGCTCCAGCCCTAGGTGGGTCCAGGGCTGGACTTCATGGGTTTGCAGCACATCCTTCTCAGTATTCTACAGCAGCTGTCTGGAGTTTTTTCTGCCGTGCCTGAACTGATGTCATTTCCCCCTTGGCAGACAGCTTCAGCTTTGCTGCGTCTGAGATATGTCACGAGAAGGTGGGGGTGGGTCAGAGCCAGGCTCGGGGAGCAGCCAGGAGAGCAGGAGGAAGAGTGCCCGCTTGGTCCCAGGACTCTGTTTACTTTTTCTTCTTTGCTAAGGAAGGCCGGGTAACCGGGAACGCTGAGCACCAGACCCGCCAGGGGAAATGCTCCTTCCAAGACCTTAACTTTTCAAAAGCGCTTTGTTCCCAGCGTTAGTGTGGACGATGCTCTTGCAGGATGCCTTTCCTTTTGGGTCTTAGACAGGTAATGGAACGGGTGGTCCGGATACTGGGTTTTGAAAGGGAAGAGGGTGGGAGCTTACTTATCCTACTCCTGCTTTGGGTGGAGGGAGCCTTTTAGAAAATGTCTCGCAGTTGCAGCAGGCCAGCTCCCTCACAGAATTTTCCAGGCTTTTCTTCCTGCTTTCTAGTTGCTCCTTACTCCCCTGGCCACAGGGTTCTTAACCCCCCTGTATCCCTGAGATCTTGCTGGGGTGTCTGTTCTGATTTTCCATTAGACACCGTAAAACCATTGCCAAGCCCTTAGTGAAGAAACAGTTGAGGGGTGAGGCCTGGAGGGGGAGAGGCGGAGCAGGATTCCTGATCAAAACCCCTTTTATTCCTTCTCCATTTTGATTGGGTTAGTTAGCAGAGACTTCTTCACAGTTCTCTGCTTCTGAAGAGATTCTGAGTTGGGGTGGGGGACCTTCTTTTAAAGAGAAGGGCTCCTTTTAGAGACTTTCTCCTTTTAAGCCTGTGGTCAGGGCTGTGGGTCCGAGGGACGTCCTGAATGTCTCAGGGGTGGGGGTGGGACTGACCACATTCTGGTCTTCCTGATGGAATTTTCCAAGCCAGCAGACCCCTGTGGCAGAGACTTGATTACTTTGCGAGCTGCCGTTTGAAGTAGGGGCACTTGAATTATAGCCGGGAACCTAGTGTGGAATGAGAAAACAGTAGCGACCAACTGCGGTCTTCTGAGAACACAGCTGTTGCCAACTATTTGTTCCAGGGCTTCAGAGCTCAGGCCACCCCCACCCCCTCTTTGGTCTGAGAGGCATGTCTGTATCGGAATGTGTAGCTGTAATCAGCAGCGGCTGTAAGCGGGGGTGGGGACAGACAGACACCCTTCTGCTGCCTGTTCCTGGGTGAGAAAAAGCCACAGATGTGATCAAACCAGAAGTCTTACAAAAGAAATATATATGCTTCTAGGGACTGCTGGTTTAACCGCACGCTTAGAAAAGGGCTAGAGTGTCCCTTGGGTGGCCTGAAATTCTTCTAAAAGTAAGCTTTTCTGAAAAGCTCCCCATGTTCTAGTACTGCTTTTGTTACTGTTCAGAGTTCCTTTGATGCAGAGATAGGCAGAGAGAGTGGGGACCCTACTGGAGCACCTCCTCTGTCCCTCAGGAAAGGCTGTCCTTTTGACTTGTGGGCAGAGTAAGCCCTGGCGAGGATTTTGAGCAGTGTTGGAAATAGGAAGCATCTCATGCTATGTCAGCAGGTGGGGAATAGCAGCTGGAAACTGCCTGGTACAGTGGAAAGAGTGGGACTGGGGAGCCAGAAGACCTGCCTCTGTATCTTGGCTCCCCCGCAGGATCTCAGAGGCTGCATAACTGCTCTGAACCTGGTCTTAAAAATAATAGAATCTACTGGAAGAGTTATTGGGAGAATTTGATGGAAACATGTATTTAAAACACTAGCACTTTGGCTAAATTAGAATAGGCATTTAGTAAAAATGTTAGGAAACTAGAAGCTAGAGGACTGGTTTCTAGACAGAGGTGGAGGCTATAATGGCAGGAGCTCTTGCCCTGGGATTTGGACATTGTTTGTTGACTGCGACTTGGGAGGCCATTGCTTACTGTCATCTGTACTATAGTAATTACTATAATCCGTGCTCACGTCCAGTAACCTCCGCACAGTTGAGTGAGAGGATGCAGCACTGGGTGGCGTGGCGTGAAGGACTGGGTTGGTTGGGGGGAGTATCTCAGAGGCTGCACAGCAGGGGTGAATCTACGTTCTTCTTTCTGAATGGGTTCCTGCTGGAGGGCTGGACTTGAGGACCTCCTGAGGCCCTTTCTGCCCCAGCCTTCTGTGATTCAAACCTTGCCTGTGAAAACCCTGGGTATCTTTGGTAACATAATTTTGTATATTTTCAGTATTTCTGTGTCTGACAGTGAAGCTGTGTTCTTTATTGGAGCTATTGTAAAAGCCAGCCTTCTAAAAATTACTTGGTGATAATTCTGTTTTTAAGAAAATGACACAAAACAGATATGCTGTTAGTCTTTATCATACATTTTATATGTGTGTGTATATATATATATATATATATATGCGCTGCTGCTAAGTCGCTTCAGTCGTGTCCGACTCTGTGCGACCCCATAGACAGCAGCCACCAGTCTCCCCTGTCCCTGGGTTTCTCCAGGCAAGAACACTAGAGTGGGTTGCCATTTCCTTCTCCAATACATGAAAGTAAAGTCGCTCAGTCGTGTCCGACTCGTAGCGACCCCATGCACTGTAGCGTACCAGGCTCCTCCGCCTATGGGATTTTCCAGGCAAGAGTACTGGAGTGGGGTACCATTGCCTTCTCCGACACACACACACACACACACACACACACACACACACACACACACGCTTTCATATATTATTTCCCTCTTAATACACGTAACACACCTATCTTATGTGGATTGTGATTCTGTTTCTCTGATAGTTGTGCTGAGGCTTACAGAAGGTAAGCCGCTTGTCCAAGGTTGATCAACTAGCTAGAGAAACTAGCTAGGTCATTAATGTTTATTTGTTTTTGACTTCTTTTGTTTGGTTGGTTGACTGGTTTGTTTTGTTTTAAAATTTTCAAACCGAGGCATTTTGATTCCAAAGCCTGGTGTTTTCCTCGCTATCTACCGGTGTCTATGAAAGTGGCGTTGGATTAACACATTGCTCGCGCCGAGGCATGTATTCTGAAGTTTATTTCTAAGTGGCCCAGGTACCAGATGAGACACGTGTCTCTGAGTGCCCGTTTGCATTTTTACTCTGTGGAAGATCTCATGCATGTTGCATCTACTGAATAATGCCACTGCACTTAATGAATGTGGACCTGGCACAGAGGAGAAATAAAGCACCGTGCTTATTCCTAGAAATCACTCTAGTGCAGTAGTTCTCAAATGCATAAAAGTCACCTAGGAGTGGAGTGATTAGAATATAGATTCAGTAGGTGTGGGTCCAGGGCCCAGAATCATTTCTGTTAAGTTCCCCAGGTGGTTCAGACCTGGTAATATCTGGCCACACTTCGAGAGATTCCGCCTCAACTTGGCTCACACCCCTCACCCCCTTCCCTGCACTTTAGTAGCTTGGATATAATTATAAGACAGTGTGCTAAGCCTGAAACAGAGGATCCCCAGGGACTAGGACAGCCGAGGGTGGGAAAGCATCAGGCTTGGGGAGTGGGATGGGCATGGAAGGCTTTCGTGAGAAGTGATACTTGACCTGAGTCTCGAAGGATGAGTAGGAGTTTACCAGACATATGAGCTGGGAAGGAGCATTCCAGACAGATCAGGTTGGGAGTGTTGTTTTTGTTTTCTCCTGCAGATGAGAAACTGTCATCTATGAGTCTTGGTGTTAGGTATGCCTGAGATAAGACAAGGCCCTTGCTTCAGCAAGTATTGGTGTCCTTTGTGACACAGAGAAGGAAGGAAAGCATGAGGGGCCTCAATCTAATAACGAGTGTGGCATGACTTCATTGTCTGTAAAGGGCAGCTAGGCCTTGTTGTTGTTTAGTTGCCAAGTTTTATCCTGCACCTCTGACTCTTGCAGCCCTAATGGACTGTAGCCCACTAGGCTCCTCTATCCATGGGATTTCCCAGGTGAGAACACTGGAGTGGGTAGCCATTGCCTTCTGCAGGGGATCTTCCCAACCCAGGGATTGAACCCATGTCTCCTGCATGGCAAGCAGATTCTTTACCACTGAGCCACCAGGGAAGCCTTAGGCTGTGTTAGTTCCTCCAGTTAAAGGACAGCTAAGACAACCCCTGGAAGCTACAGGGTTGACTAGAGAATAGTGGTTTTGTGCTTACTGGGGCTGAAGTTCTGAAGAGAATCACCTGCTGTACTTGGGGACTGTGGCACCACATGGCACATTTTAGGTATAACATGTAGTGGAGCATGCCATCCCTTCCTTCTCTGGCAAGATCAGAAAATGAGTTTTCTGGTTAAGAGGGAATCTATCCTGTATACCTAGCAGATGGATTACTGATTTTCAAAGAACAAGATTACAACAGAATGATCTTGGTCTGCTGATTTGAAGGAATTCTATTTCATGTTTAATTCAGAAGGTATTGATTGTATAATGCTGGAAATTCTTGTGACCAACATCTCTACCTGAAAAGTATTGAGCGCCTGTTCTACTCAAAGCATGTTGTGGATACAAAGGGGTAGAAACTTTATCTCCGTCCTCACAGGTAGGGGGCATAGAACGAGCTCACAGATGATGGAACTTTACGCAGGTGGCGGCGAGTGACATTAGGAGCGGAGTGGCACGGTTCACGGGTGGAAAGGTGGCTTTTGCAGGTGGTCCTTTCCACAGTCCGGTGGTCTCTGTTGTGGCACAGTAGGTGTGTGGAAGGACCAGTGCAAGTTCTAATTGCTAGAATGCAGCCTGGATCCATCAAGACTTATAATTTATGTTCTGTACCTCGAATGTTGCCTTTCTCTAGGAACATTATCCCCTGAGATGTCCTCATTGATGAAGTGTGATGATCCCTGGTACTGAAATAAGTCATCTCCAGTGAAGCTGTGGTGGGTCTGGGGCTCTTTCGGGCAATGTGCCCTTCCCAGGTTGGAATGTATGGGGTAGAGGCACAGGGGCCGTTTACTTGTTTTTCTTTTTTTTTTGAAGATTTATTTGTTTATTAGCTGCACTGGGTCTTGGTTGCTGCGCGGGCTTTCTCCAGTGGGGCCGAGCAGGGGCTACTCTTCGCTGTGGTGCGTGGCTTTCTAGAGCACAGGCTCAATAGTTGTGGTGCAGGGACTTAGCTGCCCCGCATCATGTGAGACCTTCCTGGAACAGGGATCAAACCCATGTCTCCTGCACTGGCAGGTGGATTCTTAACCACTAGACCACAGCGATGTTCTGTGTTAGGCCCTTGCGTGGCCTGATGCTGAATATGACAGAGTAGCCAGAGTGTTGAAGCCTAGTTACTCCCTGGACACAGTCAGAAATCCTCGGGACTCCCAGGACAACACTGAAAGTGCTGTGAGGGAGCCGCAAGTGGGGAGGGCATGCCCAGGGAGAGGCTGAGGGAATTTGCTCACTTCTAATTTAACCCCTACACTGCCGGACGTGATACTTGGATTATTTCATCATGACAGCCACCCATGAGGTAGGAGTTCTTATCTCCTTTCTCCTATGACGCAACTGAAACTAAGAAGTTAACTCTTGGAGATCACAGAGCTCTGGTGCAGCGGTGGCAACTCTGGAGGCAGACGTCCTCAGTGTTGTCCTGCTCTTGCATGTCATAGCGGGAGTTTCTGCAGCAAATCTGCTGTCAGACTGCCTCCCCACGGCCGTCTTCCTCGTCTAGGATTGAGTTTCCCAGTCACCATTACTCTCCTGTATGGGCTTTTTATCCTTGAAAGTTATGACCAACCTAGATAGCATATTAAAAGGCAGAGATATTACTTTTCCAACAAAGGTCCATCTAGTCAAGGCTATGGTTTTTCCAGTGGTCATGTATGGATGTGAGAGTTGGACTGTGAAGAAAGCTGAGCGCTGAAGAATTGATGCTTTTGAACTGTGGTGCTGGAGAAATCTCTTGAGAGTCCCTTGGACTGCAAGGAGATCCAACCAGTCCATCCTAAAGGAGACCAGTCCTGGGTGTTCATTGGAAGGACTGAAACTCCAATCCTTTGGCCACCTCATGTGAAGAGTTGACTCATTGGAAAAGACTCTGATGCTGGGAGGGATTGGGGGCAGGAGGAGAAGGGGATGACAGAGGATGAGATGGCTGGATGGCATCACCAACTCGATGGACATGAGTTTGAGTGAACTCCGGGAGTTGGTGATGGACAGGGAGGCCTGGCGTGCTGCAATTCATGGGGTCGCAAAGAGTTGGACCCGACTGAGCGACTGAACTGAACCGAACCAGGTTTAGCACATAATAAGCGAGACCCTGCTGGAAGGTAACTGGCTTTATATAATGCAGCAGACACCAGGGTAGCACTTGTTTGTACTACCAGAGGTGGAAGCTGAAATTCGTATTGGAACCGATTTGTAAAAATCTGTGAATACTACAAGCGAGAGCTCCATAGAACACCTCACTTCCCTGCTGTCACCTAACAGAAAGGGTGGTTCTCATCCAAGCCTTTCAGGTGACTTTTTTAAAGCACACCCCACTCCCCCCAACGACCGTCTCTGTTGCAAGAAGCTGCTTTTTTAGAGAAATGGGTTTTTTTTTTTTTTTTTTTTTTTATCACATTGCTGTTATCAAAGCAAAGAGAAACCAGCAGACTGGACAGTAACTCAGTGGAAAGGAAGACTGTATCTGCTGATTTTGAAACTTTTATCCAGAATGGGGCCAAAGAAAACGTTCACTTCCTCCATAATATCCCAGGAGTTTGATCCACTGCTCCCCTCCTTTTCCTTGAAGAGGTAAATTTTAGTCTAGGAAGAGAGTAATATGCGGCTACTTGGGAATAAAAACCAAACTGTGCTATAAAATTCATTCCCCTGCCCTGACTCCCTAACGCCTGGGTGACAGTTCGTCCTTGACACTAATCTTGATTCTGTTTGTTGATTTGTAACAACAGTGAGTTGAAACGCCCTGCAAATATGACCTGGTTTAGCCATTTCTGTGCTTGCTCTGTAGCCATTGCTCCTCTGGAAAGGGCTCAACTGGACTTGAACCTGGACCTACCTCAGGAGAGGCATCTGTTGCCGAAAATGGAGATTCAATCTGAAGTCACTTGCTTGACCTGTCTTGTTCTTTTAACTGAAAGAGATAGGAGGGACAGTGGCAGAAAATACACATCTCAGGAGAGAGGGAGACAGGCTTTGAAGACCAGCAGCTGGAGTGTGACACAGTGACTTCTTTTCCTGCAAGTGGTGAATTGTTTGCTGGGGCTGAGGTGCATAGAAGACATTGGTTCCCTCGGGCATTGAATAAAGGGATTCAGAGTATTCTTTATTGTTTGGTTCTCTTGCTTAACACACATGTTCTCAGGAGCTTCCACTGAACTGTGACGCATGGTCTCGTTCTTGGTTTCAAATATTGCACAGCCTATCCTATGGTTTTCTTCAAGGGTTTGGAAATCCTTGGGTTTCCTGGCCCCCAGGCAGTGGTGTGAATACTTACGACCTTCCACTCCTTGGGGTGTGATTCTGGAGTGTGGTCAGGCAGCCTCAGATAGGCTGGGATGGGCTGCCAACAAAAATACGCAAATATGAACGTGCAGTCATTTCCCTGTCTTGGAAGTAAGATTCCGGGTTGATGAACCAGGCTCAGATTGTACTGGGTTACTGTAATCCCAGGGAGCCGTGGGTCGGTGTCAAGTTATCATGTGAAATTATGTTGCCACAGCCCTGGCCTAACCCTTGGAGGATCCCTTCACGCTGCTGCTTGTACAGGGTAGCTAAGAGGCATGGGGAACATGGGGGAGGAACAGCCCATGGGGATACTTCATCATCAAGTCACAAGGATGAGTACTTTCTGAAAGTTTTTGCGTGTCTAATCCTTTGCTGAATAGGTGCACTTGTCAGATTGACCTCATCCTTCTCTTAGGGAATTTACAGAGTGGTTGGGGAACCCAAAGGACAATCAGGTGACAAAGACTGGATGAAACACGATTCTGCACTGAGTTGTGTGGTTCAGTTTGGCTGGAATGGTGGTTCTAAACTAAGGGCAATTTGTCCCCCTCCCCAGGGGACTTTTAGCAGTGTTTGGACGTTGTTGATTGTCGCAACAAGTAGCCAGGGGTGGAGTGGGGTGTTGATACTGTCATCTAGTGGATAGTGGCCAGGGATGCTGCTTAACATCCTGTAATGCACAGGAGGGTCGCTGCAGCAAAGAATTATCTGACTCCAAATGTCAGTACAGTTGTCCCTCAGTGTTCACAAGAGTTTGGTTCCACAAGCCCTGCAGGTAACCAATCTCTTAGGCTGCTCAAGTCCTCCATGTAAAATAACTGTGTACACTTGGCTTTCAGCACACGTAGGTTCTGCATCTGTGGGTTCAGCTCGTCTGGGATTGATCCTGCGGGTACCAAGGGCTGATGAGCCAAGGTGGAGACAGGATGGGCAGAAAACTACTGCTACATAGTGCGTGGCACTCTGCTCAGGAGGCAGTCACAAGCCACAGGCCTCAGGGTGGGTGAGCTGAGATGTTTTAATAAAGAGGAAGGAAACAGGGGTACTTTTTCCTGCTGCTTTCTAAGCAATATGCATTATCTGCCCAGAAGTTTAGAATCTTAACATCTTGGTTGCCCCAATCAGCAGAAACTGTGCCTTCTCAAGGACAGGTTTAGAGCTCACTTTTTATGGCCAATAGATAAGATCAAACCCTTTTAGAACTGACATTTTATCTCTGAAAAATCTAAACAACCACCTCCAGAAGGGTAGAATCTCAGAATTGCCCAAATATCAATAACTTTATACAGCTTAAAGAACAAGGGTTGTTTAGTCACTCAGTCATGTCCAATGTTGTGATCCCACTAACTATAACCCCCCAGTCTCCTCTGTCCATGTGACTTTCCAGTCAGGAATTCTGGGATGGGCTGCCATTCCTTCTCCAGATCTTCCCAACCCAGGGATGGAACCTGCATCTCCCACTTGACAGGCAGATTCTTTACCATTGAGCCTCCTGGGGAGCCCTAAAGAACAATTAAGCTACAGTTATTTTAATAACAACCCATATTTCAAGCTGGATGCCTATTGCTGTGGCCCTTGTTGTTCAGTCACTCAGTTGTGTCTGACACTATATGAACCCATGAACTGCAGCTCTGCAGGCTTCCCTGTCCTTCACCCTCTCCTGGAGTTTGCTCAAACTCTGTCCATTGACTCCGTCTCTCTCCATTGAGTCGGTGATGCCATCCAACCGACTCATCCTCTGTCATCCCCTTCTCCTCCTGCCTTCAGTCTTTCCCAGCATCAGGGTCTTTTCCAATGAGTCGGCTCTTCCCATCAGGTGGCCAGAGTATTGGAGTTTCAGCTTCAGCATCAGTCCTTCCGATGAATATCCAGGATTGATTTCCTTAGGATTGACTAGTTGGATCTCCTTGCAGTCCAAGGGACTCTCAAGAGTCTCCTCCAGCATCACAGTTCGAAGGCATCAATTCTTCAGCACTCAGCCTTTTTTATTGTCCAGCTCTCATATCCATACGTGACTACTGGGAAAACCATAGCTTTGACTATATGGACCTTTGTAAGCAAAGTGATGTCTCTGCTTTTTAATACGGTGTCCAGGTTTGTCATTGCTTTTCTTCCAAGGAGCAAGCGTCTTTTAATTTCATGGCTGCAGTCACCATTCACACTGATTTTGGAGCTCAAGAAAATAAAATCTCCCTGTTTCCATTGTTTCCCCATCTGTCTGTCATGAAGGGATGGGACCGGATGCCATGATCTTTCATTTTTTGAATGTTGAGTTTTAAGCCAGCTTTTTCATTCTCCTCTTTCACCTTCAATAAGAGACTCTTTAGTTCCTCTTCACTTTTCTGCCATTTGGGTGGTGTCATCTGTATATCTGAGGTTGTTGATATTTCTCCCAGCACTCGTGGTTCCAGCTTGTGCTTCATCCGGGAGGGCATTCCGCATGATGTACTCTGCATAAAAGTTAAATAAGCAGGGTGACAATATTCAGCCTTGATGTACTCCTTTCCCAATTTTGAACCAGTCCATTGTTCCATGTCCATTTCTAACTATTGCTTCTTGACCTGCATTATAATCTATCTTTGATAACAGAAAAGGGGATACTAAATTCCCCTTCTTCTAAATCACCTGATGTCTCTTTTAATCTTTAGATGTCAGGTCTTAAAATTCAGAAAATTCTTTAAGGTTATTCAATATTTTGAAGAAAGCCTCTGGATTCTGAAGATTTTAAGAAGTCTTGTATCTGTTCACTCAGGGGTAACATTTTTAATGTAACCCTTTGTTGAGGTAAAAGCCAGTGGTTTCCTTGAACTTTCTACTGGCAATAAATCTCTGGTACTGGTCTCTAGTGGAGGAGGGCATGGTAACCTACTCTAATATTCTTGCCTGGAGAATCCCATGGACAGAGAGCCGCAGGCTACAGTCCATTGGGCCACAAAGAGTCAGATGTGAGTGAGCACTGGTCTCTAGACAGTCAGGCTCACAGGATATGTCCCATTATTATTAACATTTCTTTTGCCACCAACAAAAGCTTGGTGCAGTGGGGTGGAACTACTGACGAAAAAACGAGGTTAAATTTAGAATTTTGCTTAAAGTGAAGAAGGGCTCTGAGACCCCACCTGTCCTTCGCTGTCCAGTGAAACTGTAGTGAGTCTTTCTCAAAGTACATTAGCAACAAGTTAACATGTACCTTCAATATTTCATATCCCCTTGAAACCTGCACCTCTTTTTGGGCAAAGTTGATTTCATCAGGAGCCATGTTCAAGGTAAAGCAATGACTTTGATGAGCTAGAGCCCAGTCATGGAAAGAATACTGAACGGAAAGTCAGAAGATCCGAGTTTTGACAGTCTCAATTCATCTGCAGCCTTAGGCTAGGTGTCAGTTCCTCCTTTGTAAGATAAGGGTGGTAGGACTTCTGATCTCTTGTTGGGTACTGGCTGGCAGGCTCAAAGGCGAGGCTGACTGTTGAAAAGCGTTTGAGACCTGTAAAACTGTGTATTATATAAACTGACTAGATTGTGTGTTGTGTATATAACCATCATTGCTTCAAATTATGACGCTGAGGTTTTGCCACATTATTAGAGGGAAAAAAAAAAAAGGAATGAATTCTGTTGATTAGACTGTATTTGAGGCACAAAATGAACCTGAATATTTTAGGAAGATTTTCAGCAATAAGAACTCAAACAGAAGCTCTTTTTTTTTTTTTTTTACCCTAACAGTTTACTAATTACAAAGTTCCTCAAAGGCAAAGTCCATGTCTTATCTGTCATTTTTGTGCCTGTCAGCATCCAGCATGAAAGTTTAGGATAACTGCTAATCATTCAGGTTTTTTTCCCACTAAAATTTCAGCTTTAGATCCAGAAAACTTGTTCTAGCTGTGTGATCACTCTGAATGTCGGTTTCCTGGTTTCCTGTACAAAGAGAGGAATATGTAACTTGGATAAAAACGCCCAGCCAGATGCTTGATAAACACAGGCACCAGGCAGAGCTTGGTTCTCTGTCTCATTTCCTGAGTGTTGTGGCTGGAGGTTTTCCTGACTGGCTAGAGATCTTCTCCTCAGTCAGAGAAGAGGGACCCTCCTTTTTGTCTAGGTAGCTGTTTTGCGTGGCACGTGTAAGATGTAGCTGGAGCCTCGGTCTAGAGAGTTCAGATGTCTGCCATTCATATTTGGGCCTCTGAGCAGGCCTTAACCTCAGAGTGAGAGGATGAATGGGGTATTACTGAACTTGAGAGCAGGAGGAGCTCATCAGTTGCCCACAGGGACTAGGCAGTGACATGCTTGAGTCAAGCAGATGGGGTTTTTGGACAGTAGGGGTTTTGGGGAGGCTGAGGTGGAGCTAGAGGCCATGTGCGTTTGTGACCTTATCTAATATGGCCCTGGGATTTTCAGAAGCTGAAAATCAGAATTTCTGTATGAATCCTTTTCATTTTAAGATGTTGACAGTTATTTTCTTTCTTTTTTTTTTAATTGTAACACGAAGGTACCACATGGACATAGAACTCAGTAGTGGGCCCATGGGCCAGCAGTTTGCAATCCCTGCTTTCAAACAGGAGGGGCAATGATCCAGCTAATACAGAAGGAAAGGACTTGCCCTCCTGGCCAGCTGTGCAGACACTGTAGTAGAACTGCCTTCCTGCTCTCTGAGTGCTGCTTGCTTTGTCACATGCTCCCTGCTACTTTGTCCCTCAGCTTTGCACCAGCCCTTGCTGAAGATGGCATACTTCTCGGTGCATTTATTCTATGGCAGAAGAAGCCAGTGATGAGGGATTGCCAGGATACCTCAAGGGAGAACTGTTTTTCCTTGTAAGTGTCCAGGGGTGAAAGAGTGGCAGGTTAACCCAGCGTCTTGAGCTGCTCCCACCGGCCAGACCCCACAGGCCTGCAGGCACGGGGACATCGACAAGTAGCCTTTAATAAAACCATGGTCTGTGTTGCAACTTCCGATCTTTGCTCTGGGATTTTCCTACCAGGATCAAGCGGCTTTTTCTGAGTTTGTTATTCAGGTTCCTAATCCAACGCAGGAAATGGATTTTAATTTCTTTGCTGGCTGCTCTCTTGGGGGCTGCTTAATGAGGCTCCAGTTGCAATGCAGCAGGACTGGTGTGGATAGCAGCTTACTTGACCTTTCACCTTTTTAAAAAAGTACGATTATGATCTCTTTGTATTTTTTTATGAAATGAGGCAGGAGAGTATAAGTAATTTTATGGGCTTTGTTTCTAAGTGACAACTCTTCAGGGTAACTGTTGGGATGTGTTTAAGACTATAGAAAGAGATATAGTGGATGTCTATCTCTTCCACTTTTAGAGGTAAAGAAATGCATATGCTGTATATTTGTTATAAATTTATGGCAATGGTTGTTGAATTTAAATATATGTGAGCATAACCAGGGGAGTTTGCTTTTTTTTAAAGAACTTTTTATTGTGTAGTACAGTGTAGGTGATTAACAATGTTGTGAGTTTCAGGTGGACCGCAAAGCTGTACGTATACATGTATACACTCAGGGGAGTATATTTTAAAAGGCAAATCTTCAGTCTCTAGCCCCAGAGGTTCTCAGTCTACATTCTTCACAAACATCCCAAGTGATATGGGGTCTATGGACCATACTTTGGGAAATGCATCTCTATTTTGTTGCCTTTGTTGTCTAAATGTGTTCCTGGCCACTGGAGGGCAGATTCACTTATTTGTGAGATGCCCTGGTTTTTTCTGATTCACTGTGCTGTGCTACCTCAGATTCTTGGAGAGAGTCAGTCTCTGAGAGTCCTAGAGAGAATTGTTCAGGAGACCCTCACAGGTTGGCATACAGGGACCAAATCCCTACTGCAGCAGGGGTCCCAGAAACTCTTCTTCAGCAGCACATACTGCCGCCAAATCTTGAAGCAGCTCCCCACATTGGTTGTAGGCTTTTTCCAAGTGTGTCACTAGCTCCAGGGTTTAGCTTTCCCCTTTAAAGTACTTTACAACCAGCATATGGGAGACTGGGTGCTCCTAAGCCAGACAGCTGGAGCTTTGAGTCCTTAAGGGGAAAGCACGCTATCAAATCTGAGGGGTGAGGCCGAGTCTTACCAGATTAGATTTATTGGCTTGATTAGAGAAGCATGCCCAGGCTGTTTGTCCTTCCGGAAAATGACTGAGCTCAACAAAGTAGCATAAAAATCCATTCCTAGTACCCTAGTGCATACAAAGCAGAATTTTGGTTTACATCTTAGCAGGGCCTTGCCCCTTATTAGAAAGGAAAAAACCATAGCTAGCAAAGCTTAAAGGAGTAATTGTCATGTGTAGTATACCTTGGGAAGAATACAAAAGGAGAATGTGACAGTCCCTACCATCAAAGGGAGATTAGAGTAACACCTGGGAAACAATGGGCCACGACTCCTGTAGAATCATCCCTCTGCCTCACTTTACTTTCCTTCATCCCCAGCTCTTCTGTGATGTCCTCCCACCCTTGGGGACTTCCCTAGTGGTCCATTGATTTAGACTCTGCTTCCAGTGCAGGGGGCATGGGTTCCATCCCTGGTTGGGGAACTAAGATCCTGCATGCTGCACAGAGCAGCTGGGGGAAAAAAAGGGTGGGGGGGACCTTTGAGCAGTTACTGTTTCCTTCAGCTCTTCAAACAGCCTTAAAACTATTGGTAGGAGAAAAGTGATTTTAACTTCCTTATTATAAAAATAGAGGTAAATTCACAAAACTTTATAAACAGTGTATTTATATTTTATGACCACTTGCAAAGGACGTGAAAGTGTTTCGTTTTTAGAATTTAAAGATTCTGTCTCGGCGTGCGAGTGTGTTCAGTCACTTCAACTCTTTGTAACCCATGGTCTGTAGCCTGCCAGTCTCCATCCATGGAATTCTCCAGGCAGGAATACTGGAGTGGGTGGCCATGCCCTCCAAGAGTCTGTCTAGGATAGAAGAAAGATAGCTGATTCTGAGTTAAAGGTACTTCTCTGTTGTACAAGGCATATGAGGTCTGGCCTCATTCTGAATTCTCAGTACTTCCTTTCACACTGTTCTTCCCTAGATTCACTGTGCTCAGCCATGCTAGCCTTCTGTCTTTTCCTAGAGCACACCAGTTTCATTCTTGCATTGGTGTCTTGGCATGTACTTTACATTCTTTCTGCCTAGAACACATTTCCCACAGATTTGCTTAAGCTGGCTCCTTCTCATCATTCAGGGCTCAACTCAGACATCACCTTCTTAAGGAGGCCTTTCCTGACTGTCCCATCTAAAAGCCTTTGTCCTATTATCCTGTTTTAATATCTTTATGAAGCTTATTAGTACTTTAAATTCTAATTTCACTTGTTAATTTTCAGTCTTCCCTCACTGGAATATATTTAAGATCTTTTTTGTCTTGGTTGGTCTCCAGTTGCAAACAACATGCCCAGATGTGAGTTTATTATTGTCTGAAAGTTCCATCTTTAATCTGTTGTCTCTTTAAATATTGACTCCATTTTCTTCTTTCCTTCTTTAGCACCTCATTTCTTATTTTCCATTTCTGTGTTTCCTCTTAATCGGTAGAAGCTGGTTGCTGGTAATATTCTCAGATCTGCTTTCCCGTCTACTGATTCTCTCTTTCACATGGTCTAATCTCTGTGTAAACCACCGGCTGAATTTTTAATTTTAATAACTATTTTTCTACAAGTTGTATTTTTTTTCCTGAAATCCATTTGGTCATTGTTTCTTTTTTAGTACGTTCTTTTCTCATGTTTTTCATTTTTTCTTTTTGGCTTTAATCATTTGAAATATGTATATGTATTACAGTTTATCTGATAGTTCTGTTAAGGTTTTTTTTTGGAGAGTCTTACCCTGCTCTTAATTGAATTTCCCACATCTTGTTTGTATTTTTACATAGTTTTTACATTTTGCTTGAGCTCATCTTCAGCAGAGAGCTTTATTTGTGGGCATCTTTCCTGCTGTGATTGAGGGTAGGTCTCTTTAGAATTTTACATTTCCTCTGCCAGATGTCTCATTCTGGGACTACTTTTTGTGTTAAACTTTTGGCCTGGGGATTCTCAGACTATGTAGCTCAATTGAGTTCAGTCCTTCAATCGTGTCCGACTCTTTGCGACCCCATGGACTGCAGCACTCCAGGCTTCCCTGTCCATCACCAGCTCCTGGAGTTTGCTTAAACTTATGTCCATTGCATCGGTGATGCCATCCAACCATCTCATCCTCTGATGTCATCCCCTTCTCCTCCCGCCTTCAATCTTTTCCAGCATCAGGTTCTTTTCCAGTGAGTCAGTTCTTCACATCAGGTGGCCAAAGGATTGGAGTTTCAGCTTCAGCTTCAGTCCTTCCAATGAATATTAAGGACTGATTTCCTTTAGGATTGACTGATTGGATCCCCTTGCAATTCAAGGGACTCTCAAAAGAGTCTTCTCCAACATCACAGTTCAAAAGCATCAATTCTTCGGCACTCAGCTCTCAATAGTTCAGATCTCGATAGCCTGTGGAAAGGCTTGTAGTTACAGATTATTAGAAGAGATACTTTTTTCCCTCTCAATTCAGACCTTTCTTATTGTTGCTGTGTGCCAGTGGGCTCTTTTTTCTAGTCTGCTTTCTCTCTTTGAGGGTCTTCACCTTACATTGGAACTCAGTTCCAAGTGCCTGTTTTAGGTGGACTCAAGAAAATAAAACAGCTCCTTTCCACAGCAACTGGAAACAACACCAGCTGATCTCATTTATCACTGTAGTTTCTAGTTCCCCACCACCACCATTTTTGGCCCTGGGGTTCTTTCTTGCTTTCAGCTATATAATTGAAATAATGTTATTTTTTAAGTTACCTACTCAGCTATATCATCAGAAGCAGGATCTTTTCCCCTAGAGTCTCTTGCTCAGTGCAGTAGCTGTAGCATCTAACACAATGCCTGGCTTGTGGAGAAAGTGATATCAATACATATTTGTTATTCAGTTTTAGAAATGGGTGTTTCCTTTAGGAAATCATTCCTCTTCCCTGTAGAGAAGGCCAGAGATGGTACTCCAAATTCACTAGTATCCAACAGCCAAGAGGTTTAGCGTTTGTGATTTAGCAACTTGTGAAGGATTTTAGTTTTCCTATTTTTCACTATTAAATGTTAATGCTTTCCTAAGGGCATGAAGATGCTGTTGCCAGTTGCTAGCAGGGTTTTCCAGCCCCATAAATTGGCAAATTAAAACCATCCCTGGGGAACTATTATTGCCCAGTGTCTCTTTTTATGCTGGCATTTTGAAAGTTCTTACACTGATTAAATTGACCTTTACAGTGGCTCAGCTAAGAATAGCAACTCAAAGACATGGAAACTCTTCAGGAAAATGATGTTAGTCCCATAGTTTATGCTGCCGCCAAAGATGAGATAATTTTTTGCATATGTGCAAAGGCATACTATTCATCCTTTTCCATTGTAAAAAATGTTCTTTCCAGTTCAGTGTTGGTCTTGCTTACTGGTTCTTCCTGCCTGTGCGTTTTGTTTGGTGACCATATATGCCCTGTTTCTTAGAGCAGCTGGTCACTGTGCTACCAGGAGTCACACCGATAACAAATCAGAATTTTGAGGGTCATCACCACAGTTATTCTGAGGTGAAAGACCTCAGCATAAGAGCATGTGTTATTCACTCAAAGTTCCTTTTTAACAAGTCTACATTTCTTGTATTTTTGGGCCAGGAGTTTGTGCAAATGGAACATTGCTGAGAAGTAGCTTTAAAATGCAAATCTCATCTCACCCCCACTCACCTAACTTGCTACCTACTTTTTCAAGCATCTCCAGCTGAAGGACTTTCCTGGTACTGTTTCCTCTGTTCTTCCCACCCGTCTTCCTTGGTTACTAACTTTCTAACCAAACTGGCAATCTCAGTTCAGGCTTACCTTCCTCACAGCTGTCTGGACCTCCTCAACTAGTTTCTAGTTAACTAGTTTCTGTTGTAAACTCTTACCAAATGAGGTGTTTTTCTTTCCTACTTGCAGTTTTATCTGTATGATTACTTTATCATCTCATTAGACTTTAAGCTCCATGAGGGTAAAGACCATGACTCTTCTGGCCGTTATTTATTTATTTTTAAGCTTGTTTTATTTTATTTTAACATTTTATTTATGTATTGTTGCCTGTGCTGGGTCTTCATTGCTGCATGCAGGCTTTCTCTAGTTGTCGCAAGTGGGGACTACTCTCTAGTGGTACCTGGACTTCTCATTGCAATGGCTTCTCTTGTTTCAGAGCACAGGCTCGAGGGTGCTCAGATTTAAGTAGTTGCAGCAGGCAGGCTCAGTAATTGTGGCGCATAGACTCTAGAGTGTAGACTCAGTAGTTATAGTGCATGGGCTCAGTTGCCCCACAACATGTGAAATCCTCGGACCAAGGATTGAACCCATGTCTCCTGCACTGGGAGGTGGATTCTTAACCACTTGTCCACCAGGGAAGTCCCACTTTTCACCTTTTATTTGCCCATTGTGCCCCACTGCTATTTCAGTGTTGGTGCAGGGTAGGTACTCAATAAATATTGAAGGAACAGGTGAAGGCCCCATGTTCCACAATGCGATGAAACACCATTTTACTTTGCAGAAAATTTGTGTGTGAAAATAATGACCTTTCAAGCAAAGAAGGGAGGAGCCCCAAGCATGTTGCCCCTCCTCACTGTCAAGTAGAAAGTGTTCCCAAAGTCAAAGAGCTCCTTAAGGGCAGGGACCTTATCTTTTCCATCAAAGACAAAATGTTGATTGTATTCGGGGATTTTAGTGGATTTATTTAGGCATATTCAAAAGCAGAGACATTACTTTGCCGACTAAGGTCCGTCTAGTCTCAAGGCTATGGTTTTTCCTGTGGTCATGTATGGATGTGAGAGTTGGACTGTGAAGAAGGCTGAGCGCCGAAGAATTGATGCTTTCGAACTATGGTGCTGGAGAAGACTCTTGAGGGTCCCTTGGACTGCAAGGAGATCCAACCAGTCCATTCTGACGGAGATCAGCCCTGGGATTTCTTTGGAAGGAATGATGCTAAAGCTGAAGCTCCAGTACTTTGGCCACCTCATGAGAAGAGTTGACTCATTGGAAAAAACTCTGATGCTGGGAGGGATTGGGGGCAGGAGGAGAAGGGGACAACCGAGGATGAGATGGCTGGATGGCATTACGGACTCGATGAACGTGAGTCTGAGTGAACTCTGGGAGATGGTGATGAACAGGGAGGCCTGGCGTTCTGCGATTCATGGGGTCGCAAAGAGTCAGACACGACTGAGCGACTGGACTGAACTGAACTGATTTAGGCATCTGAAGTGTTAAAAGCAAGTGAAGAAGTATAACTTAAACCAAGGATGTTCTAGTTTATTAGTTAAAAGCTCAGGCTCTGGAGTCAGATGAATTAGCTAGCTGCATGGCAAGTTACTTAGCCTCTCTTGACTTCAGTTCTCTTTTACTACCCACTTCATCCTCTTGTAAGGAATTTAGAACAGTGCCTAGTACATAGCAGGTACTCAGTATTATTCACCCCAGCTCATTCTGCCTTCATGGAGGCTGCATAGCCATTGTTTCATTCACTAAACCTTTGTGTGCCCAGCACTGTGCCCATTCTTGGAGTTAGGGATGGGGATTAAAGAGACAGAGCTCTTGCCCATAGGAAGGGCACAGTTTATTCTCTCATTCACCTTTGGGGAGGGGAGAGGAGGGGTGGGATATTAACTTCCCACTGGAGACAGCCTAAACAATGTAATTTGTGTATAGACCTTGGAGACGTTTGGAAGAAAAGCAAAGGATACTTATGAAGAGTGCTGAGAATTTTTCATATTTGAACTTTCCATTGCATTCTCTCCAGTTCCTTTTTCTATTCTTTATGTGTCTGGAGCAGCCCACATTGGCAGTGAGCTTTACTGTTCTGAGAAATAGTTCTAAGTGAATCCACAGTACTCTTTATTGAATGGTCTCTCATTGAATGCAAAGTGCTTGTTATTGAATGGTCTTTCATGCCCAGCAATAATGACTCAGAATAACATTGATATTAAGAGCTCAGAGAAGTTTAGTTACTACTGAAGTTACCACAGTTAATAAGCATAGTGTGAGAACCAGACTTTGAACCCAGATCTGACTGAATCTTAACCATTTGGATCTTGAGCTGCCTGGAGATCCCTGAAAGTCCTCTGGGTGACTTCCTCCTACAGGAAGGGTAGAAGAGCACCAAGCAACATTTGCATACCTATATTCTTTGCTTTGACTGAGAGGAGACATAGGTTACAGGGACTTTTGCATTGGCTACTGCCAAAAGGCACCCCACTCCAGTACTTTTGCCTGGAAAATCCCATGGACAGAGGAGCCTGGTCGGCTGCAGTCCATGGGGTCTCTAAGAGTCGGACACGACTGAGCGACTTCCCTTTCACTTTTCACTTTCATGCATTGGAGAAGGAAATGGCAACCCACTCTTGTGTTCTTGCCTGGAGAATCCCAGGGACGGGGGAGCCTGGTGGCTGCCGTCGATGGGGTCACACAGAGTTGGACACGACTGAAGCTTCTTAGCAGCAGCAGCAGCAGCAGCTGCCGAAAGGAATGGGAGGTGGGTAGGCTGGTAGACTCTTCAGGTTGAAGGAGACATGAGTGAGCATCTTAACTAACTCTTCGGCCACTGAGTGAGTGACTCAGAGTCCCAGAGTCCTGTTCCTCGGTAATGGCAGAACTAGGACCAAACCCAGGGCTTCTGAATTTTCTTCTCCTCTACCAGTAGGTCTTTCTCTGGAGGAGCTCATCATGCTCACATCTCGCTATGCTCTTAATCCATCATTGAAGTGAAGTGAAGTGAAGTCACTCAGTCGTGTCCGACTCTTGGCGACCCCATGGACTGTAGCCTACCAGGCTCCTCTGTCCATGGGATTTTCCAGGCAATAGTCCTGGAGTGGATTGCCATTTACTTCTCCAAATCCATTATTTCTTCCTTGTAAAGGTCCCTGAGTATGTCTGTTCTTTAACTGCCCACCTACTTTCCTTCCTCCTGTAGCAGAAAATGACCGTTCCCATAACCAAGACCATCCTAGACAACTTGGGGACTCTATTTGGGGAGAGGAGAACAGGGGATGAGATATCCTAGGTAAAAAGTATTTGGGAAACTGAGTTACATGATGCTGCCACAGTCTGCTCTCCTTGGGAAAGTGGAAAGAGAACAGGGAAAAGAGCAGGGTTCTGTTTATACCAGGCTTCCTATCTTGGTGAATGGGAAAGCCAAGAGAAAAGCTGACACCAGTAGGTCATTAAGATGCCACATGTTTAGATTTCAAACACATTCCATTTATTGCCTCACAGAGGACCAGTTGACCACCCTGTGTTCCAAGCCTGGACCTCATCTGATAAATTTTTTTGAGGCAGAAGTGTCACTGGATTCTTTCATGTGTTGAAGTATAGGCAACACAGCCTCTTTTCGAAACTATGTGGACAGTTTGAACTGTGCTCTTGTGAGCCAGGCCAGAAGAATGGCATTTCAGGGACTGGTAAACTTGGGAGAAAATTTTTCATGTCCTTAGGAAAGCAGTATTTTGCTCTGAAGTCAGAGGAGGTGTGTTCTGGCAAAAGCATCGAGCACAGATCTGTTTTCTCCACATGCATCAGGCCTCAGAGGAGACATCCTAGCAGACAGCCATCTTACAGGTGTGCCATTTTACTTACGGTGGACGTGGGGAGGCAACAATAGGATTCTGTGTGCAGTGCTGTTACAAAACTGTCGTTGTCAGAATCAACAAGTATCTTGCCCACGTTTCCTTCTTCCTAAACCCCTTTGCACCAGGGTGTAAGGCTCTTAAAGACCAGGAAACACCTGAGGATGTGGTGGAAACATGCTCTGAGCCAGGGATCTGAGTTTTAGCCGTGCCCTTTCTTTTGTCTTCGCCCTGTGGCTTCAGGTCCCCAGCCTCTAGCCCTGTAGACAGTCTTTGGATTGCTTTGTTTATATCCTTGGCCAAGTAGACAGCATAGTAGAGCAGGGCCCAGAGAACAGGAACCAACTATGTGGCTTGAATTTCCACTGGCAGATGTCCGCCCGGATGTACACTGTGGGCAGGGTCAGCCTGAGTAGCAGCAAATACAATACTGTGGTTTTAGTTTCTTTGCTGAGCAGGGTTTTTTTCCCTTCCTAACTGTGCTTCTTGAGGTTAGGGACAGTGTCTTATTCATCTTCACGTCTCTCATACCTAGCCCAGTGTTCGGCACAGAGACGGTGTCCAGTCAATGATTGTGTTGCTTCTTTAGGATAAAGAAACGTTGAAAGCCACATCTTAATAGGTCTCATGTACTGTGGCCCAGAGGACATTGGAGGCTGAAGTTTATTTAAGTTATTATAAACTTATTTATAAATAATAATAAACTTTTTATAAATAAGTTATAAAGCTTATTTATAAACTTACTGAAGTTTATTTAAGATTCATATCTTAACTGTGAAATATAAAATAAACCCTTCCACCTTTATTCCCATCCACCAGTGCTGTGAATAGAATTTGGCAAAATGCTAGATGGTTACTCAGCAGTGCCCTTTCTATAGCTGTCCCTGACAAGGGACAGTGTGAATTCTAGATCCAGTCAAGATTATTAAGAGATCATCTGATAAGCAAAAAAAGGTCTAGCAAATTGAAACTGCATTAGGTCACCTAAGCAAGTCATTCTTAAGACTGAAGAATTTTAGTAGCAGGTTTTTTAGCCTTCTTTTGAATCACGCTGTAATTAACCTTGGAGATTATGTGTTTTAAAGGGAGGATGGACTGGCTGACCAGATGCTAATCCTAGAGTACGTACTGCCTTAATTATTCCAGGAACTTTCACAGAGAAGCTGGTTTTATTTAAAATGTACAGCCAGTTACAGGAGAATCATGACCGTCTTATGGGCTAAATTAGCATCAGAACATGGGGTGCTTCAGCTTGGACATCAAGCAAGGAGGACTCTGCTCTGTTTTTCTCTCTGAGAACTCTGCTCTTCACCACTTGGCTTTGTGTACTGAATCTTCTTCCCTCTTTAATATTATTTTTCTTAAATCTGCTGTTGTTGCTTGGTTTTTCTTTTTTTCTCAATGGAGTAAATATTGGTACAGACTGTTTGGTGGAGGATGGATAGGTGACCAGAAAGAGGGGGATAAGAAGAAAGTATTAGTCGCTCAGTCGTGTCTGACTCTGTGACCCCATGGACTGTAGCCCGCCAGGCTCCTCTGTGCATGGAATTCTCCAGGCAAAAATACTGAAGTGGGTTGCCATTTCCTTCTCCAAGGGATCTTCCTGACCTAGGGACTGAACCCAGGTCTCCTGCATTGTAGACAGATTCTTTACCAACTTAGCCACCAGGGAAGCCCTATGAGAAGAAAGGTGATATTTAAAAGCTATAATTTAATGTGCTAAAATTTTGAATTTCTTTTAGGATAAGGAAACCTGCGTGGGTACCAACAATCAGAGCTACATCTGTGACACAGGACACTGCTGTGGACAGTCTCAGTGCTGCAGCTACTACTATGAACTCTGGTGTAAGTCCTTGCCTGGGGGTTTCTTGGTGTCTAGCCATCTCAGTTCACCGCCTCTGCTCATTGGGAAACTGAAGGCTGGTCAGCCTTGTTCCTACTCTCTCGGTGGCAGTGTTGGCGAGCAGACTCTGCTAGGTTCTGGAAGCAATCCTTCTGTAGAGGAGGAGTGCTTCGGTGCTCTTTGGACACCATGAGCTAAAGACTGGAAAATATGGTCTGAGCCCCTCCTAAGAGGCCATGGTTAGCAGATCTGCTGCAGAAGCTTCTGAGTGGGATTCTCTTGGATGCCCTCTTCAGGGTGTGCCAAACAGTGATAGCAACTTATGCCCTCTCATGGGGCAGCCCAGCTGCCTCCCAATCTTTGCAAAGAAAGGTTTGCAACAGTCAAGCTGCTGTGGATGCCGGGCTGCTCTCTGGATAGCTGTAATGCCATTTTCTTGTTTAAAAAGAAACAAAACACCAGGACTTCCCAATTCCTCATAGATCCTCAAGGAGCTGCCTCTGTTTCTGAGGGTCCCTCTCGGTGGGATACTCTTTCCTTAGGTCATGGCCAACAGAGCCCTCCTGGAGAGGAGGAATAGAGGTTCAGCCCCCTTTGTTCCTTCCCCAGATCACAAACTGAAGTGTCTGGAGGCTTCTCAGTCCACCTAATCTGTTACTGTTAGCTCAAAGCCATTTAGAGTTGTCAGCTCCACCACCTTGTCACTGGCTCGGTGGAGGCCAGGACCACTTGCATCTTCTTGAGTTGTGCAAGGATGGGGACATTGCCCTGGGCTTCAGGGAGTGACCTACACTTAGAGAGTTCACTGAAGCACTTTGTATTCTGATCTTCCTGAAACTCAGATGAGACACTGGGGATACTGGACAAAGAAGGGGGGAGGATGGGAGAGTCCTGAGGGCAGAGCGTTGCCAGGTGACCAGCACTACAGTGGTTCTCAAGCTGTCCGTTGATAGAGGGGGCAGTAGATTGTTTTCCCGGAGAATTATAAGCCCCCATCACTCCCTCCATGTGGAGACAACCTTTGCCGCTTGCTTCACATCCTTGCCATCACCTCCACCTCTGCCCTTTTCCCCCTTCTCCTTTCTGATCTCCCCATTCACCCCACATCAGGTATATGTCAGAAAGCAGCTAGAACGGCTGTTGTTTAAAATGGAAAGGAAATTAGACTCTTGGCTGGGAAGCTTCTCCCTCTGGATGCAAACGATCTTGTAGCCAGTGGGAGTGGTTCCTACAAAAAAGACGTCTCCTCACCCTCGTACTTCCCTTTTGATGACTGGCTCTTCTGCCTCTCTGAGGAATTCCGGGGTGATTAAGGGCAGACTCCTTCCCAAGGAGAGAACAGAGTTCAAAATGTCCCCATCAGTCTTCCAAGTACATAAGCAGCAGCAGCAGCACAGGCAGGCCTGGAGTTGTTGGTGCTATTTTAGAAGGGGTGGGGCTGAGGGACTCACTGGAGAAACACAAAGTGCCAGGCAGGTGGACAGACTGTTTAAATGTTTTAAAACGCAGATAACCACAGGGTTCAAATTCTCCCTCTCACCCCTTATTAAAACAAAAGTCAAAGCTGGGCTGCCAAAAAGCCACTGAGCTGCGGTTTGTTTTTCTGGGGCCCGGCCCAGGCGGCGTCAGTTGCAGAAAGGATGGAGTTGCTAATGGCCCCCATCTCAGATTGACAGAGCCTCCTGAGGTGTTGGCGGAATAGACTCAGTAGCCACCAGAGTTGGGTCATGAATGCCAAGGCTGGAGGGGGGTGATGGGGACAGGGAGATGCGAGATACAGGTGTCAGGGAGGCAGGTGGTCTGGGAACCAGGCACTTCACCCCACGGGCCTAAGGAAAGCCAGGGGAAGAGCTGCACAGTGGCTAATCATTTCTCCAGTCGTGGTTAGCTGGGGAAAGAAGGAGGCCAGACAGAGACCAGTCTGGCCGGGGAGGAAAGATTCACCCCTGTACAACTTGGCCGTTGCTTGCCAAGTTCTCAAGAGACAGAGACTAAAAGCCCAACTTCCTCTTTGTGCCCAGAAATGGCTTTTTGGTCAGAAGATGCCCAGTGAGCGTTCCGCCTCTCTCCGGAATTCTTGGTTTTTCTCCTTCTTGAGGGCCTGGCCTCGGCCAGATGTGGAGAGGAGGGAGGTCAAGTGTAGGAATGAGCCCTTTCAGTTCTCATCAGAACTGTGCTTCTGGTCACTTTGAACCCTGTTCTCTCTAATTGCCTCTGAACTCTGCCTGAAAATAATGGGCTTTGGGTTATTCTTTTTTCTTTTTCCTTTGGAAGGAAAAGATCTCAGCCAGGAAACCCTTGGCAGAGTTTTTGTCAGACAGAGTACCTTTTTAACCATAGTTGCCTACTGGGAAGGCCTCGGGGAAAACTAAATGCCATTTCCATCAACCCTCATACCACCGCTAAGCCAAATTTTCCTGTGTGCTGAGGACTGGCACACACACACATGAGAGCCCACTTTGCACAGACACACAAGCACATCATAAACACACAGAGACCTAAACTTCAACCAGCACCCTTTCTCCACTGTCTCTTTAATCTCTCGTAACATAGGCCATTGTCATTAGTGGGTCTGCATCAGTTCAGGAGTGAAAGTCCTGTTTTACCACCGCCATGTTTGAGGCTTTAAGACCTGGCCTTATCATCCCATGCGTTTTTATGGCTCTTGTACTTTCAATCATCATTCAGTCGTTTATTCAGCAAACTCTTATTCCAGTGGTTTCAGACTTTGGCAAGTGTCTGCGTTTCCTGGAGGGCTTATTAAAGCGTGGATTTCTGGGCCCAAGTCCTAGAGTTTTTGATTCAGTAGGTCTGAGGTGGACCTGAGAGTTTGCAATTCTAACCAAGTTTCTGCTGGATGAGGTGGCCTCCTCTGTGTTAAAATGTGTAGGGAGACAGAATCCTTGCCATCAAGAAGGGAGTCTCTAAGCAGAGAGAGGAAATAATACAACATGCCTCACTACTAATGCAAAGTAGAAAGTGGAGTGTGTGTGCCAAGACCACTGGGTATGTGCTAGAAGAATTTGCTTTCGCTGGACAGAATTCAGGCAGGCTGCATGGAGGTGGTGGCATTTGAAGTAGGCCTTAAAGAAAGGGTGGATAGGATTTAAATACATGGAGAAGGATAAGATGACTTCTCAGGCAGAGGAACGCCAAACACCATAGGTCAAGGCTTCATGGGAAAGAAGAGAGCATGCATCACGTTAACCTTTTCCCTGGGATCGTGGGGTTCACTCAGGAGATGAGGGTGCTGGTGTGCATAAAACTCTGCTGTGGGCTGGGCACCCAGTAAAGTCTGCACACATGTCAGCTCAGCCTGCTCTAAGGACAATCCTGCCAGATATGCATAGCCCATTTCTCAGGATCTGGGATGTTCAGTCACCAGTCAGTCAGTTGTAGTTGAGTCGTCGGGTTAGTGTGCCTCACACAAAGCTACCCCCTTCCAGAACTCTTAAGTGCCAAGCCACAGGGTGGTGGGCCCAGATTGTGGAGGGTCTCGAATGTTGAGGTTTGAGAACTCTGCATGTGGACATTAACTCAATTATCCTCACAATGACCAAGTAGGTAGAAACTGTTATTCTCCCCATTTTACAGATGAGGGAAGTCAAGACAAAATGACCAGGGTGACAAAGCTAGAATATGAAACTTGTCCAGTCTTTCTGATGAAGTTGCAAGTCCTCTGAAGTCTTCATTTCCCAAATTCAGGCCTTGTCCACAGTGGAAAAGGCGATCCTTTTCCACTGTGGAAAGAGCTGTCAAGGGCTAAGGAGGATACCCACCATCCTATGGGGTAGGAGGAGAGCTAGTAGACAGTATACTTTGGCTTCCTAATGAGGAATTTCCTGCCAGTTGGGGAGTGGTGTTTTCCCAAGTTTATAGTGAACTCTGGGGGCACATGACTCAGTTCCTACACTGGACTGTGATTGTTTTTAAAAACATGTTTTCCATTTTGCTTAGCATGACAAGCGTGCCCCACAGTGAGGTCACAGCTTTCAAAGGTCATTGGGGAATGTAATCTGTGGGTAGATGTGTGTTTGGGGAGGAGGGCATGCTTCTGTCTTTCTCTGTATGGCTCCTTCTTTTAGGTTTTCCTTTTAAAAACTTTCCTCCTTGTTTGAAAACTAGTGAAAAGATCAAAAGTTTGCACAGCTCCATAGGGACTAGTCTAGATGGTCCCCCTTTTAAAGATGTGGGGACGTGGCTTTGACTAGAATCCAGTAGGATCTGTTGTGTGAGGGCCAGACAAGAATGCCTTCTGTCTTCCCACATTAACTCCATCAAGTGGGACCAGTCCTTAGGGGGCTTTTCTGGACCTATGCTAATGCCCCATTACTCCACTTGGCCCCTCTGCTCCCACATCAGTTTTCCCCTAGTTTTGATCCATACTGTCACTTTGTGATACTGTATTAGAAATGCAGAAATTGGAATTCAGTTTGAGACTTTATATAATATACAAATGGTACATAGTAGGGAGAGTTTTTCTACCCATGCTACCACAAGAAAAGAAGCAACTGATGGAATTTCAGTAGACATACGAGTTTTCTGGTGCTGTTAGATATGACTGCGGTAAGGTAACCCTTTGCCAAAGGGTGACAAATGCCTCTACTTGTCTCATTTCTTCCCCCAATCTCCTTCCACCCTGCCTCATTTTTCCTTTAAAAAAAATAAAAAAGACAAGACCTCTTTTTCTATTACACTTCTAGTTCAGTGGAACTTAGGCTTTTTCTGGAACAAGGATTCTCTTAAGAATCTGATGAACATTTGCAATCTTCTCTTCCAGAAGAGCCTATAAAGGATCAATCTGGATAGGCTAGAGGTTATGCTCCGTAATAAACAAGTCCAAACTCCTGGAGGTCCTAAAACAACACGTTTATTGCTCACACTCTGTCCATCACAGATTGGACGGGAGCTTTGTTCCTACTTCTTTATCCTCTGGGGCCAGACTGACACTGAAGTCAGTCTAGAATGTTATGACTTGCTATAGCAGAAGGGAATCTAACGGAAGGTCTCACATTAGCAAGAAATGTTCTGGCCTCTTAGTGACATCTGTTACTTCCAGTCTCAATTTGTTAGTTAGAAGTAGCCCCAAAATGTCACCTAATCATAATGGGGCCAGGAAATTCAAGCCTACCCGCATGCCAAGAAGGGGGAGAACCAGAAATATTTGGCCATCATGAAAACCATGAAAAAAATCTCTGCTGTAATAGCTAAGAAGTTTTGCCTTTGATCATATATAGTGCAGCATTAAGGTTTCAAGTTAATTTACCTTTAGGTAAGAAGCAATTGGAAAAGTGACAGGAGGGAAAAAGTAGAGTTAGGTGCTGATTATCTCATGGGATAATGTACTTTTAAAATTATCAGGTAACACAGAAGCATAAAGAATTGTGATATGATGCTGGGCAAGTTAATGTAGGTAATATAAAAAAGTGGTTAGCCCAGAATCTTTTAGACTTGACTCTAAAATATTCCCTGGTGGCTCAGAGGGTAAAGCGTCTACCTGCAATGTGGGAGACCTGGGTTCAGTCCCTGGATTGGGAAGATCCCCTGAAGAAGGAAATGGCAACTCACTCTAATACTCTTGCCTGGAGAATCCCATGGACGGAGGAACCTGGTAGGCTACAGTCCACAGGGTCACAAAGAGTCAGACACGACTGAGCAACTTGACTTTCTTTCTTTCTTTTTCTAAAATGTTCTCAGAGAAAGGCTCTTTAGCAGAGTGCATTTTCCTTGCTTATGCCGCCTCCCTTGGGTGTGACCTAACCCTGCAAGGCTGGGAGCTGACCGGACCATAGAGGCAGGAGATGTTACAGGGCAGCAGTGGGAGGCCAGTTCACTCCCAGAGCTCCTTTCTGGCCTCAAAACCCCTCCCTGAGGGCTCCACTAACAGTATCCAGTCTCCGGTCAGCCAGTATTGAAAGGAGGGGAGTGTTTAAATTAGATTAAGCAAATGTCTGCTGTGACTCTGGGAAGGACCACGAGGGAGACTTCGGACTTAAACTTAACGTCTGTGTTCTCTGGTTAGGATTGGGGTTTTTCTGTCTGCTGATGGGAAAAGGGGAAAAGATCCTCTCCTCATTGTTCTCCGCCTCTTCTGTCACCAGACCTCAGCAGAAG
Source organism: Budorcas taxicolor (assembly GCF_023091745.1). NCBI lineage: Eukaryota > Metazoa > Chordata > Mammalia > Artiodactyla > Bovidae > Budorcas > Budorcas taxicolor. The sequence continues at coordinate 22,989,635 of NC_068932.1, forward strand.
TTTCTGTTGAACTGTGACATGTGCTAAAAGCAGCAAGGTGCAGCAAGTGGTGTTGCCAGCCTGCCAGGGCTGGAAGGCAGTACTGCTGCCCTGTCTTACCCTGTAGGGGTGGCTCTGTGGGTAGACTGAGAGAGGACACCCCTGGGGGACAGAAAGAAACACCCTGGGTGTTGCCAGAGGCCACACCCTAGATTTCAATGGGCTCTTTAAATTTATTGTGTTCTGGTACAAAAAGGAGAAGAAAATCAGGGATTTATTCATTTGTAATTGTTTACCAAGAGAGAGAAGCTTTTTTTTTTTTTTTTTTTTAATATTCATTCTGATAAGAGTTATAGAAATACTTAACATGTTCTAAACACAAACTTATAGTTACAGAACAGATGATTAAAAATAATATGTAACATTTATAATGGAAAAAATTGAAGTTCCTCAGAAATAGGGAGCAAATGAAAAATAATTTAGTCTCATTTAATAAAAACTCACCTTAAAACTACTCCTCAGATTTAATTGAGAAAAAGTATTTTTTTTTTCCCAAAGAAGTACACGTTCATCTTAGAAAATGCAGGAATTGCAGATAAGCAAAAAGTAAGAACTGGTAACAGAAAATCCTGTTGTCCAGGAATAATCTCATGATTAACTTCCTTATCATCCCTCTGGATATTTATACTTTTTTTAAGCAAAAGTTGGGGTTATATTTTATGCTGTTTTGTAATTGCTTTTTTTTCTATTTAGTATTTGAAACGTCTTATTATGTAAAAAATAGTATTCTGTGGATAATTTTTTAAATGATTCATATCATTTCATTGTATGAAGACATTCCCAGAGGAATTTTTAAGCCTATTCAGAAATGTATTAATTTTTTTAACCCAGAAAAAATAAAAATTAGTCACAGATATTTTTAAGTTTTAACTTACTTTGTTTCTAGTTTTATAATTTGAAAGAAGAAAATAAAAATTGGGATAAAATTTCTTCTCATAATCCCACAACTTAAAGATGTCACTGTTTTTGTGTTTTTATTTCCAATCTTTTTTTCCCCTCTAATCTGTATTTATTTTTTAAAGCAAAATTCCTCATTTATTAAACAAATTAGAACCCTTTTCTGTATACATGTGAAGATTGGAGAGGGGTTCTTATATTAGGGTTTGCCAGGATTCTCTAAATATGATCAAAGAGAACATCAGTGGGAAATGAGAAGAAACAGTCCACCTGGGGAAAGGAGAGCTATGGGCTTCTCCCCTGCTCCTCTACTCCTCTCTGGAGCCAGGAGGAAGAAAGGGAGACCACTGATGCTTCCCAGTCTAAGCCAGCTGCAGGCAAAGCAAGGTAGGGGAGTGGATTGTTAGTGATGATGTGAGATGGAATTGTACCAGCTCATGTCAAGAGCAGAGGAAGTTGTTTATACTCTCCAGGGAAGTAATGGGCTGAGGCAATTAGAATTTTTCCGCTTCTAATTTCCGTGACTCCTGTATGATGGAGGCAAAGTGGTAGAGGAAAAAACTTTTATCAGGCGGTCCCTCCGGGGTCCTCTGCAACTGCTTTCTGCTGAGTTGTGGGGATTCTGAGGGGCTCTTCATTCTTGGTGGGGAGCCTGGGAGCCATCCTTGTGGGCCAGGGCTGGGGAGGGGAGATGGGCACCAAGAGAGGCTGAAGCATTTTCTCAGATCTCTTAAGAGAGGAAGGGCACATTGTTCTGAAAGGTAAGCATACTTAATGCCCACCAGACCAAAAATATAGGAGAACCTGGGGTGCTAGACGAACACCTCAGCACTCCTCCCCTCTCCCAAGAGCCTGGAGGCACCCCGGAGTGAGTAACCTCTTTTAGGGTCACTTTTCTTAACATTCTTGCCCTCTTCCATCCCACATATCTTTCACTCTGGTACAAACATTTATGAAAATTGAATACAGGTTTTGAATGCAACTGCCGGGCAAAGCTCAGCAGTACTAGCTTCGGCTAGGTGCGCACCGTCCCAGAGTCGCCCTGTGCAGTGAGCAGCCCCTCCAGCTGGTGTCCCACTGGCATTCACGGTGTGCCTGCCCCTCTCTGTCTTTCCTTCCCTCCCAGGGTTCTGGCTCGTGTGGACCATCATCATCATCCTGAGCTGCTGCTGTGTCTGCCACCACCGCCGAGCCAAGCATCGACTTCAGGCCCAGCAGCGGCAGCATGAAATCAACCTGATCGCCTACCGGGAAGCCCATAATTACTCAGCGCTGCCATTTTATTTCAGTACGTACTCCAGAAGCCACCAAACCCACTCTCAGAGGGAGCGGGAGGGTGGGGGGTATGACACATAGACTGTGGGCCTCAGGGCTTGGCCTCTTTGTGCCTAGAGCAGGGTCTCAGAAGTGGGAACAAGAAGGTGTGCACCTTGAGCACGGAGAGGCCAGGGCTGTGGATGTAGCCCCTGGGCTGCTCCATTCCACACTGGCTGGATTCTCACTGCATCTCTACTCCTTTAGATTTTTGTTAGGCATGTTGTTGAATGGTGTATGATGTGAATGAATTGAGATTTTGAGGTCAGTGGGCTTGAAATCTCTCCATTTTGCTTCCTGCCATGTGATATGCCTAAGCAGAGGCTGCCATAAAAAGGGCAGGAATGGGAGGTGATATTGGGATTTCCTGAGAACCAAGAAACTCAATGATTCACTGAAGGGCACACTCACCTGACATCCCTGGGGTTCCTTCCACTGATCTCTCAAAGGATTGGTGGAGGCCCAGTGGTACAGCCTGTCCAAAGGCATTCTGCAGTGTGTTCCACAGAATAAAATAGTTATGAATTTAGAATTCCTCATCTAGAAGAATTAAGTGCTTAGCACAGTGGCCGGTGTATAGTAAGTGCTCAGTAAATGCTAGCAATCACTGTTATAATTAGATCATCTGTGTCTCAAAACAGAAGATTACTCACCTGCCATATTCCTAATAAGCCTTGATGACAGGTCCCTCATCCTGCATTGGTAAGCCACCTGCTATTGGTCTGAAGCAGGATGAGGTTTAGTGTGTCTTTCCAGCCGTACCAGGGTGAGAGGCAACACAGATTTCCAGCCTCCCAGAGAAAGGCTCTCTTCATGATAAACATCTGGAAAATCGGGGAAGTGGGTGCAAAATGGGAGAAAGAAGTGTCAGGATGTTTTAAGTTAGGGCCCCTAACCCCAAGGCCTATGGGAGACAGATGGCAGACACAATCTGAGCCAGAAACATGAGACCCGGGTGTATGTAGAAACAGGTCCCTTCCAGACAGAACTCTCTTGGCCGTTCACCACATTTGCTGAACCTCTTCTTTAACTCCAGATGAGCAAAAGTCCTTGCCTGTGAAACAGCTTTAGGAGCTCTCAGATTTCAAGAAGCTAACATAGGTTACTCTTAGTCTGTCCCTCTTTCTCTGCAAAGTCACTCACGGCCCTTTGTCCTGCCTGCACCTGAGAGTTGTCATTTAGTGGGTATGCTGCGGGTGGGATGAGATACCTGTTTAGTGTGAGCCTGCAGTCTGTCCTGTAACAGTTGCCAGTGCAGTAATTTCTCCTCCCTACCTCCCCATTTTAGGGTTTTTGCCAAACTATTTACTACCTCCTTATGAGGAAGTGGTGAACCGACCTCCAACTCCTCCCCCACCATACAGTGCCTTCCAGCTCCAGCAGCAGCAGCAGCAGCAGCAGCTGCCTGCACAGTGTGGCTCTGCAGGCAGCAGCCCCCCAGGCACCGACCCCACCAGGGGCTCCCAGGGGCCTCAGAGCAGCCCCTTGTCCGGGCCCAGCAGAAGTAGCACGCGACCCCCAAGCGTCACTGACCCTGAGCCCTCTGACGTGCCAGCAGACCCAGCAGCCACCAAAACCTCTGGCATGGAGCCCAGCGGCTCTGTGGCTGGCCTGGGGGAGGTGGACCCCACGGCCTTCCTGGACAAGGATTCCGAATGTAAGGAGGAGCTTCTGAAAGAGTACAGCTCCGAGCAGGGCAGTGCCCTCCCTGACAACAAAGACAAGACACCCGGCAGACACCGCCGCTTCACGGGTGACTCAGGCATCGAGGTGTGTGTGTGCAACCGGGGCCACCATGACGATGACCTCAAAGAGTTCAATGCGCTCATCGACGATGCTCTGGACGGGCCCCTGGACTTCTGCGACAGCTGCAACGTGCGGCCACCTGGCGACGAGGAGGAAGGTCTCTGCCAGCCCTCCGAGGAGCAGGCCCAGGAGCCCGGGCATCCACACCTGCCAAGGCCGCCTGCCTGCCTACTGCTGAACACCATCAATGAGCAGGACTCCCCAAACTCCCAGAGTAGCAGCTCCCCCAGCTAGAGCAGGTCCTGGCTATACCTGAGAACTTGGCGATGCAACCAGGGTAGGGGAAAACCATGCGAGAAGCATTAAGTAACTGTGTTCCTTTCCCCGCACCCCCTGCTCCTGCATTTTCCTGCATCTCCAGGTACAGTTTGGGGTGTGGGTGGCTTGCCCCCTACAGAAGCACAGTGCCGTGGAGGGCTGAGAAGTTATCCTATGACTCATTCCTCATACCCACCCCATTCCCCTTTACCTCTTTTAAAGTCACATCTCACTACCTGCTTGGGTCAGGGAGATGTGTGTTCAGAAGCCCCCAAGGAGGGAACGAGACCGTGCCCTGAGGTGACTCTTGGTGATGGAATGGATGTGCTTTCCGGTGTTAGTTTATGAGAACCTTGCTGCATCTCTGTCCAGAGGAGGTGGCTAGTCTCAGCCCTGGATGAAGAAGGAAGCTCACAGAGGCCCAGGGATTGTCGCCCCTTGCTACCAGCATCTGTGGAGCCAGAATTGTGTTCTGCTGTGGTGGGGAGGAGAGTTGACCGGCAGTTGTGTGGTGGGTTGGTGAGGGACTTGTGCTCTCAAATTCCAGGTGACGAGCTCCCGGTGCCAGGGTGTCCTGGAGGGGCCCCTCCCTTTTCAGCAGGATCTAGCTGGCTGCAGGCTGGTTCCAGGCTGGAAGATTATATACCTGCCTTTTGTTTTGTTTTGTTTTTTAAAGAAAAAAACAACAACAAAAGCAAGCTGAAAACAAGAACTTGACCAATGGGCAGGCAAGAATTCTGTTATGGAAAAGGGAAGTTTATGTCTTTTTCTCAACTTGGCCTTCAAAGAGCCTGGCTATAGTTGAGCCAGGAGATAAATAATGTGCAGGCTTGGGTGGGGGCTGTCTCTGGAACTCCTGTGGATGAGCAGGAGGCCCTGCAGTGTGGCAGCGGACGGAGGTGCAACTTCCCATTGTCTCTGCCCTTTGATCTGCACCCATGGGTGACCAGTGCCCTCCCTGCGTCCCAGACACACGTCTACGGGCCTGCACATCTCACTGTTCTCGACGAACAAATGAGGCTGTGGGTCCTGAGAAAGGGCAGGCCCACAGTCGGGCTCTCACACAGTATTTTCTCTTGATTCTGAATTAAGTTGTTTTGTTTATTTGTTTGTTTTTTCAAACTGACCACTTGGAAAAAAATGCCTTGGTTATCTGTGGTTTTCATGCCCTTTGCCTGCTCCGCAGCACCCCTTGAGTGGGGTATCTAATTTTTGTAGCCTATGTAAAGAGTCTCAGTGGCCCATATAGGAGGGTGTAGGCAGCCCTTCTGAAGGACCACAGGATCCTTAATTCCTGTAGTTTTGCTTCAGAAACCAGGTGAGCTTTGATAAGAATAATCTGAATGGAGAAAGCAAACTGCCGAAACTAACATTCCCTGCCCAGCCCTGTTCACATGAAGAATAATGATATTCAGAGTAGGCATTGATGTTTTGGTTAAGAAAGGAAGGCATATATCTGTATATATATGAATACACACGTATCTATGTGTATGTGTATATATATGTATATGTATATAAACACATACACACAAAATAGACAAAGCTGAGGCTGTGAGGTGAACAAGTGTCTGCATTTGGAGTCCACAAAACCAAAATCCATGTTGAACAAGTGCAGTCTGTATACAATGACTTTTCCAGTAACCTGTGTGTCTGTCCATTGTGTGTGAGCCCCCAGCCCTGTTTTCCTGTGAATATACTTTGAGCGGCAGCCACTCTGTTCACATTACCCATGCGTTCGGAGCAGGCGCGGCCCTCTCAAGGTAATTTATTTTACGCATTTACTGTTTACTGAGCAAATGTCTGACTGTGCACTTGGGTGTCAGCAGTGCTGTTGACGGCAGTCCCCACGTTTGCCAGAGATACTGTGCTCCAAGTAGAGGTTTTACTCTACCCCTCACTGCAATTTGCACATTGCTCCATGGACACGCGGAAGCCTGTGTCCTGTTCCCTGTAAGCGGAAAGCGCTCTGAACCTGTCCGCTTTCCCCAGCTGCTCCCAGCCCTCGGCATCGGCCCCCAGGAGGGTCCAAACCCCCTCGGAACAGAGGGCCAAGGTGGAACCTCAGACAGAAGCTTGACTGGATCTTCGCGGTCCAACTCAGACGGGCTTTGGCCCAGGCATCGGCCCTACCCAGAATTGCCAGGAGGCTTTGATGGCCACCACAGTGCCCTAGGGCTTACCTCCCTCTGCTGAGGGTCCAGCACATGGCCGATGTGTGGCCAGAGCAGGCAGGAGTGTGCCTGCAGCCCCCCTCAGATGCCTTTCCTGACGCCTTTTTTTTTTAATCCCACACAACTCACTGAAGTGTCTCAAAGGCTATCAAGTTTTACCAAAATGAACCCTGTTTGAGTTAACTGGTTAAAGGGGTGGATTCTGGCCCTCTGAAGATTCCTTCTCCAGTCAGAGTGGGGAACTGGTCTGCAGGTTTACTGTTGGCTTCACTGCAGTGTCTGACCCTAAAGGCATGAGAAGAAAATGAAAATGCGGCGGGTGGAGCTGGACTCGAGTCCAGTGTCACCGCCTGGCCCCTGCTACATGAGGCTGCCCTGCACATGGAAGCACGGGAGTAGGGAGCTGAAGGACCCTTGAGGGGCTGGGGAGATTTGAGGGAGCCTGGTGTTCCAGGCAAATGAGAAGAAAGGGATGGGTCAAGGGTTTGGTGCTACAGTCGGAAGATTTGCAATTGCTAACACATTCCTGTGTGAGGCACATCACCCTTTGTCAGTTATTGTGAATATGTGTATTTTAAGCAATAAGATTCAGCTGGTCAGACTTTTCTGGGCAGTCTTGGTGACACATTTCCTGTGCTGTGATTGTTCTGAAGACAGAGTGGCTCTAACCACTGTGAGAAGCCCAAATAAAATCCATCCCCAAAACCTGATTATGCTTTTTCCTTGCAATGCTTGTTCCTTTTTCCTCCTCCCCTTGAGATTCCTCACCTTCTCCACATAGAGGCTAAGAGACATCACAGCCGTCAGGACAGGCACTTGCGCTGAGGGCACTTTCTGTCCTGAGGACTTCCCCTCAAACCCCTTGCTCTGCCAAGAGGATATTTCTGAGTTCTTCATAAAGTCCCACAAACAGGTTAAAAGCAAACCCCTCCAAAAGCAAAAACACATTTTGTTAGAGACTCCGTAGCTAAGACATTTAAAGGAAGCGAACCCTTCTGGGGAACTCTTGTATTGGTACGGTAGAGTTGTGGGTGGGTGCTTGGCCTCGGAACTTAATACACACAAAAATGCAACATGGAGCCCCTATTTTGTGCTCAGCACTGTGCTGGGTCCTGGGGAGAATGTGAAAGAAATGTGTAAGACAAGGCTCCTCTTTCTGGAAGTTCAGTTACAGTGGAGAGGACGAAGCAAACTCATGTGAAATAGCTAACCAGCAATGTGAGGGCGGTTGAGAGGAAGTGGGCACTACAGGTTCAGAGAAGCTTGAGGAGTGTGGGGGGTAGTGTAGGGCTTGCCTTCCAGGCAGGGACCAGAGAACTGATTTTCAGGTGGCTGGGAGCCACTGGTGTGCCGACATCTGCCATCATGGGCCCATGAGCCTTCCTTCAGACTTACTGTCACTTTCCCCTCTGCCTAAGACTGTCCTCTTAGCACTTTGAGTCAGTGGTATTAAAGTCCCTTCTCCAAGACTGGGAAGGAAAAGCTTCTGCCTCTACCCGGATGGGGGGAACACCCCGACCCAGCGAGACTTCTCTGGGCCACATGCAGGTGGGCAAAGCAGGATGATGAGTACCCACAGAACCCTCCCTTGAGGCCTTGGCTCCCCAGGTGGGGTGATGGGCCAGTAGGGTATGCTGGCAGAGAGCGTTGTCTTCTCTAGCCCCTGGGTTTGCCCAGCAGTCAGCCGTGTGGTTTCTGAGAGTCCAGTAAAGCCAGGCATGCTTCCGACCCCATTTGACCCTGGGCCAGAGGATGCTACCCTGGCCCTTCAGTGACTCTGGTGGGATGGTTGCCACCTAGTTCCTTTTAAACTGCTGGGCTCCTCTAGGTAACCCCAGGGGAGCCATTTAGCATCTAGGGACAGTTACATTCTGAAGGCACAGGAAGGAAGTGGCAGAGCATATCGTTCTTAGCTTTTAAGCTAAGGTCTGAATGGCACGAAAACATAATGGTACAGCTATTGCAGGGTGCATACCAGAGGCTGTTCGTGTGCTCTTACTGCCCAGGTCATTAGCGACCCTCGCACAGCACCCCCGGCTCCTGAGTCACTGAGATCCTGATTTCTCAAATGAGGTGCAGCATTTGCTGTCTACCACGCCTGGTGACCAAGTTCAGGTGGGGACCATACCCGTTCCTGAAAACACAAAACAGTAGATTTGATGAACAAGAATTTCAAGAAACACCCCCTACTGTCCAATTTCCTATATTTTCAGCCGGGGGCAAAAAATCAAGGTTTAGCTCAGGAGAAGGAGCAGGAAGTGGGTTTGGCTGACTGTTGAAACCTGCTGGAAACCTGGTTTTTGTTGAAAAGGGCTGTGGGTCTTGGGAGATGTTTGGGATACAGTTCCCAGCTGGGACAGGTGACTGGACTTCCTTAAGAGCTGAGCACTTAAAAGCACCTATCATGTGCTAGGCACTGGGGATGTAATATGCCTTAGACCTGGCCCCTCTTCAGAAGACCGAATAATAGTCTATCAAGGGAGAAAGGCACATGAACAGTTTTAGCAGTACATGGTAAGTACCATGAAGCATGTGGACACAGGACGCTGTAGAGGAGAATGTAGCCCACCTGAGGGTTCAGGGCAGCCTTGCTGGATCCGGGACCTCTAAACTGAGCTTGCCAGGTGAAGAAAGGTGTAAGGGCAATTCCAGGCAATCAGTCTGCAGATTATTGAATGCCTACTGTATGCCAGGTGCTGAAAAGCACACAAAGAAAGTGTGGGAAACCTAAAACAAGAGAATGTGGTGTCATGTCTAAAACTGAGCAGTTTCATCCCTCTAGGTAATTGCCTTCTGGAAAGCGACAGAAGATGAAACTGGAGAGGTAAGCTGGTAATAGAAAGATTTTCATGTGTCCTTATTTATTGACTTTATTAACCCAGGTCTTTAGTATAAGCATCTTACCTATATTATTTTAGCCTCAAAGCAGCCCTCTGAAGTACAGACTGTTAATTATTCCTGCTTTATTAATGGGGATGAAGCATTCAGAGGAGTTAATTAACTGGTCCAAGATCACACGGCTGGTGGAGTTGTGGTAGAGCCAGGATTAAAACTCACATCTGTTGATTGCCAAACTACTGCTTAACTAGTTGGCCAGAGAGTGGAGAGTTGTATCGTTTGGGCTCACAAGCTATGTGAAGAACTTTTTATTTTCAAAGGTGAGAGGGAACCAGAGAAGGATGTGTTGAGCAGGGGAGTAACGTGGTAGCAATCGAATCAGAAACGGCTTCCTCTGGAGCTACTTTATTCCCTCTTCCTCTCCCCTTGCCTCCTTATGAGCCCCCACAGAGGCCCCACACCCAGGCAGCTTTCACCTAACAGAGCCCCTCAGTGCTGAAATGGCACGTGGTATCTGCTTCAGTAACCCCTTGGAAACACTAAAAGATTCAGGAGTTATTTGGACCTTGTTTGTATCTCTTCCTTGCAAGAGTGTTTTGCTCTGCCTTGGAGATAAAAAAAAAAAGCTTTTGTGGCAGTTGAGAGGGAGAAGAGGATTTTTGTTTGAGCTAAAATTTCTCCTCTTTCTGTATCAGCCTGCTCCTTGCCACAATTTAACTTTCCATTGTGCATCTTCAATCTAAGGAGTCTCAAGAAACCTTATCCCACTGGAAAACATTACAGAACACCCTGGTTTTGGAACTGTGCAAAGTTGTCTTTGAGGTCTCCACCCACTTCCCAGTTGCCAGCCTGCCCTGGCTCCAGCAGGAAAGGGGGCAGTGGGCAAGGCCATCTGGAGCTGCAAGAGGGGGCCCTCCTGTGGTCCTGTCCTGCAGACACCCATTTGGATACCTGCTCCCCTCCCTGACGAAGGCCTGACGAAGCTGGTAGCTTTTGGGAGGGTTGTGTAAAACCCTTAGAGAAGGCCTGATTTGGTGGGTCTGGACATAGGCACTGATAATAAAACCAGAATCTATTAAGGCACTGAACAGGAAATGCAGATTCATATTTGGTCCTTAGCAAGCCTCTGAGGTAGGTGGTGCTATTTCTACACACCCATATTACAGATGAGAACACAGAGGTTCAGGAAGCCCTAGTCAGTGGCCTATGCTCACTGGTCCATAAATGACGACTCTGAGAGAACTTGCTCCTGCAGCCTGACCTCTTATCTTTTGTAACTTCCAACAGTGTGGACCTCTCTTCTCACACAGCCCTTTCTGCTTTTCTTCCTCACCAGAACCTCAGATAATGGCAGCCCAGGTGGTAAGTTACCCCACTTTCCCAACGAGAAGCCAACAGTGAGCCTAAGAGTCAGAGCCTGAGATCCCTGGGGACCAGAACCCAGGGCCTCCTCTTGCAGGCCTCCCCCCACCCCTCTAGAGCCTCTGTGATTAGATTCCTGTCCTGAGATGGGTGTTTGTCCCCATGAGCGTCCCTGGAGAGAGGGCTCTTTATATGCTGCATGTTTAGTGGCCATCAGAGGCCGACCAGAACATTCACACACTCACCCACCCACACCCCACAGCTAGGTCACCAGCAAGGGGCTCTTCTCCTCCCCACAGAACGGGGACTTTGGGGAACCACTCTTCTGAAGGACAGGGACAACCTGTTTCTCCTGCGAAGGCTAGCTCTTAACAACTCCTAAAAACTGATCATTAAACTTTCAGGAGTTTGTGAGCTATGTAATCAGAAAACTTATATAAGCTTGCAATTGAGTAAATTATATGTAAAACAAAGGTAATAAATATACAAAACTGATCATTTCCTAATTATTTTGCTACATTGCTATTATCTACGCCCTTGAGGTAGGGTGGGAATACTGTATAATGGTATCAACTGTGTAATATAATGGCAAATAGTATGTTATGCTACTGTGAGTCTCTTCCCCAGCTCCTGTGTGACATTATATTGGTGGCTTGAAATTGGTCACGATGGAAATGTTCATACCACCGTGATCGGCAAACACTGCAAATCAGGGCTGTTTCCTCTCACCAGCACCAAGTAACTTGTGTTGTTTAATGTTTGTTTGCCATCACACCACTATCCTGGTTAAGGGCAGTCTGAGGCTGAAAAGGTGGCTATAGGGTCCTGATGAAGAACTTCGAGCTTTGCCAAAGATCTGGATTTCCTTCTGCATAAGGAGTTAGGGTTCTTTAATCACCAGACCAATTAGTTGAGTGATGTAGAGCATCTGACTCATTTCTCTTGTGTGTCTGACCTTCTGCTTGTCAGGTCGTCATTCAGCCAAAAGAACACAAGAGGGCTCAGTCTTGAATTCCAGAGATGCTGGGGCAGACAGTGTCCCTGGAGGTCTCCACACCCATTTGCAGCCCAGGCAGGTGCTCAGATGCACATGCGATTCCACACCAAGGAACAGAAGCTGAGCACTGAAAAGATTTAGGTCGCTGGGAAAAGGCCTTCCAGGCAGGGGAAGGGCAGTTTGGGCAGGTGTCAGAGGTCACTTCCTGAAAGGACACTCAACTCTGTACTCTCTCTCCCCAGCCAGACAGCCAAGCCCTTCTGCACAGATGCAGAAGACCTGTCGGGAGAGCGTGCTGGCTCCTCATTCCACATCACTGAAATATTCTGGGTTCTTGCCCTTAGGGCACGTCATCGCCCCACATTCTCCTCTTCGCCTCTCATTTCACGGCCAGTCAATGGTCTGAATCTAGTTGGGGAGTGGTTGATTCCATCCCGGTTACACTTGGCCGCCTCTTCTAAAGGGGATGTTGTTCACCTGTTCCTTTCAGAGTCAGAGCAGATTGGAGCACTTCCCTCCTCCAGCTGGGCCGCTCTCCACTTTCTGAGCCGAGGGTTGCTCAGCTCTGGATCAGCAACCAGCCGATGGGGTCAAGGGACCCGGGAGAAGGAGGGGGCCATCTCCAGTTTAACCCCATTCTCAAGCTCACGGGTGGTGTCATCTCTCTTGGCTGCCTGTGCTCGGGGCTAAGTCAGCCACAGCTGCCCACTGACTCCTCTGGGCTCTTTAGTAAGGCCTCAGGGTCATGGGCCAGGGAAGGCTAGGACTGAGTTGGGGGCCAGGAGTCAGGTACCCCTGGATTAGCAAAGCTCTTTGAAGGAAGAAGATGCTGCTGTGATGGAAAACGACCCTCCCTCCTTGTGGGGCTCCCTTGATTTCATCTGTCTGGAACTTGGCCAGGAGGGTCTCAGGCTTGCCCTGCCAGCCGGTCCAGAGCCCTTCTCCAGTCGGAAGGATTGGGTCACTGATGATCTGACCCTGGTCTGGCTGGCGCCAGGGAGCTGTGGTTGGGGCCTCTGTCTAGGCTAAAGAGCAAGGGCCAGTTTCTCCCAGGGCATCTCAGGACATCGTTTGCTTGCAGACTGGCGAGCGGCCAAGGTTTAAAGATGCTGGTTTGAAGGTTTGAAGAAAGTTCTGTTTTCTAGTAAGGCGTTTACAGACGTCCTGGGGTTTGGGGGTGGGGAGTGGGGACAGAGCCTCGGTGCTTCAGCAGAAGACTGCTGTGGAAGCCCTTCCCTGGTCGTGGTTACTCCAGTAGAGAAGAAGGCAAAGGAGACCTGCCAGTCTGGGGAACAAGACAAGAGGGAGGGGTAGTGCTGGGTTGAGTTTGTGGATTACAGACACCTCTCCCAAAGACAAACCTTTGAGGTACACACAGCAATCACTGGATCAAAGCCAACATGACCTGCTGCTCTACTTTCAAAGTGTAAACTCAATCCCACTACTTGCCATCTCCACTGCCATCCCCAGGGTGTAAGCCACCATCGTTTTGCTCTCAGGGACCAGCACAACCTCCTCCCCCAGCCCCACTCTCATCTCTGCAGACCAGTTTCCACTTGGATGATTTTTTTAAAATATGAACCAGATATTTCCACCTAAATGTATAAACCCTCCTATGACTTCCTCTCATATCTGGACTAGAAACTGAAACTCCTTCCTCCCACTTAGAAACATTCCATGGGACCTGGCCCTGCCTGCAGTCTGACTTCATCAGGGACCATTCCTCCCCTCATTGGCCCGAGCAGAGGCTGTAGACTGCGGCGTGGCCTCTCCTACCTTGAGAACCTCTTCCCTGTTGCTCCCTCAGCAGGGGGCTCCTCCCCCCAGTCTTCATGCCTCCCTCACCGTTTCATTCACAGCAGCCTTCACCACCTCGGCCATTCCCCTTACATCATCAGCACTGAATATAATTGACTCCAAATTGACTCCAAAGCACTTATGAGTCTCTGGAATGTTCATTTGTCAGCCCTCATTAGAATTTTAAGTTTCATGAAGCCAAGTAGCCTGAGGGTCCAAAGACAGTGAGTGAGCGGCACGTAGTAGGTGTTCAATAAAATACTTGTTGAAAGAAATGAGTGAACAAATGAATGAGCTGCTCAAGGACCTTTGGAGAAAGAAACTGTTTTATGCACATCACTGCCAGGGCTGCAGGCTGGGAAAGAAAGCAGAGGGGGCGGGGAGGAAGAAGGAATGGTGGGAGAGGGTGGGGGAGCTCCTCTAATTGTGTGGGGTGGGGGTCACATAGGGTGGAGTCATGAGGTGCTACCCTCAGCCTGGGCTTCCTTCCAGGCCTGGCGCACCTCGATCTTCACCTTGAAAGGTTTGATCTGCAAGACGAGACTGGGATTGCCCTCCAGAGAGGGCAGCTTCCCATCATCCGGGATCTCCAGGTTGAACCTCTGCAGCAGCCGGGACATGAAGAGGAAGAGCTCCTGGCGGGCTAGCATCTCACCTACACAGGAGCGGGGTCCGGCTCCAAAGGGCAAGTAGCTTAATGATGGCGAGATGAGTTGCGTACCCGTGGGGTCCAAGAAGCGCTCTGCAGACACGAGGAGCCATCAGCCAGGGGCCAGGCCAGGGTCAGTAGAGGAGTAGGGGGAAAGAAAGCCCTGCCTGGGGAGCCCCAGTCTGGGAAGGTGGACAGCCTTATTTGGGGGGGGGGGGTGGCAATCTTAGGAGAGAGAAATGCCCTGCTCTCAGGTAGCCCTTAATCTCACAGAGAAGATGGAATATTCAGAAAGGATGAAAAGGTGTATTAAACAGATGAAAATGGCACCATCCAACAGGAGAGGGGGCTGACTTCACAGGAGACATATGCCTATGGGCCTTCTTAGAAGAGGAGCCTTGCAGTTGGTGGAAGGAGAGTGGGAAACCCAGCTGTGAAGAATCTGGGTAAGTGTCGGGTAGGCTAGGGGTGTCAACAGGTCCATGTAGTGGGAGTCAGGAGTCTTCTAGTAGGAAGCTTGGCAGAAGGGAAGCAATGCTGGAGAGGTGGGCACAGAGGGGGCTGTGTGGCCAGGGGGCAGGACAGAACAGGGACTCACCGGGCATGAACAGGTCAGGCTGCTGCCACTCCTTCTCATTGTGATGCAGTGCCCACAGGTTGACCACAACGTCTGTGCCCTTGTCAATGGTAAGGTCGCCAATGCTGCGCCAGAGAGGGAGAGGAAAAGAGGGTCTGGAGTATTGTCCTTCCCCACCTGCTCTGCCCCAAGTCTCCGTGGTCCCTACCCTGGGGAAAAGAGTCCTTTGCTCCCTCATGCCACTCCCTCATGCCCACTCCTGCATCTTCTCCCCAGCTTCTGCCAGATGGAATGTGAATCCAGCCCTCTCTTCCTGACTAGCACTTGGGATCAACACTTGTGTGTCTGTTAGGGCCTGTGGGTGTGCATATTGAGCTGCTGCGTGTGTGCATGAATGTGTGTGCGTGTGTGTGTGTGTGTGTCGCAGCTTTTGGATTGGGTAGGAGCACATGTCTCCCAGGCGGCAGGCAGCTTCTGAGGGAGGTCAGGTCGATGCGTGAGTGAGTGTCAGTGGGTAGAAGACACACTGGTCAGTAGGGTCATGGGTAGGATGATCGGTTGTCAGTGGTTGACTGTAGGTGGACCAGCCAGCTGGAAGAGTCAGATGCTGGGGGAGGGCGCAGGTGGGTTGGATGTTCCTGGGAGGAAAGGCACACCTGGAGTCAATGATAGCCTTGTGGGGGATCAGCATAGGGGCCACAGGCCGGATTCGGAGCACCTCTCGGATGGTCGCCTCCAGCAGGACAAGGCGGTTCCGGTCACTGATGGTTGGGGTGCGATTGAAACCTATATTCTGGTCAATGCTATCCTGGATCCTCTTCTTCAACTGAGGGCCAGAACAGGGTGGATGTTACCAGGGTGTATCAGCCCAGGAGAAGCAAGGGCTTAGAAGAATCCTACTGTCACATCCAAAAGGGCAAGACCCTTCCCAGTGGTGGCTCTACAACCCCGGCTTTGCTTGCAGAAGATGGGGCAGCTCCACCGAAGGACGAGAGCCAACCACTGCTTGGGCAAAGGGTGCTTCAGCCCAGGCATCCTGCAAAGAAATCCCGAGGTACTGACTCTCCCTTTCTCTGGAGCAGAAGTGAGAGTGCCTGGGGTCAGGAGTGCTTGGGAAGGCTCGGGTGGAGAGAAACTCACCGAAGGATGGTGTAGCAGGTAGGCCACGATCCACTTTATCACAGAGGTGGTGGTCTCCACACCAGCCCCGAAGATGTCCGCTATGGTAGCGAGCATGTGTCTGTTTGAAAGCAGCTTTGAATCCTGGTCTGGGCCAGCGTTGTTATTGTCTGCATTCACCTTGGCTTGCATCAGTATGTGCAGCAAGTTAGTGATGGAGTCGCTGGTGAAGTTCTCCTGGTTGGGTGAGATTGGGAGACGATGAAGAGGAAGGAGCCCCATCTGCAACCCCTGCCATACTCTCACCCAGACTGTAGACACAAAGGCTTCTCCCACTTGGAAATGAGGGAGTGGAGGAGGGAGGCTGGTCAGGACCCATGAACTTGTGGAAGTGGAGAAAACACTGGGCCCTCTTTAAATCTGCGGGGTGGACGGGACCCTTCAGCGTCCTCTTCAGTTCCTCACTTCTCTACTCCTATTTATTAGTTAAGTCAGGTTTTATTGAGCACCTACTATATGGCAGGCTCTCTGCTAGGTGCTGGAGCTGCTACACTGTCCAAAACGGACCCTACCCTGCTCTCCTGCCACTTTCCACCTAACTCGTCATCTCTTCTGCTTCATCACCTACCTGACATTTTTCAAGGATTTCATTCAGCAATTCATTTCGCGTCTCAACACAACCCTTCATCTTTTCCATGGCTTTGCTGGGGAAAATCTGCAAAGTAGAAATGTTAGATTCTCCCTGGCCGTCCCTGGTGAGTTCCCACTCTGACCCCAACCTTCAGCCAGAATGGAAAGCAGGATAGGGACCCGGAATGGGAGCATCAGTGACAACCAGGACAATTCCAAACAAGGGAGAAAGGAGTCACCTCCACTTCCCCTTCCCCCTTCAATCAAACATCTAGCAATGACTGAGTCTTTACTCAGTAGTAACACAGACATGAGTCTCAAGGCGTGATTAAGTTCCTTAACTTTTTGAAGCCTGTATTTTCATCTGCATGGGGATAATAAAGCCCACTTCCAAAAGGAATGCGTGATTAATGAATGTGGAGCTTTGGTACTGGCACATGGCATTTCCCAGTTGCTCAGCGGGTAAAGTCTCTGCCTGCAATGCAGGAGACGTGGGTTCAATCCCTAGGTTGGGAAGGTGCCCTGTAGAAGGAAGTGGCAACCCACTCCAGTGTTCTTGCCTGGGAAATCCCATGGACAGCGGAGTCGGGTGGGTAACAGTTCGTGGGGTCGCAAGAGTCAGACACGACTGAGTGACTAAACCCCACCACCACCATTACCATGAGTATCACAGTGCACAGCATAAAAGCTAAACCTATTTCTGTAGAGAAGCAGCAAGATTTTGAAGAGTCAGAGGAGGCAGAGGTCACAGTAATTGAGGTAGTCAGGAAAAAATGCGGGTCTGGAGTGAACTGTAAGAGGAAAGAACTGGGGATACTGTCAGGGTGTGCTGAGGTCTGCCCATAGGGCCTGGCCCTATCCTCACCTTCAGCGCAGGGAATATGTCTAACAGAACTTCCTTGCTCAGAACCTCCAGGATGCCATCATTGACATTTTGTATGGCCTTCAGGGCAGGATCCTCATTCTTGAAGGAGAAGTTGAAGCAGATAAAGCTGATTATGTTGGTGACCGCCAGAGAGAGAGGCTCGGACAGATCTATGGACTGTCCATGCTGGGTAGCCAGGAAATCACACAGCACGTTGGCTTCCTGATTAACTGAGCAGAGACGGGGGTGTGAGGGAGGAATTGAGCCATCCCTTCACCCCCATCTCGACCAGTTCCATCTGAATCTAAGACAGCAGATGTCCAGTAGATGGCAGTGGTAGCCAAGAAAACATGGAATGGAGGTACCCAGACCCCTCCCCTTCCCCAACCCTCTGCAGGCTCCTTCAGCCCAGGGCCAGCCAGGCACTCACTGATCTTCTCTAACTTCAGGTTGCCATCCTTGAACAGGGCAAAGGCATTCAGTACCAGCTTCCGATGCAGCTGCCAGTGGGCACCATGGTCGGCAAAGGCAATGCCCTTTTGGTTGTCTGACAGGATGTCTAGAGTGGCCTTTGGAAAGCAGGAAAGGACATAGGACAAAGGACTCAGGCACCATCCACCTGCCCTCACCGAGGGCAAAGAGGCTGGTACCTGTCATCAGCCTCCTTGTAGAGCTCCCTGCTTCACTCCACCCTGACTGCAAGGCCTTGGTAGGACAGAACCTATGGCCTGACACTCCCAGCTCCAACAGAGAGACAGAGTAAGGCGAAAGAAAGAACCCTGAATTAGATTGTTCAGATCAATGACAGGGTGAGGCAGCTGTGATGGGATGGACTCTCTAAACTTGTAGGAGCAGAGACTGAGGACACACCAGGCCCCTGCCCTTCCCTGGGTCCTCTGGGGATGGGGGCTGCTAAAGGCACAGCAGCTGAGCCCCCTTTAGTTCTCCCTTCTGTTAGGTAGGTAGAATAGGGAAAAGGAGTCCAAAATGGTGGTGGCTAAAAAACAAGGAAGGGCAAAGGTAGGTCCGAGGACCAGAGTGAAGACTTCAGGTAGAACAGACAGCACTCCTGCTAAGCCCAATTTGCCTGGGGCAGGCCCAGGTGGAGGAAAAAAACATATAAAAGGAAGAGCCAGAGCACTCTCTCTCTTTCTCTCCCGTGTGCGTGCACTCTTTCTCTCTCCCTCTCCCTCCCTCTCTCCCTCCCCCATGCACCCCTCCACTCTCTTCTCTTCAAGTCTTTGGGTTGGCATGCCCTCACACTTTGAGGATGGATTCTCCTGCTATCTTCTAAATAAAATAGAGCTGTAACACTGATTTGCCTAAGAGCTATAACACGGTTTGTCCAAGACCCGAGAGCTGTGACGCGCCAAGGGCTTTAATGTCCATCCCGCCAAATCTTTGTTGGGACGAGACAGAGAACCGAGGAACATACACGCGCGTGACACTTCCCTTGCCAGCCGTGTGCCCACTACAGGGCCACATCGGGAGAGGCACATGTCTTGTCCACCCGGCCGGGACTTGGGCCAAGCTGCTTCTGCCCAGAGGACCCCCAAAACTATACAGGTCCCCCCAGACCTGCCCTCTTCTATCCCCGGATCTGCAGGCCCCATCAGACTAGCCGCCTCCTTCCTCTTTGCCCTGGAGAGAAGCCCTGCAGAGATGGGAGAGGGTAGTTGGCCCACAGACCAGGCCGACTGGCCCAAGCAAAGAAGAGTCAAGCCTTGGTCTGATCAAAGATAAGCAGCCAGGGGGCCTTGCCCAGGACATTCAGGGGAGTACCCTGCAGCCAGGTGCTGTGTCAGAGGCCGGCAGTGTTGCTAGATGACTAGCTCCCACTGCCTTCTGCCCCCAGGAGCAAACAGGAAGCTCGACAGGTTGAATCTTCAGCGTCCTCCCTGAAAGTGCTTGCATAGGTCAGCTCCCCAGGGCTGGAGCAGCTCCAGGAAGCTCCAGGAAAATAGTGATCCCAGCCCTCCAAGAATCAGGGTACTTCCTCCTCACAACTCTTTGTGGAGGACAGGAATCACTAACCCGTTTTCCATGTGAACTCTGTTCATCAAGGCTAGTTATTGAGAACTTCCAGCACTGGCCTAAATGCTTTACATACACTCTTTCAGGGAATCATGAGAGCTCAGATTTCAGGCTCAGAGAGCTAGACTCCTGGGCTTCCCAAGTGGCTGAGATGGTCAAGAACTTTTCCACAATGGACGAGACCTGGGTTCGATTCCTGGGTCAGGAGGATTGCCCAGAGTGGGAAATGGCAACCCACCCTAGTATGCTTGCCTGGAGCGAGGAGTGTGGTGGGCTAGTCCATGGGGTCACAAAGAGTCGGTCAAGACCGAGCGGCTCACACTTTCACTTTTTCAGCTTTTTCCCTGACCCCCTCAAACCACTACCCCCACCCTGTCCCATCTCCAGAAAAAGCCAGAAAATAAAGTCTTCCTTTAATTCTTCCTGCCTAGTTTAGAGGCTGGGTGAGGTCTGAGGGGTCACTCCGCACCCATAACCCCACCAGTCTTGTTACTGGAAGAATCACAGGTTGCTGGAACTAGAAGGGGCATTGCAGGCATGGCCTTGGCTGAAGAGCTCGACATGCTCAGGGGCTGGTGAGGGGAGGGATGAGAGGCATTACTTACCACTTTGGGACGCCCAGAGAATTCCTTGCCCTTCTTGAGAAGCACCTCCCTGGCCAACTGGTGGTGTCCAATCATCACAGTAGTCTTGGAACCCAAACGAAAGGAATAGATGGGGCCATATTTTTCCTGCAGCTTGAAGAAGTTCTCGTGTTGCTGGCCACGTCTGGGGAGGAACGGCAGGCTGCCCACCAGGGGCAGGGATGGGAGGCTCCTGGGGTACTTGGCACCAGAGTGCTTGGTCTTGGGCCAAAATAAATAGGCGAGGGTGAGCAGAAAGACAGCCAAGAGCACCCACATTGTGTCCGGGTGGCAGCAGGCAGGACAAAGAGCTGTGGAGTGGCTTCACCCACCTTAGGGTGCAAGAAGGCCTTTTTAAGGGCTCCCCTGACCTTCTCCTTGACTTTATGTTATTGCTCGCCTTGGTGGAAGTTTATCCTGCAGCACAGCCAGGAGTTGTCTTCCAGAATGGGGAAGGGAGAGAAGGCTGCTTTCAAGAGCTGGCTCCACACCAGGGCAAACCCTTGCTCCCTGTCCATCAACGTCTCCAGAGTGGGCCAGAAGCAAATGATATCTGGGTCAGGAATCACGGCTCGGGACTCTCTGTGTTACGAAATCATAAACAACAGACAGCTATCCTATTTTATCAGCTGAGGAAAGTGAGGCCTCCCAGGGTCAAGCTTATATAAAGGCACACAGATAATGATGGCTTGAAGCAGTTCTCTTTATTCCTAGTTTGCTGCTTTTGCCAGGGGGAGTGAAACCCTTGCATTAGAGCAGGGCCCCTATTGTCATATGGGTTTAGGCTCAAATTCTAGCTTAACCGCTCTCTAGCTATATGACTTAAAAGGTTTAGCATGAAGTTTACCATTTGAGTGTACAGATCAGTAGCATTGAATATGCTTCACAGTGTTGTACAGCCATCACCACTGTCTACTTCCAAAACTGTTTTCATAACCTTTTTGTGACTGAACAACATTCTGTTCTTTTGTGACTGAACATTCTGTTCTTTTGTTTGTTCATTCATCAGTTAATGGACACATAGGTTGTTTCCACTTTTGGGTACTGTGAATAACGCTGCTATGGACATGGGTGTACGTGTCCACAGCATGAACATAGTATCTACTTGGGTCCCTGTTTTCAATTTTGGGGGTGGTAAATACCTAGAAGTGGAATCGCTGGGTCAGATAGTAACTTTATGGTTACTTACCTGTTTTAAGTTTCAGTTTCTTCCTCTATAATGGGAATAACAGTGGCATATACTTCTTTTTCTTTTTAAGTTTAATGTTTATTTATTTATTAATCAATTCTTTAACTATTGGCTTCTAAGACCTTAACTTTTAAAATGGGGATGACCCACAGAGATGTTATGGGGAGGGAGGTGGGAGGGGGGTTCATGTTTGGGAACACATGTAAGAATTAAAGATTTTAAAATAAAAAAAAATTAAAAAAAAATAAAAAGCCCTTCGTTCCCAGCGTTAGTGTGCATGATGCTCTTGCAGGATGCCTTTCCTTTTGGTCTTAGACAGGTAATGGAATGGGTGGTCCCGGGATTGGGAAAGGGAAGAGGGTGGGAGCTTACTTATCGCACTACTGCTTTGGGTGGAGGGAGCTTTTTAGAAAATGTCTTGCAGTTACAGCAGGCCAGCTCCCTTACAGAATTTTCCAGGCTTTTCTTCCTGCTATCTAGTTGCTCCTTACTCCCCTGACTGCTGGGTTCTTAACCCTCCTGTATCCCTGAGATCTTGCTGGATTATCTGTTCTGATTTTTCATTAGACACCGTAAAACCATTGCCAAAGCGTTGAAGGGTGAGGCCAGGAGGGGGAGAGGCAGAGCAGGATTCCTGATCAAAACTCCTTTTATCCCTTCTCCATTTTGATTGGGTTAGTTAGCAGAGATTTCTTCACAGTTCTCTGCTTCTGAAGAGATTCTGAGTTGGGGTGGGGGACCTTCTTTTAAAGAGAAGGGCTCCTTTTAGAGACTTTCTCCTTTTAAGCCTGTGGTCAGGGCTGTGGGTCCGAGGGACGTCCTGAATGTCTCAGAGGGGTGGGGGTGGGACTGACCACATTCTGGTCTTCCTGATGGAATTTTCCAAGCCAGCAGACCCCTGTGGCAGGGACTTGATTACTTTGCGAGCTGCCGTTTGAAGTAGGGGCACTTGAATTATAGCCGGGAACCTAGTGTGGAATGAGAAAACAGTAGCGACCAACTGCGGTCTTCTGAGAACACAGCTGTTGCCAACTATTTGTTCCAGGGCTTCTGAGCTCAGGCCACCCCCACCCCCTCTTTGGTCTGAGAGGCATGTCTGTATCGAGAGGCATGTCTGTATCGGAATGTGTAGCTGTAATCAGCAGTGGCTGTAAGCGGGGGTGGGACAGACAGACACCCTTCTGCTGCCTGTTCCTGGGTGAGAAAAAGCCACAGATGTGATCAAACCAGAAGTCTTACAAAAGAAATATATATGCTTCTAGGGACTGCTGGTTTAACCGCACGCTTAGAAGGGCTAGAGTGTCCCTTGGGTGGCCTGAAATTCTTCTAAAAGTAAGCTTTTCTGAAAAGCTCCCCATGTTCTAGTATCGCTTTTGTTACTGTTCAGGGTTCCTTAGATGCAGAGATAGACAGAGAGAGTGGGGACCCTACTGGAGCACCTCTGTCCCTCAGGAAAGGCTGTCCTTTTGACTTGTGGGCAGAGTAAGCCCTGGCTAGGATTTTGAGCAGTGTTGGAAATAGGAAGCATCTCATGCTATGTCAGCAGGTGGGGAATAGCAGCTGGAAACTGCCTGGTACAGTGGAAAGAGTGGGACTGGGGAGCCAGAAGACCTGCCTCTGTATCTTGGCTCCCCCGCAGGATCTCAGAGGCTGCATAACTGCTCTGAACCTGGTCTTAAAAATAATAGAACCTACTGGAAGAGTTTTTGGCTCCATCCCTTCATTCTTTCTGGAGTTATTTCTCCACTGACCTCCAGTAGCATATTGGGCACCTACTGACCTGGGGAGTCCCTCTTTCAGTATCCTATAATTTTGCCTTTTCATACTGTTCATGGGGTTCTCAAGGCAAGAATACTGAAGTGGCTTGCCATTCCTTTCTCCAGTGGACCACATTCTGTCAGACCTCTACACCATGACCCCCCCGTCTTGGGTTGCCCTGCAGGCATTGCTTAGTTTCATTGAGTTAGACAAGGCTGTGGTCCTAGTGTGATTAGATTGACTAGTTTTCTGTGAGTATGCTTTCAGTGTGTCTGCCCTCTGATGCCCTCTTGCAACACCTACCATCTTACTTGGGTTTCTCTTACCTTGGGCGTGGGGTATCTCTTCACGTCTGCTCCAGCAAAGCACAGTCGCTGCTCCTTACCTTGGATGAGGGGTATCTCCTCCCGCCACCCTTCCTGACCTTCAACGTGGGATAGCTCCTCTAGGCCCTCCTGCCCCCGCACAGCCACCACTCCTTGGACGTTAGGTGGCTCCTCCCGGTCGCCCCCCTGGACACGGAACAACAGACTGGTTCCAAACAGGAAAAGGAGCACATCAAGGCTGTATATTGTCACCCTGCTTATTTAACTTCTATGCAGAGTACATCATGAGAAATGCTTGGACTGGAATCAAAATTGCCGGGAGAGATATCAATAACCTCAGATATGCAGATGACACCACCCTTATGGCAGAAAGTGAAGAGGAACTAAAAAGCCTCTTGATGAAAGTGAAAGAGGAGAGTGAAAAAGTTGGCTTAAAGCTCAACATTCAGAAAACGAAGATCATGGCATCTGGTCCCATCACTCCATGGGAAATAGATGGAGAAACAGTGGAAACAGTGTCAGACTTTATTTTTTTGGGCTCCAAAATCTCTGCAGATGGTGATTGCAGCCATGAAATTAAAAGACGCTTACTCCTTGGAAGAAAAGTTATGACCAACCTAGATAGCATATTCAAAAGCAGAGATATTACTTTGCCGACTAAGGTACGTCTAGTCAAGGCTATGGTTTTTCCTGTGGTCATGTATGGATGTGAGAGTTGGACTGTGAAGAAGGCTGAGCACCGAAGAATTGATGGTTTTGAACTGTGGTGTTGGAGAAGACTCTTGAGAATCCCTTGGACTGCAAGGAGATCCAACAAGTCCATTCTGAAGGAGATCAACCCTGGGATTTCTTTGGAAGGAATGATGCTAAAGCTGAAACTCCAGTACTTTGGCCACCTCATGTGAAGAGTTGACTCACTGGAAAAGACTTTGATGCTTGGAGGGATTGGGGGCAGGAGGAGAAGGGGAAGACTGAGGATGAAATGGCTGGATGGCATCACTGACTTGATGGATGCGAATCTGAGTGAACTCTGGGAGTTGGTGATGGACAGGGAGGCCTGGCATGCTGCAATTCATGGGGTCGCAAAGAGTCGGACATGACTGAGCGACTGAACTGAACTGAACTGAAAGAGTTATTGGGAGAATTTAACAGAAGAATGTATTTAAAACACTAGCACTTTGGCTAACTGAGAATAGGCATTTAGTAAAAACGTAAGGAAACTAGAAGCTAGAGGACGGGTTTCTAGACAGAGGTGGAAGCTATAATGGCAGGAGTTCTTGCCCTGGAATTTGGACATTGTTGACTGCGACTTGGGAGGCCATTGCTTACTGTAATCCGTACTATAGTAATTACTATAATCCATGCTCACATCCAGTAACCTCCGCACAGTTGAGTGAGAGGATACAGCACTGGGTGGCGTGGCGTGAAGGACTGGGTTGGTTGGGGGGAGTATCTCAGAGGCTGCACAGCAGGGGTGAATCTACGTTCTTGTTTCTGAATGGGTTCCTGGTAGAGGGCTGGACTTGAGGACCTCCTGAGGCCCTTTCTGCCCCAGCCTTCTGTGATTCAAACCTTGCCTGTGAAAACCCTGGGTATCTTTGGTAACATAATTTTGTATATTTTCAGTATTTCTGTGTCTGACAGTGAAGCTGTAATCTTTATTGGAGCTATTGTAAAAGCCAGCCTTCTAAAACTTATTTGGTGATAATTCTGTTTTTAAGAAAATGACACAAAACAGATATGCTGTTAGTCTTTGTCATACATTTTATATATATATATATATATATATATATATATATATATGCTGCTGCTAAGTCGCTTCAGTCGTGTCCGACTCTGTGCGACCCCATAGACAGCAACCACCAGGGTCCCCCGTCCCTGGGATTCTCCAGTCGAGAACACTGGAGGGGTCACTCTAGTGCAGTAGTTCTCAAATGCATAAAAATCACCTAGAAGTGGAGTGATTAGAATATAGATTCAGTAGGTGTGGGTCCAGGGCCCAGAATCATTTCTGTTAAGTTCCCCAGGTGGTTCAGACCTGGTAATATCTGGCCACACTTCGAGAGATTCCGCCTCAACTTGGCTCACACCCCTCACCCCCTTCCCTGCACTTTAGTAGCTTGGATATAATTATAAGACAGTGTGCTAAGCCTGAAACAGAGGATCCCCAGGGACTAGGACAGCCGAGGGTAGGAAAGCATCAGGCTTGGGGAGTGGGATGGGCATGGAAGGCTTTCGTGAGAAGTGATACTTGACCTGAGTCTCGAAGGATGAGTAGGAGTTTACCAGACATATGAGCTGGGAAGGAGCATTCCAGACAGATCAGGTTGGGAGTGTTGTTTTTGTTTTCTCCTGCAGATGAGAAACTGTCATCTATGAGTCTTGGTGTTAGGTATGCCTGAGATAAGACAAGGCCCTTGCTTCAGCAAGTATTGGTGTCCTTTGTGACACAGAGAAGGAAGGAAAGCATGAGGGGCCTCAATCTAATAACGAGTGTGGCATGACTTCATTGTCTGTAAAGGGCAGCTAGGCCTTGTTGTTGTTTAGTTGCCAAGTTTTATCCTGCACCTCTGACTCTTGCAGCCCTAATGGACTGTAGCCCACTAGGCTCCTCTATCCATGGGATTTCCCAGGTGAGAACACTGGAGTGGGTAGCCATTGCCTTCTGCAGGGGATCTTCCCAACCCAGGGATTGAACCCATGTCTCCTGCATGGCAAGCAGATTCTTTACCACTGAGCCACCAGGGAAGCCTTAGGCTGTGTTAGTTCCTCCAGTTAAAGGACAGCTAAGACAACCCCTGGAAGCTACAGGGTTGACTAGAGAATAGTGGTTTTGTGCTTACTGGGGCTGAAGTTCTGAAGAGAATCACCTGCTGTACTTGGGGACTGTGGCACCACATGGCACATTTTAGGTATAACATGTAGTGGAGCATGCCATCCCTTCCTTCTCTGGCAAGATCAGAAAATGAGTTTTCTGGTTAAGAGGGAATCTATCCTGTATACCTAGCAGATGGATTACTGATTTTCAAAGAACAAGATTACAACAGAATGATCTTGGTCTGCTGATTTGAAGGAATTCTATTTCATGTTTAATTCAGAAGGTATTGATTGTATAATGCTGGAAATTCTTGTGACCAACATCTCTACCTGAAAAGTATTGAGCGCCTGTTCTACTCAAAGCATGTTGTGGATACAAAGGGGTAGAAACTTTATCTCCGTCCTCACAGGTAGGGGGCATAGAACGAGCTCACAGATGATGGAACTTTACGCAGGTGGCGGCGAGTGACATTAGGAGCGGAGTGGCACGGTTCACGGGTGGAAAGGTGGCTTTTGCAGGTGGTCCTTTCCACAGTCCGGTGGTCTCTGTTGTGGCACAGTAGGTGTGTGGAAGGACCAGTGCAAGTTCTAATTGCTAGAATGCAGCCTGGATCCATCAAGACTTATAATTTATGTTCTGTACCTCGAATGTTGCCTTTCTCTAGGAACATTATCCCCTGAGATGTCCTCATTGATGAAGTGTGATGATCCCTGGTACTGAAATAAGTCATCTCCAGTGAAGCTGTGGTGGGTCTGGGGCTCTTTCGGGCAATGTGCCCTTCCCAGGTTGGAATGTATGGGGTAGAGGCACAGGGGCCGTTTACTTGTTTTTCTTTTTTTTTTGAAGATTTATTTGTTTATTAGCTGCACTGGGTCTTGGTTGCTGCGCGGGCTTTCTCCAGTGGGGCCGAGCAGGGGCTACTCTTCGCTGTGGTGCGTGGCTTTCTAGAGCACAGGCTCAATAGTTGTGGTGCAGGGACTTAGCTGCCCCGCATCATGTGAGACCTTCCTGGAACAGGGATCAAACCCATGTCTCCTGCACTGGCAGGTGGATTCTTAACCACTAGACCACAGCGATGTTCTGTGTTAGGCCCTTGCGTGGCCTGATGCTGAATATGACAGAGTAGCCAGAGTGTTGAAGCCTAGTTACTCCCTGGACACAGTCAGAAATCCTCGGGACTCCCAGGACAACACTGAAAGTGCTGTGAGGGAGCCGCAAGTGGGGAGGGCATGCCCAGGGAGAGGCTGAGGGAATTTGCTCACTTCTAATTTAACCCCTACACTGCCGGACGTGATACTTGGATTATTTCATCATGACAGCCACCCATGAGGTAGGAGTTCTTATCTCCTTTCTCCTATGACGCAACTGAAACTAAGAAGTTAACTCTTGGAGATCACAGAGCTCTGGTGCAGCGGTGGCAACTCTGGAGGCAGACGTCCTCAGTGTTGTCCTGCTCTTGCATGTCATAGCGGGAGTTTCTGCAGCAAATCTGCTGTCAGACTGCCTCCCCACGGCCGTCTTCCTCGTCTAGGATTGAGTTTCCCAGTCACCATTACCCTCCTGTGTGGGCTTTTTATCCTTGATACCAGGTTTAGCACATAGTAAGCGAGACCCTGCTGGAAGGTAACTGGCTTTTTATAATGCAGCAGACACCAGGGTAGCACTTGTTTGTACTACCAGAGGTGGAAGCTGAAATTCGTATTGGAACCGATTTGTAAGAATCTGTGAATACTCCAAGCGAGAGCTCCATAGAACACCTCACTTCCCTGCTGTCACCTAACAGAAAGGGTGGTTCTCATCCAAGCCTTTCAGGTGACTTTTTTAAAGCACACCCCACTCCCCCCAACGACCGTCTCTGTTGCAAGAAGCGGCTTTTTTAGAGGAATGTGCTTGTTTTTCATCACATTGCTGTTATCAAAGCAAAGAGAAACCAGCAGACTGGACAGTAACTCAGTGGAAAGGAAGACTGTATCTGCTGATTTTGAAACTTTTATCCAGAATGGGGCCAAAGAAAACGTTCACTTCCTCCATAATATCCCAGGAGTTTGATCCACCCCTCTCCCCTTTTCCTTGAAGAGGTAAATTTTAGTCTAGGAAGAGAGTAATATGTGGCTACTTGGGAATAAAAACCAAACTGTGCTATAAAATTCCTTCCCCTGCCCTGACTCCCTAACGCCTGGGTGACAGTTTATCCTTGACACTAATCTTGATTCTGTTTGTTGATCTGTTTGTTGTTGACAGTGAGTTGAAACGCCCTGCAAATTTGACCTGGTTTAGCCATTTCTGTGCTTGCTCTGTAGCCATTGCTCCTCTGGGAAGGGCTCAACTGGACTTGAACCTGGACCTACCTCAGGAGAGGCATCTGTTGCCGAAAATGGAGATTCAATCTGAAGTCACTTGCTTGACCTCTCTTGTTCTTTTAATCGAAAGAGATAGGAGGGACAGTGGCAGAAAATACACATCTCAGGAGAGAGGGAGACAGGCTTTGAAGACCAGCAGCTGGAGTGTGACACAGTGACTTCTTTTTTTGCAAGTGGTGAATTGTTTGCTGGGACTGAGGTGCATAGAAGACATTGGTTCCCTCGGGCATTGCATCAAGGGATTCAGAGTATTCTTTATTGTTTGGTCTCTTGGTTAACACACATGTTCTCAGGAGTTTGTACTGAACTGTGATGCATGATCTCATTCTTGGTTTCAATTATTGCACAGCCTATCCTATGGTTTTCTTCAAGGGTTTGGAAATCCTTGGGTCACCCCCCAGGCAGTGGTGTGAATACCTATGACCTCCCACTCTTTAGAGTGTGGTTCTGGGATGTGGTTCTGGACTGTGATGAGGAAGCTTCAGATAGGCTGGGATGGGCTGCCAACAAAAATAGGCAAATATGAACATGTAATCATTTCCTTGCCTTGGAAGTAAGATTCTGGGTTGATGAACCAGGCTCAGATTGCTCTGGGTCACTGTGAGCCCAGGGAGCTGTGGGTCGGTCTCAAGTCATCATGAGAAATTATGTCGCCTCAGCCCTGGCCTAATCCTTGGAGGATCCCTTCACGCTGCTGCTTGTACAGCGTAGCTTAGAGGCATGGGGAACATGGGAGAGGAACAGCCCATGGGGATACTTCATCATCAAGTCACAAAGATGAGTATTTTCTGAAGGTTTTTGCGTGTCTAATCCTTTGCTGAATAGGTGCACTTGTGAGATTGACCTCATCCTTCTCTTAGGGAATTTACAGAGTGGTTGGGGAACCCAAAGGACAATCAGGTGACAAAGACTGGATGAAACACGATTCTGCACTGAGTTGTGTGGTTCAGTTTGGCTGGAATGGTGGTTCTAAACTAAGGGCAATTTGCCCCTCTCCCCAGGGGACTTTTAGCAGTGTTCGGACGTTGTTGATTGTCGCAACAAGTAGCCAGGGGTGGAGTGGGGTGTTGATACTGGCATCTAGTGAATAGTGGCCAGGATTGCTGCTGAACATCTATGATGCACAGGAGGGTTGCGGCAGCAAAGAATTCAGTTTAGTTCAGTTCAGTTGCTCAGTCGTGTCCGACTCTTTGCGACCCCATGAGCTGCAGCACACCAGGCCTCCCTGTTCAACACCAACTCCCAGAGCCCTCCCAAACTCATGTCCATTGCATCAGTGATGCCATCCAAGCATCTCTTCCTCTGTCGTCGCTGAATTATCTGACTCCAAATGTCAGTACAGTTGTCCCTCAGTGTTCACAAGAGTTTGGTTCCACAAGCCCTGCAGGTAACCAATCTCTTAGGCTGCTCAAGTCCTCCATGTAAAATAACTGTGTACACTTGGCTTTCAGCACACGTAGGTTCTGCATCTGTGGGTTTGGCTTGTCTGGGATTGATCCTGCGGGTACCAAGGGCTGATGAGCCAAGGTGGAGACAGGATGGGCGGAAAACTACCACTGCATAGTGCATGGCACTCTGCTCAGGAGGCAGTCACAAGCCACAGGCTTCAGGGCGGGTGAGCTGAGGTGTTTTAATAAAGAGGAAAGAAACAGGGGTACTTTTTCCTGCTGCTTTCTAAGCAATATGCATTATCTGCCCGGAAGTTTAGAATCTTATCATCTTGGTTGCCCCAATCAGCAGAAACTGTGCCTTCTCAAGGACAGGTTTAGAGCTCACTTTTTATGGCCAGTAGATAAGATCAAACCCCTTTAGAACTGACATTTTATCTCTGAAAAATCTAAACAACCACCCCCAGAAGGGTAGAATCTCAGAATTGCCCAAATATCAATAACTTTATACAGCTTAAAGAACAAGGGTTGTTTAGTCACTCAGTCATGTCCAATGTTGTGATCCCACTAACTATAACCCCCCAGTCTCCTCTGTCCATGTGACTTTCCAGTCAGGAGTTCTGGGATGGGCTGCCATTCCTTCTCCAGATCTTCCCAACCCAGGGATGGAACCTGCATCTCCCACTTGACAGGCAGATTCTTTACCATTGAGCCTCCTGGGGAGCCCTAAAGAACAATTAAGCTACAGTTATTTTAATAACAACCCATATTTCAAGCTGGATGCCTGTTGCTGTGGCCCTTGTTGTTGTTCAGTCGCTCAGTTGTGTCTGACACTATATGAACCCATGAACTGCAGCTCTGCAGGCTTCCCTGTCCTTCACCCTCTCCTGGAGTTTGCTCAAACTCTGTCCATTGACTCCGTCTCTCTCCATTGAGTCGGTGATGCCATCCAACCGACTCATCCTCTGTCATCCCCTTCTCCTCCTGCCTTCAGTCTTTCCCAGCATCAGGGTCTTTTCCAATGAGTCGGCTCTTCCCATCATGTGGCCAAAGTATTGGAGCTTCAGCTTCAGCATCAGTCCTTCTGATGAATATTCAGGATTGATTTCCTTAGGATTGACTAGTTGGATCTCCTTGCAGTCCAAGAGATTCTCAAGAGTCTCCTCCAACAACACAGTTCGAAGGCATCAGTTCATTGGCACTGAGCTTTTTTATTGTCCAGCTCTCATATCCATACATGACTACTGGAAAAACCATAGCTTTGACTATATGGACCTTTGTAAGCAAAGTGATGTCTCTGCTTTTTAATACGGTGTCCAGGTTTGTCATTGCTTTTCTTCCAAGGAGCAAGCGTCTTTTAATTTCATGGCTGCAGTCACCATTCACAGTGATTTTGGAGCTCAAGAAAATAAAATCTCCCTGTTTCCATTGTTTCCCCAACTGTTTGTCATGAAGGAGTGGGACTGGATGCCATGATCTTCGTTTTTTGAATGTTGAGTTTTAAGCCAGCTTTTTCATTCTCCTCTTTCACCTTCAATAAGAGACTCTTTAGTTCCTCTTCACTTTTCTGCCATTTGGGTGGTGTCATCTGTATATCTGAGGTTGTTGGTATTTCTCCCAGCACTTGTGCTTCCAGCTTGCGCTTCATCTGGGAGGGCATTTCGCATGATGTACTCTGCTTAGAAGTTAAATAAGCTGGGTGACAATATTCAACCTGGATGTACTCCTTTCCCAATTTTGAGCCAGTCCATTGTTCCATGCCCAGTTCTAACTATTGCTTCTTGACCTGCATTATAATCTATCGTTGATAACAGAAAAGGGGATACTAAATTCCCCTTCTTCTAAATCATCTGATGTCTCTTTTAATCTTTAGATGTCAGGTCTTAAAATTCAGAAAGTTCTTTAAGTTTATTCAACCTTTTGAGGAAAGCCTCTGGAGTCTGAAGATTTTAAGAAGTCTTGTATCTGTTCACTCAGGGGTAACATTTTTAATGTAACCCTTTGTTGAGGTAGAAGCCAGTGGTTTCCTTGAACTTTCTACTGGCAATAAATCTCTGGTACTGGTCTCTAGTGGAGGAGGGCATGGTAACCTACTCCAATATTCTTGCCTGGAGAATCCCATGGACAGAGAGCCGCAGGCTACAGTCCATAGGGCCGCAAAGAGTCAGATGTGAGTGAGTGACTGAGCACTGGTCTCTAGACAGTCAGGCTCACGACTGGTAAGTCTCATTTTTATTAATATTTCTTTTGCCCCCAACAAAAGCCTGGTGCAGTGGGGTGGAACTACTGACGAAAAAACGAGGTTAAATTTAGAATTTTGCTTAAAGTGAAGAAGGGCTCTGAGACCCCACGTGTCCTTCACTGTCCAGTGAAACTGTAGTGAATCTTTCTCAAAGTACATCAGCAACAAGTTAACATGTACCTTCAATATTTCATATCCCCTTGAAACCTGCACCTCTTTTTGGGCAAAGTGATTATTTGATTTCATCAGGAGCCATGTTCAAGGTAAAGCAATGACTTTGATGAGCTAGAGCCCAGTCGTGGAAAGAATACTGAACGGAAAGTCAGAAGATCCGAGTTTTGACAGTCTCAATTCTGTCATCTGCAGCCTTAGGGTAGGTGTCAGTTCCTCCTTTGTAAGATAAGGGTGGTAGCACTTCTGATCTCTTGTTGGGTGCTGGCTGGCAGGCTCAAAGGCGAGGCTGACTGTTGAAAAACTTTTGAGACCTGTAAAACTGTGTATTATATAAACTGACTAGATATATGTGTGTGTTGTGTATATAACCATCATTGCTTCAAATTATGACCCTGAGGTTTTGCCACATTATTGGAGGGAAAAATAAAAGGAATGAATTCTGTCGATTAGACTGTATTTGAGGCACAAAATGAACCTGAATATTTTAGGAAGATTTTCAGCAATAAGAACTCAAACAGAAGCTTTTTTTTTTTTTACCCTAACAGTTTACTAATTACAAAGTTCCTCAAAGGCAAAGTCCATGTCTTATCTGTCATTTTTGTGCCTGTCAGCATCCAGCATGAAAGTTTAGGATAACTGCTAATCATTCAGGTTTTTTTCCCACTAAAATTCAGGCTTTAGATCTAGAAAACTTGTTCTAGCTGTGTGATCACTCTGAATCTCAGTTTCCTGGTTTCCTGTACAAAGAGAGGAATATGTAACTTGGATAAAAACGCCCAGCCAGATGCTTGATAAACACAGGCACCAGGCAGAACTTGGTTCTCTGTCTCATTTCCTGAGTGCTGTGGCTGGAGGTTTTCCTGACTGGCTAGAGATCTTCTCCTCAGTCAGAGAAGAGGGACCCTCCTTTTTGTCTAGGTAGCTGTTTTGCGTGGCACATGTAAGATGTAGCTGGAGCCTCGGTCTAGAGAGTTCAGATGTCTGCCATTCATATTTGGGCCTCTGAGCAGGCCTTAACCTCAGAGTGAGAGGATGAATGGGGTATTACTGAACTTGAGAGCAGGAGGAGCTCATCAGTTGCCCACAGGGACTAGGCAGTGACATGCTTGAGTCAAGCAGATGGGGTTTTTGGACAGTAGGGGTTTTGGGGAGGCTGAGGTGGAGCTAGAGGCCATGTGCGTTTGTGACCTTATCTAATATGGCCCTGGGATTTTCAGAAGCTGAAAATCAGAATTTCTGTATGAATCCTTTTCATTTTAAGATGTTGACAGTTATTTTCATTTTTTTTTTTAATTGTAAAACGAAGGTACCACGTGGACATAGAACTCAGTAGTGGGCCCATGGGCCAGCAGTTTGCAATCCCTGCCTTCAAACAGGAGGGGCAATGATCCAGCTAATACAGAAGGAAAGGACTTGCCCTCCTGGCCAGCTGTGCAGACACTATAGTAGAACTGCCTTCCTGCTCTCTGAGTGCCGCTTGCTTTGTCACATGCTCCCTGCTATTTTGTCCCTCAGCTTTGCACCATGCTTCCCTGGTGGCTCAGAGGTTAAAGCGTCTGCCTGGAGTGCAGGAGACCCGGGTTTGATCCCTGGGTTGGGAAGATCCCCTGGAGAAGGCAATGGCAACCCACTCCAGTATTCTTGCCTGGAGAATCCCATGGAGGGAGGAGCCTGGTAGGCTACAGTCCATGGGGTTGCAAAGAGTCGGACATGACTGAGCGACTTTACTTACTTTTGCTGAAGATGGCATACTTCTCAGTGCATTTATTCTATGGCAGAAGAAGCCAGTGATGAGGGATTGCCAGGATACCTCAAGGGAGAACTTTTTTTCCTCGTTAAGTGTCCAGAGGTGAAAGACTGGCAGGTTAATCCAGTGTTCTGAGCCTCTTCCCTGCTGCTTTCTCAGCAGGGGGCACCTCCCCCCAGTCTTCATGCTCCCCCAGCCTTTCATTCCCCGCACATCATCAGCACCCAGTATAATTGACTCCAAAGCACTTATGAGTCTCTGGAATATTCATTTGTCAGCCCTCATTAGAATTTTAAATTTCATGAGGCCAAGGAGCATGAGGTCCAAGGACAGTGAGTGAGCGGCACGTAGTAGGTGTTCAATAAAATACTTGTTGAAAGAAATGAGTGAACAAATGAATGAGCTGCTCAAGGACCTTTGGAGAAAGAAACTGTTTTATGCACATCACTGCCAGGGCTGCAGGCTGGGAAAGAAAGCAGAGGGGGCGGGGAGGAAGAAGGAATGGAGGGAGAGGGTGGGGGAGCTCCTCTAATTGTGTGGGGTGGGGGTCACATAGGGTGGAGTCATGAGGTGCTACCCTCAGCCTGGGCTTCCTTCCAGGCCTGGCGCACCTCGATCTTCACCTTGAAAGGTTTGATCTGCAAGACGAGACTGGGATTGCCCTCCAGAGAGGGCAGCTTCCCATCATCCGGGATCTCCAGGTTGAACCTCTGCAGCAGCCGGGACATGAAGAGGAAGAGCTCCTGGCGGGCTAGCATCTCACCTACACAGGAGCGGGGTCCGGCTCCAAAGGGCAAGTAGCTTAATGATGGCGAGATGAGTTGCGTACCCGTGGGGTCCAAGAAGCGCTCTGCAGACACGAGGAGCCATCAGCCAGGGGCCAGGCCAGGGTCAGTAGAGGAGTAGGGGGAAAGAAAGCCCTGCCTGGGGAGCCCCAGTCTGGGAAGGTGGACAGCCTTATTTGGGGCGGGGGGTGGCAATCTTAGGAGAGAGAAATGCCCTGCTCTCAGGTAGCCCTTAATCTCACAGAGAAGATGGAATATTCAGAAAGGATGAAAAGGTGTATTAAACAGATGAAAATGGCACCATCCAACAGGAGAGGGGGCTGACTTCACAGGAGACATATGCCTATGGGCCTTCTTAGAAGAGGAGCCTTGCAGTTGGTGGAAGGAGAGTGGGAAACCCAGCTGTGAAGAATCTGGGTAAGTGTCGGGTAGGCTAGGGGTGTCAACAGGTCCATGTAGTGGGAGTCAGGAGTCTTCTAGTAGGAAGCTTGGCAGAAGGGAAGCAATGCTGGAGAGGTGGGCACAGAGGGGGCTGTGTGGCCAGGGGGCAGGACAGAACAGGGACTCACCGGGCATGAACAGGTCAGGCTGCTGCCACTCCTTCTCATTGTGATGCAGTGCCCACAGGTTGACCACAACGTCTGTGCCCTTGTCAATGGTAAGGTCGCCAATGCTGCGCCAGAGAGGGAGAGGAAAAGAGGGTCTGGAGTATTGTCCTTCCCCACCTGCTCTGCCCCAAGTCTCCGTGGTCCCTACCCTGGGGAAAAGAGTCCTTTGCTCCCTCATGCCACTCCCTCATGCCCACTCCTGCATCTTCTCCCCAGCTTCTGCCAGATGGAATGTGAATCCAGCCCTCTCTTCCTGACTAGCACTTGGGATCAACACTTGTGTGTCTGTTAGGGCCTGTGGGTGTGCATATTGAGCTGCTGCGTGTGTGCATGAATGTGTGTGCGTGTGTGTGTGTGTGTGTCGCAGCTTTTGGATTGGGTAGGAGCACATGTCTCCCAGGCGGCAGGCAGCTTCTGAGGGAGGTCAGGTCGATGCGTGAGTGAGTGTCAGTGGGTAGAAGACACACTGGTCAGTAGGGTCATGGGTAGGATGATCGGTTGTCAGTGGTTGACTGTAGGTGGACCAGCCAGCTGGAAGAGTCAGATGCTGGGGGAGGGCGCAGGTGGGTTGGATGTTCCTGGGAGGAAAGGCACACCTGGAGTCAATGATAGCCTTGTGGGGGATCAGCATAGGGGCCACAGGCCGGATTCGGAGCACCTCTCGGATGGTCGCCTCCAGCAGGACAAGGCGGTTCCGGTCACTGATGGTTGGGGTGCGATTGAAACCTATATTCTGGTCAATGCTATCCTGGATCCTCTTCTTCAACTGAGGGCCAGAACAGGGTGGATGTTACCAGGGTGTATCAGCCCAGGAGAAGCAAGGGCTTAGAAGAATCCTACTGTCACATCCAAAAGGGCAAGACCCTTCCCAGTGGTGGCTCTACAACCCCGGCTTTGCTTGCAGAAGATGGGGCAGCTCCACCGAAGGACGAGAGCCAACCACTGCTTGGGCAAAGGGTGCTTCAGCCCAGGCATCCTGCAAAGAAATCCCGAGGTACTGACTCTCCCTTTCTCTGGAGCAGAAGTGAGAGTGCCTGGGGTCAGGAGTGCTTGGGAAGGCTCGGGTGGAGAGAAACTCACCGAAGGATGGTGTAGCAGGTAGGCCACGATCCACTTTATCACAGAGGTGGTGGTCTCCACACCAGCCCCGAAGATGTCCGCTATGGTAGCGAGCATGTGTCTGTTTGAAAGCAGCTTTGAATCCTGGTCTGGGCCAGCGTTGTTATTGTCTGCATTCACCTTGGCTTGCATCAGTATGTGCAGCAAGTTAGTGATGGAGTCGCTGGTGAAGTTCTCCTGGTTGGGTGAGATTGGGAGACGATGAAGAGGAAGGAGCCCCATCTGCAACCCCTGCCATACTCTCACCCAGACTGTAGACACAAAGGCTTCTCCCACTTGGAAATGAGGGAGTGGAGGAGGGAGGCTCGTCAGGACCCATGAACTTGTGGAAGTGGAGAAAACACTGGGCCCTCTTTAAATCTGCGGGGTGGACGGGACCCTTCAGCGTCCTCTTCAGTTCCTCACTTCTCTACTCCTATTTATTAGTTAAGTCAGGTTTTATTGAGCACCTACTATATGGCAGGCTCTCTGCTAGGTGCTGGAGCTGCTACACTGTCCAAAACGGACCCTACCCTGCTCTCCTGCCACTTTCCACCTAACTCGTCATCTCTTCTGCTTCATCACCTACCTGACATTTTTCAAGGATTTCATTCAGCAATTCATTTCGCGTCTCAACACAACCCTTCATCTTTTCCATGGCTTTGCTGGGGAAAATCTGCAAAGTAGAAATGTTAGATTCTCCCTGGCCGTCCCTGGTGTGTTCCCACTCTGACCCCAACCTTCAGCCAGAATGGAAAGCAGGATAGGGACCCGGAATGGGAGCATCAGTGACAACCAGGACAATTCCAAACAAGGGAGAAAGGAGTCACCTCCACTTCCCCTTCCCCCTTCAATCAAACATCTAGCAATGACTGAGTCTTTACTCAGTAGTAACACAGACATGAGTCTCAAGGCGTGATTAAGTTCCTTAACTTTTTGAAGCCTGTATTTTCATCTGCATGGGGATAATAAAGCCCACTTCCAAAAGGAATGCGTGATTAATGAATGTGGAGCTTTGGTACTGGCACATGGCATTTCCCAGTTGCTCAGCGGGCAAAGCCTCTGCCTGCAATGCAGGAGACGTGGGTTCAATCCCTAGGTTGGGAAGGTGCCCTGTAGAAGGAAGTGGCAACCCACTCCAGTGTTCTTGCCTGGGAAATCCCATGGACAGCGGAGTCGGGTGGGTAACAGTTCGTGGGGTCGCAAGAGTCAGACACGACTGAGTGACTAAACCCCACCACCACCATTACCATGAGTATCACAGTGCACAGCGTAAAAGCTAAACCTATTTCTGTAGAGAAGCAGCAAGATTTTGAAGAGTCAGAGGAGGCAGAGGTCACAGTAATTGAGGTAGTCAGGAAAAAATGCGGGTCTGGAGTGAACTGTAAGAGGAAAGAACTGGGGATACTGTCAGGGTGTGCTGAGGTCTGCCCATAGGGCCTGGCCCTATCCTCACCTTCAGCGCAGGGAATATGTCTAACAGAACTTCCTTGCTCAGAACCTCCAGGATGCCATCATTGACATTTTGTATGGCCTTCAGGGCAGGATCCTCATTCTTGAAGGAGAAGTTGAAGCAGATAAAGCTGATTATGTTGGTGACCGCCAGAGAGAGAGGCTCGGACAGATCTATGGACTGTCCATGCTGGGTAGCCAGGAAATCACACAGCACGTTGGCTTCCTGATTAACTGAGCAGAGACGGGGGTGTGAGGGAGGAATTGAGCCATCCCTTCACCCCCATCTCGACCAGTTCCATCTGAATCTAAGACAGCAGATGTCCAGTAGATGGCAGTGGTAGCCAAGAAAACATGGAATGGAGGTACCCAGACCCCTCCCCTTCCCCAACCCTCTGCAGGCTCCTTCAGCCCAGGGCCAGCCAGGCACTCACTGATCTTCTCTAACTTCAGGTTGCCATCCTTGAACAGGGCAAAGGCATTCAGTACCAGCTTCCGATGCAGCTGCCAGTGGGCACCATGGTCGGCAAAGGCAATGCCCTTTTGGTTGTCTGACAGGATGTCTAGAGTGGCCTTTGGAAAGCAGGAAAGGACATAGGACAAAGGACTCAGGCACCATCCACCTGCCCTCACCGAGGGCAAAGAGGCTGGTACCTGTCATCAGCCTCCTTGTAGAGCTCCCTGCTTCACTCCACCCTGACTGCAAGGCCTTGGTAGGACAGAACCTATGGCCTGACACTCCCAGCTCCAACAGAGAGACAGAGTAAGGCGAAAGAAAGAACCCTGAATTAGATTGTTCAGATCAATGACAGGGTGAGGCAGCTGTGATGGGATGGACTCTCTAAACTTGTAGGAGCAGAGACTGAGGACACACCAGGCCCCTGCCCTTCCCTGGGTCCTCTGGGGATGGGGGCTGCTAAAGGCACAGCAGCTGAGCCCCCTTTTAGTTCTCCCTTCCATTGCCAGCCGTGTGCCCTCTACAGGGCCACATCTGGAGAGGCACATGTCTTGTCAACCAGCCTGGACTTGGGCCAAGCTGCTTCTGCCCAGAGGACCCCCAAAACTATACAGGTCCCCCCAGACCTCCCCTCTTCTATCCCCGGATCTGCAGGCCCCATCAGACTAGCCGCCTCCTTCCTCTTTGCCCTGGAGAGACCAGCCCAGCAGAGATGGGAGAGGGTAGTTGGCCCACAGACCAGGCCGACTGGCCCAAGCAAAGAAGAGTCAAGCCTTGGTCTGATCAAAGATAAGCAGCCAGGGGGCCTTGCCCAGGACGCTCTGGGGAGTACCCTGCAGCCCGGTGCCGTGTCAGAGGCCGGCTTGTTGCTAGATGACTAGCTCCCACTGCCTTCTGCCCCCAGGAGCAAACAGGAAGCTCGACAGGTTGAATCTTCAGCGTCCTCCCTGAAAGTGCTTGCATAGGTCAGCTCCCCAGGGCTGGAGCAGATCCAGGAAGCTCCAGGAAAATAGTGATCCCAGCCCTCCAAGAATCAGGGTACTTCCTCCTCACAACTCTTTGTGGAGGACAGGAATCACTAACCCGTTTTCCATGTGAACTCTGTTCATCAAGGCTAGTTATTGAGAACTTCCAGCACTGGCCTAAATGCTTTACATACACTCTTTCAGGGAATCATGAGAGCTCAGATTTCAGGCTCAGAGAGCTAGACTCCTGGGCTTCCCAAGTGGCTGAGATGGTCAAGAACTTTTCCGCAATGGACGAGACCTGGGTTCGATTCCTGGGTCAGGAAGATTGCCCAGAGTGGGAAATGGCAACCCACCCTAGTATGCTTGCTGGAGCAAGGAGTGTGGTGGGCTAGTCCATGGGGTCACAAAGAGTCGGTCAAGACCGAGCGGCTCACACTTTCACTTTTTCAGCTCGGAGAGATGATGTTGTAAGGGCTCCCTGACCCCTCAAACCACCACTCCCACCCTGTCCCACCTCCAGTAAAAGCCAGAAAATAAAGTCTTCCTTTAATTCTTCCTGCCTAGTTTAGAGGCTGGGTGAGGTCTGAGGGGTCACTCCGCACCCATAACCCCACCAGTCTGTTATTGGAAGAATCACAGGTTGCTGGAACTAGAAGGGGCATTGCAGGCATGGCCTTGGCTGAAGAGCTCAATGTGCCCAGGGGCTGGTGAGGGGAGGGATGAGAGGCATTACTTACCACTTTGGGACGCCCAGAGAATTCCTTGCCCTTCTTGAGAAGCACCTCCCTGGCCAACTGGTGGTGTCCAATCATCACAGTAGTCTTGGAACCCAAACGAAAGGAATAGATGGGGCCATATTTTTCCTGCAGCTTGAAGAAGTTCTCGTGTTGCTGGCCACGTCTGGGGAGGAACGGCAGGCTGCCCACCAGGGGCAGGGATGGGAGGCTCCTGGGGTACTTGGCACCAGAGTGCTTGGTCTTGGGCCAAAATAAATAGGCGAGGGTGAGCAGAAAGACAGCCAAGAGCACCCACATTGTGTCCGGGTGGCAGCAGGCAGGACAAAGAGCTGTGGAGTGGCTTCACCCACCTTAGGGTGCAAGAAGGCCTTTTTAAGGGCTCCCCTGACCTTCTCCTTGACTTTATGTTATTGCTCGCCTTGGTGGAAGTTTATCCTGGAGCACAGCCAGTAGTCCTCTCCCAGAATGGGGCGGGAAGCGGAGAGGAGGTTTCTTTCAAGAGCTGGCTCCACACCAGGGCACACCCCTAAGGGAGGGGCTAGGTAAGGGCACAGACAGCTAGTCCCTGTCCCTTGCTCCCTGTCCA